>NC_136493.1:90944122-90946622 GCF_053919585.1 Euprymna scolopes
ATTCAAACAAATAATGTTAATATAAACAAAGTTAATAGTATAGAAATATTTCAAACATTAAATATTAAAACATTACAAAAATCTGTTGTAAAATTTATTTAAAAGTTTGATTTTTTCTTTTCTGCGAGATTAAAAAAACATTTTTCAATTGTCTTCGTGCTGCCTTTTTGACACTAAAAAGCATACAGTTAAAGAAAAAATAATAAATCAATAAATAATAATAATAAACTCTAGCTATAAAAATATTAACTCATTTAACGATTTATTTGATAAATAATTAAAATGTCACTTTGTAATATTCACTTGGCAAGAAGTTCTCTTTTAATTGCATGTATGCAAATGTAACGGCTGATGAAAACACACTGTCTTCGGAGCGTCAAAAATGGTTCAAAATTCGAAAAAAATAAATAAAATACTGATAGAAATCAACAACTCGCGTTCTTCTGTCCAACTCGCAATTGTCTCCAACTGAAGCTGTCGTCAACCGTCGCAAACCCAAAATTGTCCGCAGCTGTTCCCCCCCCCCACTGTCGCAAGACACACCCAAAACTAACTCTAAAATATATTGACCGATCCTTTGTTAGGTCTTTTGTTTCCGTTCACTATCACACCTTGATTAATTATCCTATTTTAACTTTCTTTTGTGTTCCTTTATAAACACCTTCCTATCTATTGTTCTGCTTGTAAACTTATTTCTTTTTTATTATATTTTTTTCTCTTTTAAACTTTTTAACATTAAGTGGGACGTCGATATTATTACAGTCGCGATAACAGATTTCAGAGTCAGTCTTAGCTGAAATCCTTAATTTGACAGATGGAAGCTTAGCTCAGATATAGAGGTTAATGACCTGAACACAACGACACACCCGGAAACACTCATATCCAATAAGCCACGTGTATAAAATGGTTGTATTTGCGTTGTTTTAAATTTATTATTATTATTATTATTATTATTATTATTATTATTATTATTATTATTATTATTATTATTATTATTGTTATGGTGTTAACTGATATACTTATTTCAGTAATAAATAGACTACACAGACGAAATAAATACAGCTACGATTAAACCCCGTGGCATGTATTGGTGGCAGATATAAGCACACAATCATGACATGTAATTCTGTAATATATTTTCGTTAATATAATGTTGTTAATTATGCCATTGTAAAGTCGAATTAATCATATAAATTGTGAGCTATAACTTGCGCTTTACTAACTATCAACACTAGATTCCCGACATGGTCAAGAAGATGAAGAAGACGAAGAAGAAGAGCCACATGGGTTTATATTAAGGCGGACAGTTCAAAGGCTACGGGCATAGTTCAACACTATGAACCCACATCGTGTCCTATGATGTGCGTAAAATACCCTTTTCTGTTAAATATTGTAGATACATCCACTAATAATCATTAAGAAATTATGCTTGCAGAGAGATGTTACCCCGTAGACAGAATTTATGGTTGGCAGGGTTCAGACGGTTAAGCTTCGGGGCAGCAGTCTTGTCTTGGAACGATAGCTTAGGGGAATTGACAGCGACAATTTACAAGAAGAGCGCAAAAACAAAAATAGGACCGGCCAATAAGGTTAGATTATGATGCATTAGAAGCTGTTGGGTATGCAACCCCGGAACTTTAATTATAAGCCATGCCAACATTAATTGAATCATTCAAACACTACCATGTTTGAATATATGGCTAAGTGGCAGTTTTAGTCATTTAGAATAGCTTTAAAGCTTCACCGCTCGCTCATTTTTCGATCAAATTTCAAACAATTATTACAATTTATAGATCACCTTCTCAGCTATATTGTGAAAAAAAAAAGTTTTCGATTTTCGTTTAGTAAAACAACAGTTATGATGAATTTACTGGTATTCAATATCGTAAAAATTCGTAAGGGGGTGAGCAACGTTTTTTATGACTGATTTCCATAGCAACCACGTCGCTTCAGCGACTGGTGTTGCTACTAATTCACAGCTCTCGCGAAAAGAGAAGTAACAAGTGAAACAGAGAGAATGAAAACAGACGAGTGCCGTACATTGTTTTATAGATGTGTATGTTATGTTTATGGGGCAAAAAAATAAGACTGAAATTAAACAAAGAACAAGTGAATTTATTGGAAGTCTAGAAAAATCATTGATTACAATAGAAAAATGCAAGCATAAAAAAGTAATATGGTTAAGCTTAAACCTGGAAGAGTGAAGGACAAGATATTCTAGTAAAAAATAGAATAAATTTATAACGTAAAATATTGCAGCATTAAGAATTTTTAAAAAATTCAATTAAACATTATATAATCAATTCTTAATGCTGCAACATTTTAAGTTATAAATTTATTATATTTTTTACTAGAATATCTTGTCCTTTACTTTTCCATGTTTAAGCTTAACCATGTTACTTTTTCATGCTCGCATTTTTCTGTTGTAATATTAAAAACGCTTTGTAAATCGTCAAACTTGAAAAACGAGTTCCACATGATCTCTTTAGAGTTGCAGATA
>NC_136493.1:90951622-90961622 GCF_053919585.1 Euprymna scolopes
CTGATGCATTTCATTATTGCGTGTTGTTATCGAAGTTTCTGATGCATTTCATTATTGCGTGTTGTTATCGAAGTTTCTGATGCATTTCATTATTGCGTGTTGTTGTCAAAGTTTCTGATGCATTTCATTATTGCGTGTTGTTGTTGAAGTTTCTGATGCATTTCATTATTGCGTGTTGTTGTTGAAGTTTCTGATGCATTTCATTATTGCGTGTTGTTGTTGAAGTTTCTGATGCATTTCATTATTGCGTGTTGTTGTCAAAGTTTCTGATGCATTTCATTATTGCGTGTTGTTGTTGAAGTTTCTGATGCATTTCATTATTGCGTGTTGTTATCGAAGTTTCTGATGCATTTCATTATTGCGTGTTGTTATCGAAGTTTCTGATGCATTTCATTATTGCGTGTTGTTATCGAAGTTTCTGATGCATTTCATTATTGCGTGTTGTTATTGAAGTTTCTGATGCATTTCATTATTGCGTGTTGTTATCGAAGTTTCTGATGCATTTCATTATTGCGTGTTGTTATCGAAGTTTCTGATGCATTTCATTATTGCGTGTTGTTATCGAAGTTTCTGATGCATTTCATTATTGCGTGTTGTTATCAAAGTTTCTGATGCATTTCATTATTGCGTGTTGTTATCGAAGTTTCTGATGCATTTCATTATTGCGTGTTGTTATCGAAGTTTCTGATGCATTTCATTATTGCGTGTTGTTATCAAAGTTTTTGATGCATTTCATCGATTTGTTGACAGTACTTCTCCGCCGTAATGATTTCGCCAGCATTCTAAAAACTGTAATAGACGAAACCGGTCTCAAGATGAACTTCTTTTGTTGCAACTCTCAAATTAGTGTCCTGGATTGTTATTGGTTTATGCCCCTACAAAGATATAGGAGCGAGGACCGAGAACGGTCCAGGAAATTCTAACTTAAATCTCATAAGGAAATGACAGTATCCGGAATATTAAAACGAGTTATCAATTAGCTATTTACTTATACTTATCAAATTATAAATATTATATGAAACAGACTAAAACGAAAACCACAAGAAAAAGAAATTAAAATCTAAACAAAGTTTATTCAAACTATAAAATAGAACTCATATTTCACAAGCCAATACAAGAAACACACACACTCACATTACCTCCTCCACACACGAACACACGCACATAGACACACTTATATGACGAAGTACCAATGCACCCACACTTTCACACCAGTAGGAAGAAAAATAAAGAAAAAATAAAAATAAAAAGCAAAGACCGACAATATTCAGTGACCCCGAATAAACGAGGGGAAGAAAGAAACACACTCAAGTTTGTGAGCATTTAGAAACACAAATGTTTCCACTCCTTGTGAAAGTCTTCTATCATCAGAATGGATAGGGAAAACACTATTTTACATTGTAAATTGTTGTGGAGACGCCTACTAATTAACATAGGCGGGTGAGAGAGATATATAAAGGTATCAATCACCAATACCGGGAGAGTCCGGCAACGACCGTCAAATAGGCAAGACGCTTATGCTGCCTCCAGTAAGACATGCAACACGCCACCTGCCGGAATATCTCCAACTGAAGTATATCTGAAGACATGTAAATATGTATATAACTTTTCTTCCTAATATATTATTGTATACCTTTACTTTCGTGTTCTTGTTAATTATTTGTGCAGACAGCATAAATATATTACAAATCATTCTGAAGAAGACGCTTTAAAAAACGGGAGATCGTCCGAAACGCGTTAAAATATTTCTAAAATTATTTCAATGATTAAAAAAAAAAAATCAAATAATAAAACAAGTATAAAAAACATAACAATTGTTGGTGACCCCCACGCCTTTAAATATACATTTTTTTCGTTGGAATCTCTTAACCCATTACACACACACACACACACACACACACACACACACACACACACACACACACACACACACACACACACACACAGAATATAAAACTCATGACATAGTCAATATTTTTTTTAATCATGCTCTCAAATTCAATATCAACAAACATCACTATAATATTTGCTGATGTTGAATTCCTGCAACATATTTACAAAATATTGGTTACATCATAAGTTGGTATTCTACTGACTTGTAATATATGAAATTTGTTGGACTTAAAATTTCAATCATTAAACTAAATTTCATCTGGAATATTCACTTATATCAGCAACACATAGTGAAAATGGCTGTGAAGAATCTGAAATACTGAAAAGCCCGATGACGGGAAGCACAAACTAGACCTAAATTGGAAGGCCACAAAAAGTACTGGAATAAAAAAAATTATAGGTTCACTATTACCGCTACTAAGCAAATGGTGAACATCCGATCGATTGCTATTGATAAATCGATACAGATCGATTGCTAGATACTGATACACTGAGAAGCTTCACATGTTAATAGAGAGAATAGATAAGAAGATATATTGAAATAGACTTAAACTGGCTGAGATTATTGAATGAGCAAAGTTTATTTACAAGAACTATCCGTCTGTAGAACACAATACTACGGATTGCTTTTCAAACAACTACAACGTTGACGTTTTCAAGTCTAATGTTAACAAATTCTGAATGAAATAATCAAATCCTTACAAGTAACAATCACCGTCACCAATTCTCAGGATACACCCAATTGACAAACTCGTTAATACTTATCCTTTAGTAGCGTTTGTGTCTTGATAAGCGGTGACACCTTAGTACACTCCTGATCAAAAATTTTAGACCACGTGAAAATCTTTAAAAATAAACCTTGTTTGCTTAAGGATAGATTTTAAACCCCTCCCACTTAAGGTTACCAATGCTACAACCTAAAAAAAAAAAATGGTGGAAAAATAAAAACTACATTCCAAACGTTTAATTCGGAAATTTATATTTTTATAAAATGAAACATCTTACACTTGATAAAAATCATATAATCAGGGTTATAAATTGTTTGTTTTTTCTAGTTCAGTTACAGATTAGCAATCACTGTGTAAAGGTGTCACTATGCCCAAAGCAAGCAAACTTACCGAAGTTGAGCGTGCTCGAATTCTAGATTTCTATTCTAGATTCTAGATTTCTATGAGCAAGGTTTGTCACAGCGGGCGATCGCAGCTAAGGTAAATAGCAGTAAAACTGTGATTTGCAACTTTCTAAAGAACAGTGAGAATTATGGAAAAGCAAAATCCACTGGTAAACCCAAAAAATTTCTCCTGCATGTAATAAGAGAATAATAGTAATTGTTGCGAAAGATAGAGGACTTTCTTCTCGTCAAATTAAGTCAGTCACAGATGCTGACGGCACTTACGACAAAAAGACATGGTAAATAAAATGTGTGAACAAATTCCTCGTCTGTTTCCACGTCACAAAGTGGACCGGTTAAGGTTTGGTCGTGAATACCAAACATGGGACGTTTAGAAGTAGAAGAAAGTCTTGTTTTCTGATGGGAAAAAATTCCATCTAAATGGCTTCCAGCGATATTGGCATAACGAAAACATGCCTCCTTAAATTTCCCCCACATGTCATGGTGGGTACCCAATGGTATATGATGCCTTTTCTTTGGGACAATGGAGCTCTAGGTGGTGCAGAGTCGTCAGACAGCGACTGGTTATGTTAGCATGCTACAAAAAGCATCGTTGATGACGGAGGGTCATCGTTTGTGTGAGGACGGATAGTTATTCCAACAGGATTATGCTGCAGTCCACGCTGCACGACGGACCTTGGCCTTTCTGCAAGAAAATGGGGTCCATCTCTTGGGACATCCTGAACGCTCACTGGACTTGAATTCAATTGAAAATGTTTGGGGATGAATGACAAGAGATGTTTATCGAAATGGCAAACAATATTCAACAAAAAAATGAACTTCCTGAAGCCATTTTCAGAAGTTGAAACAACATACCCCGCACCTCAATGGAAACGTTTATTTTAGCATGCTCCAAAAAACTTTTGAAATAATCCAAATCGATGGAGGTAGAACTCATTATTAATTTGGTTGTTGAATGTTTTCATACAATTTCGTAGAATTTATACCTCTGGTTTTATAATTCTGATCAAGTGTAATAAAATTCCTCATTTTATAAAAATGTAAATTTCTGAATTAAATGTTTGGAATGTGGCCTTTTTTCCCCATAACCTTTTAGGTTGTAGTATTGGTAACCTTAAGTGGGAGGAGTTTTAAATTAAAAAAAAAGGTTTATTTTAAAGATTTTCAAGTGGTCTTAAATTTTTGATCCAGAGTGTATATAAAAATGATAGAGAGAAACGGGGTAACAGCGTTAAGGATGTTGCGTAAATTAGAGATGGTGATAGAAAAGGGATATGATTAGCGTTTTGCAACTTGCAAGATAGAGATAATAGAAAGAGAACGAAAATTTGTTAAAATGATTAAGAAACAGCGAGAGAGAGAGAGAGAGAGAGAGAGAGAAAGAGAGAGAGAGAGAGAAGGGGTAAAGAATCGCAAGAGAATTAAGGCTAGGCGTAAGATAGATATACAGAAATGAAATAATAATTTTAAAATATAGATAGACATCAATGATCATCATGTCGTATGAATCCGAAAATTCTATTGTTGGCATTGGTTTCCCAGATATTTTTATAGTCAGAATTCTTTCTAGAAAGACAACGGGTGTTCATGGGAAGGATCACGTGAAGATTGCCAACATGCTAAGTGAAAGTGATTTTTGTAGAACGAACTGGATTCGAACATAGAACACCGAGGTCATCAGTCCGCGTCATTAACCACTTGACCACCGTCACCTCCTACCTGTTGAAGGAAATCAATCATTTTGTGCGGCATAAGAAGAAAAGTTTAAATTGTAAAATCTCCATTCAAGAAAAGAAGAAAATTCTTATTGAATCACGTCTTATAATAATCCATAAAGATATTTGTAAAAGGAAATGAATGTTCTCTTCGTTTGAGTTAAGTAATCATTTGTATTCAATTGGATTCGAACTTGGAACGCCCAACCACTGTTACCTCATTTAGGGACAGAAAGAAATGATAAGAAAGTGAAATAACCAAAGCGATTACATCAAATCGTTTTTTTTTTTTTTAAGGAAACCGCCCCGGACAAGGTGGGAACTTACTTGATTTAAAGAGCTAATAAGAAAAAAAGAAAAAAGAAGATTATTATAGAAAGGGCAAGAAATGCCGCTTAATCCTAAAAATGAAAGGTTAAGGTGGAAGAAAAAATAGTCAGTTGGAAGAGAGTTCCACATGACCACCGTTCTTGGAGTGTTATATTTCAATGATGTATCAAAACAGCGAATTGATGGACGCTACTAGACTATCGAGTCAAACAAGCTGAGACAAAAGAAGCAGGGCACAGATCAGGCAATTCTGAGGAAAACGTGCCATAATAGCATTCATAGAAAATACTGAGACTAACCACATCAGTACTTAGCGATTTCAAAAACTCTCACAAATGGAGAGAGTCTCGCTGTGCGTTTCTTAGTTGTTCTATTTGTAATGGGCCGAAATTTTTGTTTAGAAAATAATGAATAGTAAGATGAATCGAATGTAGGACTTTGGAATCTAACAAAATTATATATATATATATATATATATATATATATATATATATATATAAGGGGAGGGGGTTACCAATAATGTGTATTTTTAAACGTTATTTTATTATTCCGTGTTGTGGTTTTTCATTGAAACTTATTTGTAGATCATTGTAATAATGTTTTTAAATCATTTAATTCGTTTTTAACGCGTTTCAGACATTCTGTGAAGCGTCCTCTTCAGAAAGTATTTAAAATGTAAGATATTTAGAATATATATATATATATATATATATATATATATATATATATATGTGTGTGTGTGTGTGTGTGTGTATGTGTGTGTGTGTATGTGTGCGTGTGTGTTACATAGGGGATTCATATCAAAGACACATATAACGGGGACTCAGAACAGAGATAACGACGATGATGACAATACTGAGGGAGCTGAGAGATATGCGAATTCATTATTGAAGGAATGTGTAATACAATTATTTTGCATCGGAGGGGGGGAGAATCATTACTGATGATGGACGAGGGGAACAGACAATTAATACTTGGACGGGTGGTATACAAAGTCCACTAAAGATGATGATAGATAAAACACATTTACCTTTCCAGTTATAATGACGACACGAAGACAAACAGTTACAAAATATAGATGATGATTTTTATTCATCAGCCGGCCGATTGATGCCTCAGGAATTCAAGCTTGCCAGACTACATGGTCTACTCTACTCCCCCTTCGCTTCTAAGGGGATCAGCTCTACTAAGTCGCTAGCCGACTCTCGTCTGTGACTGTGACTATGATTCTCTGATTATTTAACTTGGAACCCCATCTCAATATGTTGAGAATCTCATTTGTTTATGACGTCAGAGGTGACTTTATCACGTTTTAATTTAACCACGCCTTGCACATGCATTTACACACCTCTGATAAACAAAAGGGCCGATAGAGGGCAAATATAAATGCAGTGGTGTTAGCAAGTGCAACCCTGAAGCACATATAGGGTAAATATGGATCTTCTCTAGAGATATCCCTGCCACACGGGAAGCCATCCTTAATGTAGGCACATATTCCATGCCCATGGCGATCTTGGGGGTCAGATTTAGCTGTTAGGTTAGAGTATCCGTTAATTATGAACTCATCTAGGGAAGTGGTCGGCCCTATTCCAGTTTCACTTAGAAATAATATGTTCGGTTTCGTCTCCTGTAATTGGGTTTCAACCTCTAGAAGGTTAGAACGTAGACCCCTGATGCTGGAGAAGGAGACCTGGTAGTAGGGGTCTACATTGGAAGATGGGGTTCTAGGTTTAATCGAGTTTTTGTTCTGGAGATATTTCAGGTTGAGGTTTTGGGATTTGTGGAATAGGTCGGCATACTTGGTTAGAGCAGTACAGAGAGGGAAAGTAAGAGAGAAAAAGACAGGATTTTTTTTTGTAGCACACGAAAAGGTAAAGCCGTAACAATTACCGACTAGTATGGCATCGAGAGGCCCCACCAGAGACTACTGCATGGTCCAGATCCACTCACCAAATGGCAATACAGCAGTCCCAGTATTTTGCGCCTGCTGATAGGACAGCCTCCTTAGTGGTTAATTCAAGGTTCGGGTCTCTGACTATCAGGCGGATAACGTCAGCCCAGACAAAACGTTTACCTCCAGCACTCTTACTAGTGACATGACCACAAGGAAAGACAGACACAGAAAAATTTCCGACATCTCAGACTACTGGTCAACAAGTACTACCGACCTTTAAGCAGCTTTTTCTTCACCCTTTGTCAGAAAAATCACTCATTGAATGAGGACAGAGGGACAAAAAAGGAGAAGCGAGAGTTACTGGAGCAGCCGATAACACATCCACTGTATTATCTACTCTCCATAAAAAACCCCAGATAATTTGGCAGTAAAAAATAAAACGTATATTTGCTCTGCAATATTATTGAGCACTCTCTTCAGGTGTTTACTAATTACCATTTTTGCTATATATATATATATATATATATATATATATATATATATATATATATAATTTATTATACCATACCTGTTCACACTGAAACACTTATCACAATTTTCTGTGGATCTATATTAAAAAGCTTGTTAAAATTTGTGACATATTTCCATTCTATGGAGGTCAGGCACGAACGAACACCCCATAATTTTATTATACCATATTTCTTCAAACTGAAAAATAATTATCAAAGTATACTTACGCAGATAGATATGAAAAGTCTTTATTAAAGTTTGTACCTATTTCCATTCTATGGAGGCTAGGCGCGGCCGCAGACCGCACAATTTTATTATATCATCCCTATTTAAGTTAAAACATACTTATCAAAGTATTATTATGTACATCTATATCAAAAACACTTGTAAACGCTTTTTTTTTTAATTTTTAAATTTTTTATTTCCATACTTTGTGGGCCAGGCGCGAACGCAGACCCCACAATTTTAATGAACCACCGTTTTGCCAGATCAAACACACCCATTCCTGTGTTTCGATACAACTTCTATCATTATATGTAATCAGTTTTTTAAAATAGTCAACCATATAGGAGCCTATTCGTGACCAGACACACACACACACACACACACACACACACACACACACACACACACACATTCAGCTTTATATATATATATACATATATATATATATATATATTAATATTTATTCCTATAAATTTGTTATTTTATGTGCATTGATATTCATACTGAATTTTTTTTATTTATTTAAAAAGAAAATACAACTTTGTTACATATGGGCGTAGGAATTCCACTCATCTGCTAAAGATCTAGCTAATTTGCATTTTTTTAAACATTCATTTTAATAAATCTCCTATTAGGTTTTTCGGTTTTCTTATGGGATGATCATCTTTAGTTAACTATTACGTGTAATTATATTCATCCAGATATTCTACATAATTTATACTTGCATAATATTTGCGTAAAAAGCTTATAATGAACACAAACCTCTTTCTCTATATATTTATGTATGCGTATATGTATTTGCTTAAAAGACATTGCATACCAAACTCCTCTGTCAGTTTTGGGTCTACAGACAGGAAACTTAATATATAGGGTATTCGAACCCATGCGAAACCTAATTTTTATGTTTTAGCCGGGGAAAATTGGTGCAAAAGTATGAAAATTAAAAAATGGAATTTGCCAGGTGAAAGTCGAATGACAGTATTACGAATATGGATGCGTAAGGTAATAGATATTGGTTCATGTTCTAACTTTTAGTCTTGCAGCAAACATGTCAATGGAAAAGGTAAATAGTAAGCTAAAAGTTTTGGTTTCGATTCTCGGTGGTGGCGCACAAATCATCTTTTTAAATCATTACTATATATTGGGTCCAATATAATATAATAATAAATACGAAATCTGAATTAATCAAAATATCGTATTTAAGCGTATTTTACGACCGAGCAATATCGGGCGGCCTGCTTGTATATATATATATATATATATATATATATATATATATATATATATATATATATATATATATATATACATGGTGGTGATTGTCACTTCTTGACAGAAGAAGACCATCTTTCTCTTGCTTTATTGTTGATTACTCAATTATTTTCATGTATTTTTGAAAAAAAAAATTTTTTTTATTATAATTATGTACACATATATACACATACACACACACATATATACATGTGGAGATGTGATCAAGAATGCATCAATTCCTATTTTCTGTGACAACGAAGGTGGCTCTTCAGACCAGCCCTGCTTTTACACAGTCTGTTGCAAAGGTCACACTTAAACTGAGATTGAGGGATGCCAACTGGTGCTGCTCTACTGTGGACGCTCATATGACGCTTTAGGCCTCCACTCGACTTACAGACCACAGAGCAAACAGAACATCTGTGCCCTGCAAAGTTTACCCCATCAATATATATATACATATACATACATACATACATACATACATACATACATACATATATATATACATATATATATATATATATATATATATATATATATATACACACACACAAAAGCCTATATTCCAAATTTCATTATGTTGACCATCTCAGAATGTATTCCTTTAATTCAGTTGACATAATTCTTGACAGTATTCATTAATTATATGCTCTGTAATTACATTTAACTTCTTAAATAAGGATTGGTATATATAAAAAGGAAATATAAGTGAATAAAGAATATTTCCACAGAAATATATATATATATATATATATATATATATATATATATATATATATATATATAAATCTGAACGTTTGCGTGTGTGTGTCTGATCACGAATAGGCTCCTATATGGTTGACTATTATAGAAAACTGATCACATATAATGAGAGAAGATGTATCGAGACACAGGAATGGATATGTTTGATTTGGCATAATGATGATTCATTAAAATTGTACGCTCCTGGTCCACAAAGTATGGAAATAAAAATAAGAAAAAAAAAACGTTTACAAGTGTTTTTGATATAGATGTACATAATGATACTTTGATAAGTATGTTTTAACT
>NC_136493.1:90964122-90999122 GCF_053919585.1 Euprymna scolopes
AAATTAGTATAAATTCCAAAAATTATGAACAATGACCCGGAAGATGTGCTAGATGCATTTTGGAAAAAAAAAAAAAAAAAAAAAAAAATACAATTACTTTCTTTTAAACGCCCTTAATTCAAGTCAATTGAAATCAACGGAAATATGCTAGTTTGTCATATTGAATTGGTCGCACAACTCTTCCACATTAAAACAAAAGATAAAACTCGATAATTCGATAAATTCTACTCTTACTTGTTATTATTTTACCACTGGCCCAATTTTCGTAATTTGGGGAATTTATAAACTAATTTCAACATGGCAGCTAAGTATACAATAATGTTTTCACCTGATATGCGTTGGTTAAAAACAAAATCGCTAATGTACACAATCACCTTAAGCTATACAAAAATGGCGAGTTACAAAAACCGGCGCTGAATTTCTCGTCCTTTCAAAGAAGAGTTACATGGACGCATCATTCTTGATTGATTGATTCTTTTGCGGCCTTATTACTTTCATCTCCTCCCCCCTCCCTTTTTTAATCCCTTGCTCGATTTCTGTTCTCCACTAATTGGATGTTATCCCATTTCGCCATTAAATATCTCAATGATTTCCTGACATAACACAAAACTCTGGCAGCCGGCGAACGAGCTATTCGTTCGCTCAGATCACTTTCCCCTTCTTTCTTTCCCTTCCCCCCTCTCTCTTTCTCTTTCTCTCTTTCTTTTACTCTCTGTCTCTTTCTCTGTCTGTCTGTCTGTCTCTCTCTCTCACACACAAATTCTTCCGTCTTGATTTATGCAATAACGTCTACGTATTTGTGAGATTATCGACTCATTTAGTTGATTCAATCTTTTGCAAACCCGTTAAAAGGCATAATTTTACTTTACTTTTATTCACCCCCCTCTCTCTCTATCTCTATATCTCTCTCTTTCTCTCTCCCCCCTATCTCTCTCTCTCTCTCTCTCTCTCTCTCTATATATATATATATATATATATATATATATATATATAACTACTTAATTTACTCACATAAAATTGATATCCGAAAGTATAGATTTATGCGTAAACTTTAAGTATTTACTTCAAAAGTGCTCAATACGTAGGTAGAGCTAGTTAGTAATTTATAAAATATATAGCGATTAAGCTACACTGAATATTCCGCGTTTCATCCACTCTAGGACTCTTCAGGCTTATGTGCGAATTCTGTGGTTTTTATCGTTTTTATATACATATAGGCAGAATTCGCGCATAAGCCTGAAGAGTCCTAGTGGATGAAACGCGGAATATTCAGTGTGGCTTAATCGCTATATATGTTATATATATATATATATATATATATATATATATATATATATATATATATATATATATATATATATATATAAAATCAATACGAAAATTATATAAATGTTTATATCTTTTCTGTATTTATTTCCTATGTGTTGACGTGTAAGAATACAAAATGTCTTTCGAACAAAAACAAAAATATTTCTTTCAAAAGCACATATTTTCGACCGATCCTTCGGTCTTCTTCAGTGTGAATGGTGGAAACATGAGTGCAGGTCAGGCAAGGTTAGCAGCAGGAAGTGAACGGATATAGCTAATGAGGTAAAGATCTATCTGAATATGACCTTTCCAATATTTTTGACTTGAAATGATATATATATATATATATATATATATATATATATATATATATATATAAATATGATAGAGAGAGATAGATAGAGAGAGAGAGAGAGAGAGAGAGAGAAATAAAAAGGAACAAGCGAGTTATGTGTTCATCAACGTTTCGTCTTTATTTCGAGACTTCCTCTGAATGAATATTAAATAAAGACGAAACATTGATGAACATATATCTAAATTTGTATCTTTTTATTTCTCTATTTTGTCAGAATACTATTTCCATTATTCTCATCATATATATATATATATATATATATATATATATATATATATATATATATATATATATATATATATATATATTAGAGACAAGTGCAGCCATGAAAAGTAATATGGTTTAGATTAAACTTAGAAAACAAAAAGGACTTGTTAAAATTGGAAAAGAAAAAGTCAAGATATTCTACTAAAAAATATAATAAATTATAACTTAACATATTGCAGCATTAAGATCTTTTTTTAATTCAATTTAACTTTATATAATCAATTCCTAATGTTGCAATATTTTAAGTTATAATTTATTATATTTTTTAGTAGAATATCTTGTCCTTTTCTTTTCCAATTTTTAAAACTAGTCCTTTTACTTTTCTAACTTTAATCTTAACCATAATACTTTTCATGCTTGCATTTTTCTATGTCATACATGATTTTTCCAGGCTTTGCTTTTTCGAAAATCCATAAAAAACAAAAACAATTATTACCAACTTCTTAAATTGACTAAATAAAAAAAAAATCAAATAAAAGACGTAATTAAGTAAATAGTCAGCAGTCAGTTTTGGCCGGCAATCCAAAGTGAAAGGTCGATTAGCGATTGAACACAGCGACAGTACAGCTGAGCGACAGATCGCGACAACGGTGAATTATTAGCGACAGTAGTAGCTGAATCAAAGTAATGGGCGCGCAACGAAGGAAGACATTGCAAGGAGGGCAAAATATAAGAGACTATATATATATATATATATATATATATATATATATATATATATATATATATTATTTTCTTCGAGAATTGGGTATCTCCAGATTTCCCTTCGTTAGCACTTTTCTATAAACCCGGGGGAGCTTTCCTTTTTTTGATATATCCTGTTACGTCATCATCTCTGCCGTTCCCAGCCGATTTGAGGTAGCGTAACAGATTTGGTTGCTATGCGACCCAACAGCCAATCAGAAAAAAGGGCTTTCTATTCCTTACGCATTCTGAGAACTTTTGAACACCACTAATTTTATTATAACTTTTGTTTTACTGAACGAAAATTGAAAAAAAAAAAAAAAAAAATCCAAAATATACCTGAGAAGGTTACCTCTGAATTGTAAAAATTGTTTGAAATTTGGTCGCAAGATGAGTGAGCGGTGAAGCTTTAAAGCAGTTCTAAATAAGTAAAACCAACACTTAACCATATATTCACACACGGTAATGTTTGGGTGATAATTAACCAATAATATTCTTTATGCCTACAGATGCTAGTGTTTCATGCTTAAGCAATCATTAATGTAGGAGATAACAATATATATATATATATATATATATATATATATGTATATTCTTCCTTATCTCTCTTTCTCAATGTTTTTCACTTTATCAATAAATTATATATATATATATATATATATATATATATATATATATATATATATATAAAATATATTTTAGTCATCGACATACAGACCTGTTTCGTTGTTTCACAACTCATCAGTGCCGCTAGACTAACACCTCTCCCAAGCCGAGGATCGAACCTAGAACCGTCGTGATGACAGTCGGCAGTCCTACCCCTTGACTACGGAATCGGTGGCCGAAATTAACCTGTCCGAACGATTATTTAAATAAACATCCGTCCGCTACTCGTAGAGGGCTCAAACGTTTGTTTGTAAACAAATCGCGAGCTTCGCATTATTTCTTCGCATATATATATATATATATATATATATATATATATATATATATATATATATATATTGGCTGAAGAGAGCTTGATAAGGATACCTTAAACGGGCCTTATTATCGGGCTTGAAACCGACGGTACCAATGATCTGTCTCAACTAACAACTTTCTGTACACGTTTCCTTTTCGCTCACTCCTTCGCCCCCCCCCCTCTATCTCTCTTTCTCTCTGGTGTTACCGAGTTTTATTAAGTGCTGCATCAGACCGTTCTTATTGGGCGAAATAAAAAGAAAGAAAATAAAAAACAATAAAAAAACAAAACGAACTGACTTTCCCCCCTTTTTTATTTATTTATTTATTTTTTTTTTTTTTTTTCGTAATGTTCCGCTGGTCGTGCGACACTTGTTTAGAAAGCAAGCACTAAGCAACAATCGTCACGTCAGACGCGTTGGTTCAGCACAAAGGCCGTAGTTAGCGTCTGATAATGAAACAAAATCCAACAAAAACAAAACAGTTTTTTCAACTCCAATCGTGTAAGTGTCACCGACAACTCGGCCCGTTTACAGCCATTACAAGCAAGAATTGTACAAAGGTGAAGCCGGAGTCGACGTGACTAAGCAACGCGTTGGTTTATGAATTATTTACAAGCGTACCCATTCCAACAAATATACTATTGCTTATCTAATAAATAAATAAAGCGTTTAAAAATAGGCAAGCGTTTTTTTAATTATATATATTTTATTTATTTATTTATTTATTTATTGTACCTATTTATAATGCCTCCCCCTAGAGTTAGACACTAGGGTCGTTTTTTAACGTGGAGAAAGGGTACAAAAATAAAAAAAATTGTCTCAGTCGTGAAGGACTGCTTCTCTGCCAAAAGAGAACAAGAAATGGAAGTGCAGCATCTGAAGAACAGATACTACACTTTGATCTTGCCCCAAAAGGGTAAATTGTAATCACAATATAGTGTATTTACCTTTAAATCGAATGTTCATAACCCGGGCTTTTTTTTTTTTCAATTTTGTAATCATTTTTTTTTTTCAAGCTGGAGATGGGGCATCCTACCGAATGCCAGACATTCACCCGCGATCTCATACACCCCAAATGCAATTATTTGAATCTCTCTTGCACTTTGTTCACCGGATATATTTGCCAAGTAGTTTTTGAAATTCTTTTTCATGGGTCTGGTTGTTCCTATAATTACTGGAATGATGGAGATCTTCCTAAGATTCCAGTTTCTTTTCATGTCGTACATAAGACTTTGGCATTTCGTTATATTTTCTCTCTCAGCTCTATTTTAGCCAGCATCACTGGGGGACACTGACTTCTACTAGGGTTGTTTTTTTCTTCTTGTCCCATATCACTATGTCAGACTTAATAGATCCGTTTTCTAGCTACATAGCTGTAGGAATTCGATCAACAGGCAGCCCGGCGCTGACAGGTTATAAATTATGTTTAAATATCATGCAGATTTCGTATTTATCGTCAGAGAGCCAATATTCTATCGATTATTATATTGTACCTAATATAGGGTAGTGATTTCAAAAGTAAAAAAAAAAAATGACTTGTGTACCAGAAGCTAGAATCGAAACCAAAAACATAGCTCTTCAGCCTTATGACATAAATCTATGCGTATACAAAGACTGAAAAAAAACAAAAAAACAAAACAAAAAAAAACAAAAAAAAACAACGTTTTTAACCTATAATTCTTAATTAGCACATGCGCATAGAAAAGAACTGGTATAGTCGACTTACGCCAGGCCCAGGTCAATGTTTATTAATTTTTTTTTTTTTCAAATTTGACCCCTTTTAATTTTAATGGCCAAAAACAAAATCGAAAGTATGTTACAGATCCAAATATCCAATATATCAAATTTCCACTCCGTAGGCTAAATAGTCAGAGAGGAGTTTTGTAGAGACTTTTCGCACACACACCACCAAGGTCACTTATATATATATATATATATATATATATATATATATATATATATATATATACCAGCTAACAACGAGAGACGCATGGCAAAATATAGACTCCTTCTCACCAGCTAACAACGATAGACGCACGCCAAAAAAATACATTTTTCTTCTCACCAGTTAACAACGAGAGACGCACGCCAAACTTTAGACCTTCCTCTTCACCAGTTAACAGCGAGAGACGCACGCAAAACTAACCACGTATGGTACCCTTTTCTTTCACTTGTTTCTTTCACGAAAGAAATTCCTGTTCGTTTAATTCAATTTAACACGTCGTTCGTTTCTTCCTCGAAACAATTTATTTTCCCTAATTCGCACCACCACCACAAAATGGTGACAACCGAACGCGAGAGGATCACGGCTTTCCTCCTATGCCACAAGTCCACAACAGCTTTAAAAGAAAATAAAGGAATATAGGCGTGATTACAAAATCCGAAATAGGAAAATTCAAACATGACGTAACAAATTGAAAATTAATTGCAACTTCTCTGTAGTTACATTGAACTTCATAAATTAAAGGACTGGTATAAATAATAAGTGAAATATAATTAAATAAACGTATTTCCCCATAAATATAGATAAATACACACACACACACACACGCTCGCGCGCGCACGCTCGCGCGCGCGCTCGCGCACACACATATATATATACATATATATAAAGATATTTCCTTGTACTAGAACGTTTTCATCTTAAATTATAAGCAATTATGCAGAATGTAGAAACTATGCATAAATAGAATTCAGTGTAATAGTTAAATGAAACCAATCATCTAATAAGAAACTATAAAAATGAATAAATTAATGAATGCTTGTTTTTTTCAAAGGAATATAAAAATTAGTTAAGCTTCACGAATTCACTCGTATATTCATGACTGAGTATATTAAAACATTCGTTTTAATTATTTGTTAATAGAAAACGTAGACTTTTAATATCAATGTAAGAGCGAGAAAAAAAACATAATTTAATAGATAGATAGATAGATAGATAGATAGATAGATAGATTATGGAGTTGAGCACAAAATTTAACGCAGCGAAATAATTAATTTATTTATTTGGACAAACGCCGGACTCCTGTGATTATTTTTACCACTTTATGTACCTATTTACTATGCCTCCCCACGGGACAGAGTTAGACACCAGGGTCGTTTTTTAACGTGGATGCTTGTTTTATTTTGTATATTTGTTAAATTAAATAGAAATGAAAAATAAATAAATAAAACGCTAAGTGTGGAAACCCGTATGCAATACTGTTGATTGCTACTAGATTAGAAACCAAGAATCACTTCAAAACAATGGCGTCGCAAATAGAATACGCATTATCCCTTGAATATCCGGACCCTGCAGATGCATGCCTTATAAGGTGCATAACGAAAGTTAGAACAAAGGGACTTACTGACACCAAAGAACAAAAGAAAGGTGAAAAAACTGATCTCGAATAAATCATAGTAAAATGTCGACACTGGCTCAAACAAAAAAGCTAAAAAGATCAGCGATAATTATTTTTTTTATCTGTTTCCTGTGATAGAGAGTATATTGATAACGGAGATACGATTCGAACAAACGCACAAACGCGACTGGCTCGAATATCTACCCTATTTCTTTCTCTTGGATACGCTATTCTCTTGATTTCTTAAAGACAAGATAACGTTTTCACCGGAACATGTTAACTCAACATATTTTCAAGCAATGAAAATCGTTTTAAACGCAAAACCTAACAAACTAATACCAAAATTAACCAACATTATAAAACAGTAGCCTGGTCAACGAAACCAGAGTTCTCCAGATATCAAACCCGGCACACCTAAAAAAACAAAACCCAAGAACGTATGCTCTCCCACACTTGGCGCCTTTGACCGGAGATGGAGGCGCAACAAAAGGTAACACTTCAAAAACCCAGGTACAAGCTTTCCTCATGTAGCGAACATCTACACACGCACTGACCAGAATATGATGAATTAACACATATTGACAGAATGGCAATTTGTCTATTACTTACATACATATTCACACACACACACACACACACACACACATACACACACACACACACACACACGCATATATATATACGTATATTATTATTATTATTTATTATAATAATTATTAAATATATATATATATATATATATATATGCTTGCAAAATAAACATAGATTTATGCTTGTAAAATCAACAGACTGTATATATATATATATATATATATATATATATATATATATATATATATATATATATATATATATATATATATATAGTCTATTTATTTTATTTTAAATTTAATTTATTTAATTCTTTAATTTTAAATTGAGAAACCACTATGGTCTTGACACCCGTTTCAATTAGAATTCTTTTTGTTTTCTTGGTCTGATGAAGTGTTGTCCCTGAATTGGGACTCCACTGAAACATATGTAAACAATAATGTTTGTAAAATAAACAGACTATATATCAGCTCTATCCTGTATTGAGCACTCTTTAATAAAAACGCGAATTTCATTGGATTTACATCTAGGAAACTAATCGATACAACCGGTATATATATATATATATATATATATATATATATATATATATATATATATATATATATATATATTATTTTTAAAAACAGTAATCTACGGACGCACGTGTTTCGGAGCCCTACTCCTCTTCAGCGTAGCTTGGCTGTTGTTAGGATTCGAACCCCGGACCTTATGTACTTCAGTCCAGCGCCCTAACCCATTATGTTATGATGTCAATTCTGATGTTTAGTTTTTTATCGTTTATCTGTTTACGTAGTTTTTGTTGTTGATTTTTTAAACGATATTATGGTTAACGTATATATATATATATATATATATATATATATATATATATATATATATATATATATATATATATATATATATATATATATATATACGGGGGGCGTGCAATAAGTAATGCCCCTGACCCGCTTCCCATAGCAGTAGAGCAACGGAACTTGACACAGTTATTAGTCTTTCTCTACATAGGAACCACCCAGAGTTATGCATTTCTCCCATCGTTTGATGCAGCTCTGGAGACCGTTTTTGTAGAACACCCCAGGTTGGTCCTCCAACCACCACGTGACTTCAGAAATCAAGGCTGCATCATCTGGGAAACGCTTTCCTTTCAAAAACAACTTCATGGCTAGGAAAAGGTGAAAGTCAGAGGGTGCAAGGTCAGGAGAGTAGGGAGGCTGGGGAAGGATTTTATAACCGCACGCCTTGCTTCTGATCCGACGATATGCGAGTTGTGGACCGGAGCGTTGTCCTGCAGGAGGAGGGTGCCTTTGCTGATCTTACCCCGCCTCTTGATTTTGATAGCTTCCCTTAATTTCCTCAAAAGTGAAGCATAATAGGCTCCTGTAATTGTGGTACCCTTTGCCAAGAAATCTGTCATCACTACTCCGTCCTGGTCCCAGAAGACTGTGAGCATGACCTTGCCAGCGAAGGGCTGCATCCTTGCCTTCATTGGAGGTGGTGAGTCCAAGTGCTTCCACTGCATTGACTGGGCTTTGGTCTCTGGATCATAGTGATGGACCCAGATTTCATCCTGTGTAATCAGTCTTTTGAAAAACTTTGACTCCTCTTCTTGGCACATCTCCAAATTCATCCTCAAGCACTCGACGCCTTCTCGCTTCTGGAATAGTGTGAGCCTGGGAATCCATCTGGCAGACACCTTATGCATATGCAAATGGTCATGAATGATAGTTTCCACAGACCCTGTACTAATCTTGACATCTTAGGCCATTTGGCTAATAGTAATGCGCCGACCTTCCAAAATGGCAGCCTCAACTTGACGGACAGAGGCCTCATCAATGGCAGAAGGGGGCAACCAGGTCTGGGAGCTGTTTCCACAGACTTCCGGCCATGTTTGAATTCACGATACCATCGTTTACAAGGTCATATAATGGGGCATTATCACCATAAGTTTCTTTCATTTCATCAAAAGTCTCCTGTGGTGTGTGTCCTTTCAAATACAAAAACCGGATCACTGCTCGACATTTAACAGGCTCCATTTCACACCTGACTCAGTTCAGACACCTGTAAAACAGAAACCACAATTAGTTTAGAGCTGGAATTTGACACATAACCCGTAGAGATATAAATCATTGCACATGCAAAATTTCAGCTAGATCAGACAACTGGAAGTGGGTCAGGGGCATTACTCATTGCGCGCCCCTCATATATATATATATGTGTGTGTGTGTGTGTGTGTGTGTGTGTGTGAACACGAATTGCATAAACTACCACAAATGATTTTTTCTGACTAAACATGACTTTTATCATTTTGTAAACTTATATAAATGTTTTGCGATTTAATCATGTTTACCTTGATTTTTAATTTACTCGGTTGACAAGAAAGGTCTTGCAAAATTTTTACTTTTGATTGCAAATGATGTATTTTCAAATAAGTTTTCGTTATAATCCCTTTAATCTATATATGATTTTAAAGAACGTTTTTCGCTCTATTAGTGGGGCAGGTTATCCCAATATTCCATAAGAATATTTCATTTAGTGATACAAGCACCAAGGGAAAGATTGTTTCAGTAATCTGCCCCACTATATCTAATCGTTTAAATTACAATCGTTTTAACATAATTATGTCCCCTTTTCAGAACGTGGAATATAAGATGGAAAAATGCAAATTCGCAAAATTTTCTTATTTCAATTCAAGCTAGGCCGAAAAGCTGCTGAATCAGCTCGCGATATCAGCGAAGCGTTTGGCTAAATAATCACTACTAAACGCACAGCACAGTGGTAGTTAAAGAAATTTCGTAGCGGCGACGAGAGTCTTGAAGATAATGAATATAGTGGTCGGCCATCGGACGTTGACAACGATCAATTAAATGCTTTAGACAAAACCAATCCACGCACAACTGTTCAAGGACTTGCTTCTGAATTAGACTAACGTATACGACGATTTCCAACCATTTCAGAGATATTAGAAAGACAAATAAACTTGATAAATGGGTGCCTGACAAATTGTACGACAACCAAAAGAAATGCCGTTATGAAGTGTCATCTTCCCTTCTTTTACGCAACAAAAACGACCTGTTTCTCGACTGGATTGTGACTTGCGATGAAAAGTGGGTTCTTTACGATCACAGGCGACACTCAGCTCAGTGGATAAACGCATACGAAGCTCCACGACACTGCTCGAAGCCAGAGTTGCAACAAAAGGTCTGCGACCAGTCTTATTTATTACAGTGTTTTTTAATGCATGCGAAACTATTACGGCGGCGAAGTACTGTCAACAGATCGGTGAAATGCATCAGAAACTTATACAACAGCACCCAGCATTAGTCAACAGGAAAAATTCCAATTCTTACCACATCTATGCCCGACTGCACGTTGCTAAACCAACCCTGTATGAGTTGAACGAATTCGGCTACGAAACTCTGCCTCACCCATTATACTCTCCAGACCTTGCACTTACCGATCACCATTTTTCAAGCACCTCGACAACATTCTGCGTAAGAAATGCTTAAAAAAACCTAAGCGATATCAAAAACGCCATCACCAGCTCCATCGCCACCAGAACGCAAGGCTTTTACGTTACTGGCAAAAATGCACTTGTTTTACGTTGATTCTAATGCTGCTTATTTCAATGAATAAATTTTTGTTTGGGCCGAGATATGTTCATTTGAATTTAAAAGTTAAAATCGTAAGAACTCTCTTGTCAATCCGATAACAAACATTGTTCATGTTAAGTTAGCACCTGCTAGCAGGTTTTCTCTCAAGAGCAATAGCTCTTGACATAACAAAGGCATTTTATAAGGTTTTACATCAAAATCTACCTCACAAAGATTTCTAGTTATGGAATATCTAGAAATGTCTTCTCAACCCTCGAATCTTTTACGATAAGTTTTTACAAGTAGTTGTCGATGGACATAAATCTGAAGCTCAAAGTATAAACGCTGGCGTGCCTCACGTATCCATCCTGGACCCAACTTTATTCCTTATCTTCATCAATGACCTCTTAAATCACATTCTAGGTTCATTTGTTTAACCCATCAAAAATCAAGCTTCTATCTTTTCACCATAAACGCTCTCATCTCCACTTGCCCCCAATTAATATGAAAGGTTCTCGTCTCAATCAAGTTCCCTTCTTTGACAAGCATCTGGGTCTGACTTTCTGAAATGGAAGACTTGCATCAAATTTGTTGGTAAAGTCGCCGGAAAGATGGTTACTCCATTCTACTGCTTCACAAAATATTCCTTACCTGTTTTAGAGCCAGATACTTTCTAAAATGGAGTACTGTTGTCGCATCTGGGCAAGAGCTGCTCGGAGCACCCTATCTTGTTTTGTCCGAGTTATAAAATCGGCTTCGAAACCTAGTAGGATATGCCCTTTTCTCCTTATTGCAACCTCGATAACGGTATACCCGAATTATAATAAGATGTGTAGATCTCGAATTGCTGTCTTCTTATGAGAACCCACGAATGAAACCCCTGAAGACCCGTATACTCGATTCGAGTGATAGCCATAGTGATGATGATGTAGCTTCTAAAAAAAAAAAAAAAAAAAAAAGGCGCCAAGGTAGAGGAGTCACAGTCCTTGCTTCGTACCACATGCGTTCGATACGGTGTGTGTTCATGTGCTTATATTGATGAACTGTTCGTAGAAGGGCTTTATTTTCCGGTTCTCGTCTTGGGCCATCCCTTTCTTAAATGCTATTGCTGTAGGAGAAAGTCAGTTATAGTAAAGATTGTCTGTCCCTTTTGACTTTTGACAGTGGTGACAAATAGATATTGTTCCTTCTGATTAATAACTATCGTCCCCTCAGATAAGGTGAAAGCCCCTATCCCCCATGTTAAGAACGGCTTTCTTATCCACTCAACAATATTTAATTATCTAGCCAAATTGACACCAGGAACCGGCAATAAAAAAAGAGTAGATATTCTTGACTATAACCAACAGGTTTTGATAAATCGTAGAAAAATTCGTTCCCATAATTTTTTTTTTTTTTTACGAAACAAGTCACATTGTGTTGCATAGCTGGTTGGGTGTACTCTTAATACACAGTTATCTATATGACAGGTATATATTTATATGTGCGTGTTTAACCGTGCTGTATATATAATGAAGTTTTTATATACGTATGATTATCTAGCAGTGTTGTGTCGTCTGTGACATATGGGTGTGCATAAGTGTTCATGGATGTGACTGTGTGCATAACAAATTCAACTGCAGTACATTGAAAGGACATTAAACATGCGCGACAGTCTTTAACAAAATGACAAATAACAGTTGCTATCGGGTTACATCAATCCAAAAGGCGAACATACCTTCGTCCATCGGTTGGTCTTGATTGACAGGTTTGTAAAAGTTGCAATGAAGATTCATTCCAATGAACGACAGTCGACATTCGGGTTATATTTTCATGCAACTTTTAGTTCCTGATGTTTCCCGACTCTATAGTTACACGTACTATTTCTACATTCTTGCTATTTCTTGCGCCCGTTAGCTTCCACAGCATACAGAGATCATTATTACCGTCCACTATCTAACGCAGTTGCTAGCTCACTCCTTATTGCCTGTCCAACTCAACCGCTCTAACTGCCTACGTGTCTATATTACAAGCTCCCCTACTCTGATCGTTATCTGACGGCACCACTAAGCCATCCTTGTTTTTGTTTTGATCTATTATCCTAACTTTTTGTTTAGCAACGCTTTAACTTTTTTGTTTTTGTAACGTTATTATATACATTTTTGACATAAATATTTTATCTCTCTAAAATACCCAATTTGTCTGAAAAAAAAAAAAAACAAACATTCTTTTTGTCATCCTATTCTATTCACAAGCATTCACAATTGCCCACGATTAGGTACCCGGCGTTTCACGGGAGACCAAGAATATAGCAATTGTACTCTCCGCTAAATTGGATATTCAACGACTTCTGACAAGCTAATGTAAAAGCACCTGCCTTGCTTGGATGAATTTTGATTTACAATATATATATATATATATATATATATATATATATATATATATATATATATATATATATATATATATATATATATATTGTATAAGTGCTCACGTAATACCTCTTCAGCTAAAATAAAACAGAATTGTTTATTTCATTGTTTTGTATTTGTTGTCACTGGCTTTTGTTCTAACCCACAATGAGTCACGTTATTGCATGTCTTTCCGTGATGTTTTCTCTTTCTACCTCTGTCACGTCAGTTATATATATATATATATATATATATATATATATATATATATATATATATATATATATATATATATATATATATATATATTACCTTTGATCGATTTTGATCGTCTAAAATTCATTTATCAGACCTTAGTGTTGATATCACTAAGGTTGCAACACCGGCAATATGTTGCAAAACCAATTTCTGACAAGGTCTTCTCCCCCCCCCCCCTGTATCTCTCTCACACACACACACACACTCACACACACACACACACACACACACACTCCCATTCCTTCTCTCTTTCGCACAGCACTTCCATACCCTCCTTCTCTCATTAACACTTCAACCATCCCTCTCTTTCTCTCTCTCTCTCACACACACACACACACACACACACACACACACACACACACACACACACACACACTCCATTCCCTCTTTTTCTCTCTCACACACACTCCCATTCTCTTTCTCTCCCCTCTCTCACCTTCTCTCTCTCTCTCTCTCTCTCTCTCTCTCTCTCTCTCTCTCTCTCTGTTGCCATCATTCAGGTTGACGATGAATTTATATTCTTAGATCAGCATCCACCTTACAGCGTCATTATGCGAGTTATTCCGCTACAATACAACAGAAATTGTGACCATTTGTTTTTGCTAAAATTTCTTCACTTATCAAGGCGTAGATGCCACTCGGGGATGAGGGTTAAACAAATGTAAAGTAGACGGTGAGACATCACCGTGATGATTTGTAAAGATGATGGTGATTGATCAGAATTGGATTAAGATGGCGATTCAACAAGACTAATCATTACAGTGAGAGCAAAATGACTGACGAAGAAACGACAACTGTATCGTTTGCCAAAAATAATGAATGAAAACTGAAACAAAGGATGGAAAACATTGAGACATTGTGAGTTTGATAATTTAAAAAAAGTTTAGAGGTCCGTATGTTTCGGAAGGTTTTATATAAGATTAGATAATTTGTATTAATATTCATCGGACTACTGTTCTCATCTTGAGTGTGATTTTCACAACGTTTCGGTCGATGTAACTTCCGACCTTCTTCGTGTGTATCTTGTCGAACTCGGGAATTTGGACGGAATTTCGAGCGGAACCCTTTATTTACGGAAGTAGCGTGCTCTTGATCCGTCAGCTATTACTAGATAGTAATTCGCAAATGTATTTTTTTTTTGTTTTCAATCCTCAGTGTTGGTGACCGAAACAATACATTTACGAATTACTTATGACCTCTATCCAGTCATGGCTGACGGAACAAGAGCGTGACGTAAATAAAGGGTTCCACTCGAAATTCCGTCCAAATTCCTGAGTTCAACAAGATACACCTGAAGATGGTCGGAGGTTAATCGACCGAAACGTTGTGAAAATCACACTCAAGATGGGAATAATAGTTCGATAGACTGATTATACAAATAACCAATGCTCATCTCCAAAAAATTCAGAAACGCCAAGATTAGATAATTTTGATAATTTTTATTAGTCAGACTGCTATTCTTGTATTGATTATTACATTCTTAACGTTTCAGCAGATGTAACCTCCTTATTAATGAAATGTACGAAAACGATTAAGTAAAATAATCTATGGGTCTAGCACGCTTATAATTAAAATGTTGATATATACCTACGAGAAGTATTAGCGCAAAGCAGCTATACATAAGGAAACCAACCACATAATTGATTCCAAACGATAACTAAGTACTCTAACTAGATGGCTTATGGGAACTAAATGTCCTACCAATATAGACACATATATGCTACCACGTATCTCTTTGCATGTATATGGTCTGGAGAACCTATCTCTATAAGGAAACACATAACCTTATAAAATATACTTATATTCTAGTATTGACGAAAAGAAACAACCAAAATGAAAGAATGACAACTATCGAAATTAAGTTTATACATAGATATGAAAACTTTTGGCCTGTGCAGTTATTTCGGATACTGTGTTAGAGTGGGAAATATAACTCTCAGTATACCTACGTTATTTAAATCATGTAAACTTGCGGGACCTGTCGAAATTTCACAGCAGCATCTTTCATATGTAATATATCGCTGCTGAGCATTCTGTGGGCATTCATCGGGAATGAACACACCATCATAATATTAAAGCCCTTTTGTTAAAACTGTATCGCCCCCTTACTAAAATAATAACTTTGATGTATTGTCTGGGTTGATTATTTCATTATAAACACACCAATCAATTAACTCACATTAAATCATCTTTCAAAATTCTTGGATATGTTACCAATTTCGACAATCATTTTTCATAATTTAAACCCACATTATGCCCCCTTTACTTAAATAATAACTTTGATATATTGTCTAGGTTTATTATTTCATTACAAGCACACTAATATATTGCCTGGGCTGATTATTTCATTACAACACACCAATAAATTTACTCGCATTTTATCATTTTTCATAATTCTTGGATATGTTACTAATTTTGACAATCATTTTTCATAATTTTAACCCACGTTATCGCCCCTTTACTAAAATAATAACTTTGATATATTGTCTGGGCTGATTATTTAATTACAACACATCAATCAATTCCGGGTATTCTCATAGTATATATGTTCCACCTATCTTATCCAATCCCGGGTGACGCCGCGTATTCTGCTAGTATATATCTTCCACCTATCTCATTCGATCCTCGGCAACGCTGGGTATTCTGCTACTTTGTTTTCCACTTATCTCATTCAATCCTGGGTGACGCTGGATGTTCTGCTAGTATATATTTGCACTTATCTCATCCAATCCCGGAACTGACTTCATGAACGCCACCTCACTGTTAAAAATATCCATGAAATAAAGTAATGTTTAAATCGTAAACTGTTTCAGCCAGTTCCTGTAATGACTTTATATCCCCAGCCCACTGTTAAAAATATACATGAAATAATGTAATGTCTAAATCGTAAACTGTTTCAGCCATTTTCGGGACTGACTTCATATCTCCCACCCCACTGATAAAAAATATACATGAAATAAAGTAATGTCTAAAACGTAAATGGTTGCAGCCATTTCCGGTACTGACATCATATCCTCCGCCTCACTGTTAAAAATATGCTTGAAATTTCAGCAGCTTTTCAAAATTAATACATAAAAACATTAACACGGTTAGGGATTAGGAAACCATTACTTCAACATGAATATCTGAGTGTAGTATCAGTCTCAGCATTCCAGCGACTTTAATCCCCCCTCCTTAAGAAGAGTTTGTGCAATTACTGTCATGAGGACATTAAGGACGAAAATATGAACTCAGGATTACTTCATATACTTACGTCTTTTTTGGAATGTTAGAAATAAGCCCCTAGCGTGCACTGATCCATTGATCTGATTTGTGGAATCAGCATGGTATTTTTGGAATATGACATCTTATGTCAATGTAGTACATCATAAATGTATTATATGTATCTTTTTTAACAAAAGATGACGTCATCACCGGAAGTAAACACGTCAGACTATCATCTACTCGAAAAGAAGGAGGAGATTATGCTTGGGATCTCATTAAACACTCACCAAATCCATTAAATCACATATAGTATAATCTATATATTAATACGATAGCGTGTGTGTTCTTAAATCTCAACCAATAAAATTTGTCGGAAAACGTGACACACAAAAGAACACATGCGCTATCGTATTAATATATAGATAATCCTGTATATTTGTTCACTGACTGTTAATTAATCGTACTTCCCATTCTCCTTCATCCCTGTACCACCTTTACTCCCTCTCTTCACCATACCTGCCTCCATAATCTCTATTGTCCACATTCACAAACTATACAACCCCTCTCTTTCAGAGCGTAAATCACTCAAATATTTTTTTTTTATAAAAAACGAATGTAACTTTGATTCTCATTTCAATATCGTCCCCTTTTTGGTCTGATGAGGTGTTCTTTTTGAATTGAGATTCCACTGAAACATACATGCACATATGTAACCAGTAATGTTTGTCTAATAAACAGACTATATATTGGCTCTGTCCTCCATTGGCAACTACGCAGTAAATATGAGTTTATTAATTGTGGTGCGATCCGATCCCAGGCCTCGATATGACGACTGGTTGTGGTGACGTTTTGCATATGCGTAGTAAGAACGAGTTTTGACCGTATCTAATTGCCAAAGACGTAACGTACAGACGAATTAAGGAAGAAACAAGTAGGTTATTATATAGATAAATAAATGTATTGTTACCCACAAATAAAATGGACTCAAAGTCTTTTTCCCGATATCTTTCTAGTTAGAATTCTTTCTAGAAAAACATTTGGGTACTTACAGGAGTGTAACCACGTGAAGGTTGCCAACGACTCTAAGTGAAAGTCTATTTGTAAAAACGAACTGGATTCGAACTTGGCACGCACAGGTTGTTAACCATTTAGCCATCGTTGCCCCATCCCTTTTGTTGCTATCGGACTGGGGTAAGCTTCTATTCAATTCTAGGAAGTCCATCCTCCAAGGCTTCACCATCTCCCTGAAAAAGAGTTACTTTATTGCTAATTTCTGGTGATTAGCAATAAATTTACCTTATCGGGAAATGCTGAAAGGGATGCGCAGGCATTTTTTGCAGGCCAGAGTACTCTTGACCTAGTGTGCTGTATTTTGAAAACATCACCTGATCGTGTGTCTAACTTCCTAAAAATCAGTTAAATAAAATACAGATTTAACTCGGCAGTTCGCCAAATTTAGGAGAGAAGAAAGTGGATCTTGAGTTCCCTTTCGTTAGCCACTTAACTCTCGCGTTCCTTATTTTTGTCCTTTAGTCCTCACATTCCACGAGCGAAAAACAAAGACAAAGGGGGAAGAATTGCTGTTTTATAAGCCAGAATCTATTCTAACATTTATCGTTGGCAAGCTTTTGACCTTGAAGTGGTATTTTTTTAGCTCTTTGCATCAAGTGGCTTCATGCCTTGTCTGAGCTGAACAAAAATAATGTTAAATTCGCGTGAGTAGAAGAATAAGTCATCTCGTGTACATTAACTTGATCACAGAAAGATAATTACGTCATTTCCAGATGCAAATCGGAATATAAGACTTGCAATATTATCACACACATACAAAAAAAATCTAATTGGTGGATTTTATTATTCAAGCAATGACAAGAAGGGGTTAGCTATTTTGTGATGCATACTAAAGTTCTAGAGTTCTTTTTCTTTTTCAACCCGACAAGAGTGACATTGTTTACTGCTTTTTCAGCCCAAACAAGGTACATTGTCACTTGGATGTAAGGGGCTACTATTTGGAACAAAATTTGCAGGGATACTATGTAGGGAGTTGAGAAGCAAGAATTCTAGTTACATTACACTTGAATTTCTACATGTTAGTACAGTCAAAGAAGACGGGGATCCGGGAGGGAATCCCAATGTTCATAAATTCGAGGGGGGAAAACTATTTGAATAGAAGGCATCTAGGGATCTCTACAACGTAGGGGTTGGATTTTGCTGCTTTTTATGCCGAGGGGGGTACAAGGGATTGGTGTTCGTCTGAGCACCTTCCATTAAAATATTTGTAAAATAGGCACAAGAGTGCAAAATTTCGTCGATGTGACAGAGGTTGGAGTTTGGTTGGCAGTGCCGGACCTATTAGGTTGTCGACTCATTTTATAACACTGTCCACGAGTGAGAGACTGGTAGCAGATGCACTAGCCCAAATATGGCAACAATGCTCCATGCATGGGCGAATCATGGTGCGTACTATTGTCAATCCTTTGTACCCACACATGCATCATACCTACTCGATGTCCTCTCAACTAATTAAATCATTTGTCCCTGATAGTTTTATAAATAATTGTTGACGGGCAAAAGTCCAAAAACACATAGCAGTAATACTCTGAGATCGTTCGTTGACATCCATACGGACAACGCAGCTATCTCTGGCAGCACTTCGAAGAATATTGATGAAGATCTTTTTGACACGCCCTCTCTTCCCTAACTCCCTGTCTGTCTGTCTGTCTGTCTGTCTGTCTGTCTGTCTGTCTGTCTGTCTCTCTCTCTCTCTCTCTCTCTCTCTCTCTCTCTCTCTCTCTCTCTACCTATCTTTCTATCTTCCGACTTGGAACACGTTGTACAATGGAGGGAGAAAGTGTCTGCTTACTTTTAATGCTTCTAAAACCAAATTTCTCTCTTTTCACCAACAGCACTCAGATCCTCACTCCCCCCCTAATCAAAATAAATTGCTCTCTCTTCAAGGAAGTCTTCTTTCTTTGATAAGCTTCTAGGTTGACTTTTTTTTCGTAGACCTGAAATGGAAGATTTACATCAAATCTGTTGTTTAAATCCTTCTTACACTCCAGAAAGTACCTCATTCTTGGCGCCATCCTCTATCTGTATAAAAGCCAGATGAAATGCTGATATCATAGCAGAGGAAGAGCCGCTCGAAACACTCTTTCTTGGCTTTGACAAAGTACAAAATTAACTTCGCAATCTAGTGGTTACAGCCTATTTCACATAGTAAAGATGCTGTAAGCCTCTCTTGAACCTATCATTATGATCATGGTAGGTCCTCAGCTGTGCTTCAATTCCTGGTCCCCTCCTCTGTAAAACATTCACAGCAAGAACTCGTAAAGTGACAACCACATCAAAGAAACTTTCTTTTCTCTCTCTCTCTCTCTCTCTCACACACACACACTCACACACACACACACACACACACACACACACACACACACACACACACACACACACAAACTTTCTCTTTTTATTCGTTCGCTCGTATCCCCCCTCTCTCTGTATCAAAACCCAAACGGAAATTCCATAAAGACATTTTCTTTCCTAGAACATCCTATCTGTGGAACAAGATACCACGAGTCGGTTTACCAAATGACTACACTATAGTCGTCTTCAAGTCTAATGAAAACAAATGCTTGTTGGACTGCCTTCTTGGTTAAACAATTTCTTTTAAGCAGTCTCCTGCCTATTTTATTCATTATTTTCAATCCTTTTGTGGTGACGATCATCATCCAACAGACAATCACCCTGACTTTTTTTTTATTACATTTTCACCCCAAACAAGGCACATTGCTACTTTGATGTAGGGGGCTACTATCAGAGAATAAGCTACAGGGGTACTATGTGGGGATTTGGGCAGCAAGATGTCGGTTTACGTTACATTTGAACTTCTGCATGTCAGTACAGTTGGGGAAGTAGGAACCCGGAAGGGAATTCCAAAGTCTAGCGGTTCTGGGGAAGAAGCTACTGGAGTAGAAGGCTCTCTTACATATAGGGATCTCTACTGTAAAGGGATGGGATTTAGCTGCTTGTCGGGTTGGTCGGGTGTATTTACGTCGAGGGGGTACAAGTGCTTGCAGTTCGTCGGAGCATTCACCGTAAAAGTACTTGTAGAACAGGCAGAGGGATGCTACATTTCGTTGATGGGATAGAGGCTGAAGCTTAGATGACAGTTCGATTCTCTTTTGAACCTTGTCTAGGAGTGAGAGACTAGTAGCAGATGCACCAGCCCAAATATTACGACAATACTCTATACATGGGCGAATGGTGGACTTATAGAGGTACAGGATACTTTCGGGCGTTAGTAGCTTTCTAGCCCGGTAGAGAGAACGTATCTTTTTCGCAGCGATCTTGGCAATGCACTCAATGTAATTTTTCCAACTCATGCTTCCTGTGAACGTTAGGCCGAGGAGTTTAAATATGTACTTTCAGATAAAGAGTCTTTGGCCATTGCTATTGGTGGTATAGATGGTTTCTTGTAGTTATTGAATGAAACAAGTTTAGTCTTGGCAGCATTGAATGTGACCCTCCATTTTTGTCCCTATTCCACTACAGATTGGATGTCGTCCTCTAGTGTTTCTGCCATTTCTCTAGATATGTGTTCATTTATTTTCCTGTCATGTCTGAGAGAGCGTGGTGTCATCAGCATATATACCCATCTCACAGACAATTTTGTCAGGGAGGTCATTCATGAATATTCTCTATATCCTCTAGTGGCCCCTTAACCTAAATAAGTGATTACCCATAAGTAAAAAACAAAACTAAATATTCTTAATACCCATTCTCTTTTAACTTTTGTACACATGTGTGCGACATCTTCTGTCCTACTATAACATTTTGTAACGCAACAAAGCACAAACCGAAGAAAAGCACAAACCGAAGAAAAGCACAAACACGTATTCGTTGCAATTGTGAAGGTTTTGCCGGTGAACGAATAAAATACAATTCTACATTCCTGTGAGTTTGGGTGTCTTTTTTTTTGTGTATTGATATTCAAATTAAAAACTTTTTTCTCTATCTATTTAAAAAGAAAATACAACTTTGTTATATATGGGTCGTGGAATTGCATTCATCTGCAAAAGATCAAGCTAATTTGCATCTTCTTTTAAACATTCATTTTAATTAATTCCCTATTAGTTTTTTCGGGTTTTTTATGGAATGATCATCTTTAGTTAACTATTATGTGTAATTATATTCATGCAGATATTCTACATGATTTATACTTGCGTAATATTTGTGTAAAAAGGTTATAGTAAACACAAACCTCTTTCTATATATATTTATGTATGCGTATATATATTCGTTAAAAAAAAAATTTGCCTACCAAACTTTTGGTCTACAGATATGAAACTTAATACATAGGGTATTCGAACCCAAGCAAAACTTTATATTTATGTTTTAGCTGGGGAAAATCGATGCAAAAGTGTGAAAATTAAAAAAAATGGAAATTTCCAGGTGAAGGTCGAACGACGGCATTACTAATATACATGTGTAACGTAATAGCTATTGCTTCGTGTCTTAATTTCAGCCTTGAAGCAAACATGTTTTTATAGTTCGGGCATTAACGGCAAAGGAAAAGCAAATCGTAAGCTAAACGTTCTGGTTTCGATTCTCGGTGGTGGCGCACGAGTTATTTTTTTTAACTTTTAAAATTATTACTATATATTGTGTCCAATATAGTATAATAATAGATACGAATCTGCATAAATCGAAATATATTTAAGCGTATTTTACGACCAGGCGGCCGCTAGTCAATGAATAAAAGTTTTTACATACGTGCGCGACCGCTCATTTTTATTCATTTAATCGTCAATTTTCCGTGTGGATGGCCGTTCCATGTATGTTAAAATCGTCTAGTGGCTGTTGATCGGCTGTTTAACTTAAAGTGGATAAAATGCACGCCTTGAACAATAGAGACTTGTTGCGATTTCAAAGGTTTTACTGAGGCGAGAAGTTCGTACTTGATGGAGAGAGACTAAAAGAGAGGCTAACATTAATTTCTTTTTACCTTATTTTCTTACTTAGCCTTAAAAATGGCCGACGAACGGACTGAGTCAAAAGGAAATGTTCACTTCGATTTCTACATTGCCGTCCACGTCTTATCTGGCTGCTTCCTCGACTCGAACTGCCAAGAAATCCTGTCCTGTGTATCGAGCACGTGATGTGCTTTCTATCTAATAATTCGATACCTGCCTCCTAGAGTGTTTGGTCTAGGGAGCTGACCTTTGAACCTTCACATCACTCACGTTAGGTGCACTGTGTCTATTTTCGTTGCCAGGTTGTCCTGACATTTACTTAATGTAACATTCCCGAAATCCATACTAGTTAACATAATTTCTACTTACTGACGTAGAGTCTCAATAGATAACAGTACATCACACACTAAATTGATCCTGTCATTGTTAGCTTTCACGAGGATTTCTCTTTCGTCTAATCTTTCTTTGCTTCCAACTTATCGTTCGCATTCATAAGTTGAAAAGTTTTTATTTAGAATTCGACTTGATTAAAAAAGAAACAACAAAAATACAGAACATCTTTATAATGTACGTTCTCGACATTGGACAAGCATATCATATTTAAAAAATCACTAAAATTAATCCAGTAGTTTTTTTTTGTTGTTAACTACGAAAATAAAAATTTATGTTTTTAAATTTTAATTATTTTGAATACAAAGTAGCATTGAGTAGTAGAATTGAGTTATCGCTATTAAATTTTAACACATTCTAAAACAACATGGCGGTTCTTGGTAGCCGTCATACAATTGGATTTTATATATATATATATATATATATATATATATATATATATATATATATATACATATATATATATGTGTGTGTGTGTGTGTGTGTGTGTGTGATCTTAAAAAATACTACTTAATTAATTTACGTGATTTTTCGAATATAATATATTTGTTCCATGATGGGTGCATACATCATACAGATTTACCTGTATCTTCTGTATTCTAAATAAGCACCGTGGAAAATAGCCGTTCTTCTCCATCCGACTCATCAAGAGAGATGAGCAACTATCACATGTATCTGTAGAGCAAAGAAACACATGTTAACATAAAGACGATTTCACGTAATAGTCATGTTGCAAATCGCGAGCCAATCAAGATCAACTGTAAGAATAGCGCAACTATATTTGAATACACGGATATTTATGGCTTCTCGAGGTCTGTATCGATTTCCTTTCGAAAATATCATTTCCATAATTCAATTTCTAAGATTGAAGGGCGCTTCGTTATTTGATTTCATCACGTTCTTTCTTTCTTTTTATTGCAAGATTGAATTTATACAATTCATATATAGACGAATACTTCCTCCGATATTTACATGTGTGGGAACGCTTGAACTGTCAGTCAGATGAGTCGGACATATTATGTTTTTTTTTATCATCAGTGAACCAAAAGATGAACCAACTAAAATCATTAAAATATTAACTACTGTGGTAGACATTATAATCACTGCATACATTTACCTGGTCGTTAGCATTTAAGAAGAGATCTGCATCTATATTCTCAAAGACATGATTGATTACGGTACATTTCTGATTGGAGGGAGAATGGTAGACAAAATATAAGTGACAAGCTCAGTCATCTGATGTTGGACTGTGTTCTCTAGTTAAGGGGAAGGTGTTACGAATATAGACGCCAAGTCTGTGTATATGTCTGCTATAGTCCTTACGGCAGAGAGGGGGTATGTCGCCATGTTAAAGCAGTTAGTGGGATTAAGGAGTGTAGGTTAGTTCTACTTGATTCTAAGATATTGGAGGAGTTGACTAGGAGAAAAGATTCTACATCATCCAGATCACTTTTAAGATTACAGATACTTCGAATGCAAGCATCAAAGCAGGAGGTGAATTAGTTTTGTTTGGGTGGATGTTTCGTTATATCATAATTTTTGTTTGGGACGTTATTTCATTGTATTATTTCAGTGTGAGTTGCGTGGCACTATACCTTAGTGCCCTGGTTTTGGTGATTGTTAACAACCCTCCTCAGCATGGCCAGGGAGGTGATTTGGCCGTAAGCGGAGGGATACACAGAATGCATTCCCACAATTCCCTTCCTTTTCTCGATCCCTTTTTTGTCCAGACAGCCATAAAGTGAGCACGTATTTTTGTCTCTCCGTAAATGAGAATAGGAGGGGCATTAGTTAAGGTTAGTTAGTTTTAATTGTTAAAGTTAATTATCATTTGTAAATTGTTTTTGAACAATATTGTACTATTTTCTTGTAAAAAAAATAAATAGTTAATTATATGTCTCATATATTACGATTGCGTTGTGCGTCGTTTTTTTGTGTCGGCCTTAAATGTCTAGATTAATAAACGAAGCAAAATTCCAACCATGTAAAACCCTCAAGGAAGAAGACGTCATTCTGGAAAAAGAACGAGACAGCCACACCCAACATTCCAGGTATGCTTTTAATCTTACCTAGACAGAAAAACGTCTAATCGGCAGAGATTCCTACGCGGACCGTCGATCACACGCCAATGACCGGCCCATAGGTATACAGTTTAAGTAAAGTGGGTCAGTTTTATGCCAAATAAGCGCACACTATATACTATTAGCCAAGTCTTCATCTAGATTGCAGTGATATCAAGAAAAACACCAGGGAGAAGTGCAGAGTCTTTTCCCATGCACAATATGGCACTACAATCATCCCATTTTGGCCTTTTGGTCAAGATCAAAGTGTAGTATCTGTACTTCAGATGCTGCATTTCTATTTCTTGTCTCTTTCAGTGGAGGAGAAATCCTTCACGACTGAGACAATTTTTATTTTTGTACCTTTTCTCCACGTTAAAAAATGACCCTGGTTTCTAACTCTGTCCCGTGGGGAGGCATAGTAAATAGGTACAATCATCCCATTATGATGATGGAGCAGCCACTCTTAGCGCTACTTAAGAGTTAGTGCACCTGGACTACTAGTTGGAAACATCAGACAGACACATTGTCAACCTTGTACCCTCAACTTTTCAGATGAGTGTCCAAGACGTCGCGTGAACATGAGTAGAAAGCAAGCGTCACCAAGTTATTAAGCTTAAGAGAGATGTGAGAAAGAAAGAAGAGAAATAAAGAAATGAGAGACGGCGTTCATTGTCCTAGTCAGAAAACAAGACCAAGCTTTCACGGTTGAGTTCCTATGATGGTATTTCTGAATCTGGCCAATAAACAAAGACGGAAAAGGCCAGGTGATAGGCAGAGCCTACCTACTCCTTAAGCAATTTAGGTTTGCAAACCGGAGATTTTGTTCAAGTCTAAGTTGTCGATCAAGACTAAATAGGCTTCCCTTCCCAGTAGTTCGATGCCGTGGCGTGTAAAATCAGTAACACAGATTTAACACCAGTTTTTCTTCTCTTGGATGAATGACCTGACAAGCTCTGCGGTTCATTACACTAAGAGGAGCAACCCTGCACCTGGGTTCTAAACCAGGTGTGTATGCGGCCAAGCTTGGGAACTCATTATACGTAGAAAATACTTCAAGTTTTGCTTTTCTACAAAGAAATTACAATTAGATTGAAGATAATTACCACTCTCATAAAGAGAAATAATATAAAGCATGGATAACAAAGTGTTTAGTTTTTATTAATTTAGTAAACAAATGATTTCAATTATGGTAAAAATAAGATGCACACCTAATGTTATTAAAATACAGACAGGAAGAATTACATTAATATTGTGGACGTGATTAGTACTTAAGATTATGGTTACCACGCAAAACAGACATGGCCTTGTTATGATTTAAAAGCTGAGAATTTATTTATACTTCGTGGTTTGTGGTAAGGACATTTTATTTTTGAAACATTGGAATAGGAGACTTCAGTAATTCATAAAACACGTCCTGCCATATTTTAGGAACACCGCACTTCAAAACAGTGAAAATAAAGAGTCCAAATAAAATAAAAAGTTACTGACAAATAAAATAGAAAATTAAGAACCAAAATAAAAACAAATAGCTTTAGTATATTTAGTAAAAGAAAATCAGAACATAAAAACATATCTTTGAATTTCGCGATGGTATCCATTTCTAGCTATTTCGGGCTCCCTAGCAACAAGTTTGCATGTACTTAAACAGTGTCATTTATAAAGGTAACTAGCCTGGGTGTCCGGCGTTGCCCGGCGTTGCCCGGCGTTGCCCGGGTGTTTGGAGGTATGCGTTGCGCAAAAAAAAAATAGTTGTAGTAGGCAGGTAGGCAGGCTCGAACCCGTACAAGATAAAAAAAAAAAAAAGCAAATTCGCACAATTTTCTTATTTCGATTCCAGTTAGGCTGAAAGGCTGCTAAAACAGCTCGCGATATTAACAAAGCATTTGGCCCCAATGGTGATTTAAGAAATTCCGTGGCAGCGACGAGGGCCTTGAAGATGATGAACGTAGTGGTGGGGCATCGGATTTTGACAACGATCAATTAAGAGCCTTAGTCTCTTTCACTCCTTTCTCTCCACTCTATATCCAGCACTTCAAATCTTGGTTTTTGATGCTCATTTGTAATTATAAAGATTATTTTATTTTGACTTGAATTGTCTGAAGAGATCGGCAGGATAATATTATTGTCCTGTCGATTGAACCAATTTGTAATTATTTAAGAAAAAAAAACGAGGTTGAAATAATCACACACACACACACACACATACACAGACACACACACACACACACAAACACAAACACACATACCCAAACACACACAAACACACACACACACACACACACACACATATATATATATATATATATATATATATATATATATATATATATATATATATAGTCCAAATGTAACGCATCTTATTTTATTCCGCTCTAATGGATCAGAAAATTATAGATTGCATTGTTACGATGGCTGAACTTCTGTATTTATGACCTAAAAGTTCCAGCTCCGGATTGCAGATATTGCCGATGTAAGACTCTAAGGAAGCAGCTCCTGTCATGTCAGACGCAGAGATGCGTCCTTGAATTCTTAGCAAAAGTGCATTGAGAATGGTGATGACTATGCAGAAAAATAAATTCGGAGGCACAAAAGGTCGCTCGTTTTAATGGTACCACTCCTGTCTTTGTAGCTGTATATCTTTTTCTCTCGAGGATAGATGGGACTCTCTTATGCCGTGGTAGGCACCCCATCTAGTGATAATGTCACAATGAAGCATGAAGTATTCAGCTACCGACAAGATTTTAAATACACAATAAAACTCGTGTAGTGAGTTCAATCTCGGCTATGGCCATGCTAGATGAATGGATGGATATATATGGAGAGAGAGAGAGGGAGAGAGAGAGAGAGAGAGAGAGAGAGAGAGTGAGTTTGGGAGATAGAATGAGAGATACTGTGTAATTAGTTCGTGAATAGTTTTACAAATTGGCATGTGAGTGTAATTACTTGAATTACTTGTAAATTATTGTTCGGTTGAAAAGTTAGACGTAGTTTATTAATTTAATACATTCGACCAAGTTTGAAATCCCCAATTATTTTGGGTAGCTTTACAATGTTAAAGTCGCCATCGTTTGCGTTAATAAATTTGCTAATTGTACATTAAAGTGTGTCAGTAGGATTATTATTCAGTTTTTTTTATGATCATTCAGGATCACTTTTTAATGCTCAGTGGCAACCAGAGTTTTTATATACGACGGAATTATTAGTTTTACTACTTAAAAAAAAAAATAATAATAATGTGTCACATGCTTGCGTAATTGTTGACAGAAAATATAAAGTACAATTTCAGAACAAATAAATAAGGAGTGTTTTTAGAGTCGGCGAATTTTGAATTAAAATAAAACACAAAAGAATATATTCATGATACAAATGTATGGTTTATTTCAAAGATTTATTTTTGGCATTTATAATTTAAATACAATTTCGGACATATGCCCCCCGCGGCTCCTATGTATATGGCGTAATCTAGAGGTCCAATTTTCCCAACTCTACGAATTACAGTAGGTTGTTTTCGGCAATAACACGTCGAATGTTGTCTTTCAAGTCGTCTATTGTGTTTGGTTTATCAGCATAGACATGGAACTTTACATATCCTCAGATAAAATAATCTAATGGTGTTAAATCGCATTAGTGAGGTGGCCAGTTGACAGGTCCTTTTTTTGGAAATTATACGTTTATCAAATGTTTCTCTCGGTAAATTGATCGTATCACGCGCTGTGAAGCATGTGCCTGCGTCCCGCTTAAATTATATAATGAATTTCCAAACCAAGCTGAACTCAAAATAATCGATAGTTGCCAAATCTGTAAAGAAAATATAGATGTCAATTTAAAGTTCGCCGCCTCTAAAAATTACCTTATAATTTCCTCCTTGCTAAAAGCACTTCCAAGATGATGCAGCCTTGGTTTCCGAAGTCACGTCGCGGTTGAAGGACCGAACTTTGTGTATTCTACGAAACAGTCTTTAAAGCTGCATTAAACGATGAAGAAAATGCGTTGTGATGTAGAGAATCACTAAAAATTGTGCCAAGTTTTGTTGCTGCAGGCGGCAGATAATTACAGGGTGACAATTTTAAATTTTCACCCTAAAAAAGACACCATGATTCCATTTCCGTTTAATGAAAACCGGTTTTCCTTTTTTGCTGCAGACCATCTACTAGTTGAACAGTTGTGTACAAATCCCAAGAGCGATAGGAGCCTTCTATCATAGCTGAAAATGACACAAATTTTCAACGAGCGAGATTGGAGAGTCGTCGCTGTACAGCTCATGCTCTCTACCGATCCAAATTATGACAACAGGACCATTGCCAGCACCTCCAAAATGCAAATCCGGACGGTTCAACGCTTGAGGGCAAGCTCAACGAAGTTTTCGACCACGGTTATGGTCTTTGGTGTGGTTTCAAGCGAGGATCACATCATGCCACTTCACATCGGCTTGAAACACAGCATCAAAGTGTCTCTGAATGTGCTGAAGAGTGTGATGATCCCCTGGTGCAATCAGATGGCCAAAACTTGGGTGTGGCAGCGGGACTCAGCACCGGCACACAAGTCCAAAAAGACCTAGACTTGGCTTCAGAAGGAGTGCTATGATTTGTACCCTTTTTTCACTGCCCCCTCCTCCTCTCCCGATCTGAACCCGCTGGACTACTTCGTTTGGTCATACGCTGAGAACATCTTTTTAAACCGCGTCTTTCGCTCTGTCGAATCCTGTTATACGTTACCGTTCCCAATCTCTTCGCTCATTTTTTTTTTTTTTTTTTTTTTTTGCAGGCTCACAACACCAAAGCCAGCCTGATCGCCGTTATCCGCGGGTATTCGCCGAGCTCCTGCAAGTACTTGTGGAAAAGGCATGCTCCCAGTCCCAGACCCGTATCGAAGTGGTAATCGAGGCTGAAGGCAGCTACATTGAATAGATGTCAGCTCTACAAAATAATCAAGTTTATGAATTGATTTTTTCAATAAAAGTTTTAAAATAAAGCTATGAGGTTGTTTTCTTTAGGGCGACAGATTTATCGTTCCAACCTGTCGATAAAAAAACCTCTTTGTAACTTAGTCAAGTCCATATCGTAAAATATTATTATTATATTCGTATTATTGTTATGAGATTTACTTTTATTCGTGCAGCTGCTTTGTTTCCAAACACATCCTATCTAACCGATTTATACTCGTTCAGTGTTTTTAGTTATAACCTAGGCCTAGGACAACAGCATAATCTTGTCATTATTTTGACTTTTGAGTGTGTATCCGTTGATATCTTACATGCTTTTATACAGAGTGATGTGGTTCTCAGTTGATCAACTGTGTCTAACTATGTCGGATATATACTCGAGAGTCAAAACAATGAAAAGAATATTCTGTTGTCACAACCGTAATGATTACGTACATTCGTGGGTATTTTGCGTTTAAATAACATACTATTCGGAGTCTACAAAAACGCACACTTTTTACTCGCTAACTTTTGTGGTACGGGAAAATATATTCTAGTTTTGTTTTCTGTAAAATATAGAAATAAATACACGTTGATCTTTATTATACAACTGACAATAAGATAACAATATTCATTTTTTTCTGAACGTATACATTAAAATCACCCCTTTACTGTTGAGGTCCGTAAATGCCAGAAAGCTTTCTAATCTAACAGTTTCTTCCCTCGAACAGCTAGACTTTGGAATTCCCTTCCTGCTACCTGCTTTTTTGACTCTACTGAGATGCAGAAATTTAAATGTAATGTAAACCAAATCTTGTTAATGTTTCCTAGGCATGGTCTGAAATTGTAGCCCTTACGTCCAAGTGGTGATATGCTGTGTTTGGGGTGAACTTGAGTAATAATAATAAAAGAAAAGATATTTAAAAATTATGACATCATGACTAAACCTCAAACTTATATATTTTATTAACTATGTTTCTTTACAAAAACAATATATTCTTTACTGATCATGTTTATACATCTACTTTGATCTATTATGACCCTACGCTGGTAGGTAGAGATTATATCAACTAGTATGAGATTTGTGAGTGTTTGATCAAGTACATGTCGGTACGATCCGGCAGTAAACCCAGCGATTAAGGCGATTGGATTCAGAAGTCTGCCCCCTAGATAAAACATGTTAGAAGCAGGTGTTGAATTGTTAGATGATGAAATTGCGTTACGTGTTCCACCCAGAATTTTCGAGGTAGGTCGGGGTGAGGAAGCAGCCAGACTACACGTACCAACAATGTAGAAATCTAAGAGAAATTTCCTGAAGACGAGCCTGTTCGTCGACCATTTTTAAGGTACTAAAAAGATTAAGTAAAAAGGAACTAATTGTAACCTATCTTGTTAAAGGAATAAATGTTTGGTCTCTCCCTTTGTGAACGAACTTCTCTCCCTAACAAAACATTTAAAACCGTCAACAAGTCCCCTTCTGTTTCAATGTATTATTTATTCGCTCGGTTTAACCCGGACGAGACAACACAGTTCAGCGGTCACACACATGAACAACGACGATGGAAAGAATGAAGATTTTTTTATTTAATTGAATCGTTTATTGATCATTCACCAGTAATGACAAGGGCTAGGACAACAGCATAGTCTTTTCATTGTTTTGACTCTCTAGTGTGTATCCTTTGATATCTTATATGCTTTTCTATAGAGTGATGTGGGTCTCCGTTGATTAACTGTGCCTAACTGTGTCGGATATATACTCGAGAGTCAAAATAATAAGAACATTCTGTTGTCATAACCCTAGTGATTAACCCACGTGTGCACAAGTACGCGCGTGCGTGTGTGTGTGAAAAGACGTGTGCTTCCCATCTGCTTCGTTCAACGTTTCCCTTCATTGAACTTTTTATTGTTTAATGAAATCTTACATAATAAAATAAACTCGACTACAGTGGCAATAGTAAAATAACCGAACAATTATTTAACAAATCTTTCACAAAAACTTTAAAGAACTTTCTAGATCGCGTCTCAATAAACTATGCGTACGTTTCACGCACCTTTTAAAAAATTATTACATTTATTCCGAAGAAGCTGCTTCTCTCAAATACATAGTCCTACAACGAAGGTAGCAAAGACTTTCGCTTTCTATTTATCATGTTGTGGGTCGGTGAAGTTTCGAAAGAAAGACACAACTCGGTATTTAATGGAAACAAAATATATTGAAAAGAAAAGCAGATAAAACAAATAAAGAGATTGGTCATACGTTAGTTCGACAGCTAAGTGTGCACGACTCGCGTATAACATCGAGAGGTATATTTCTCCAGTTTTTACGATGAGAGAGAAATTTCATTTTTATCCGTAAGGTGAGTGCCACAACATATTAAGTCCTCTCACTTTCCTCACATCACCGTGTTCCCAAATTCATAGGTATAATTATTTTAAGACACTGCATATCATTTTATTTTTCAATTATAGCAATTCCAACAGTAACAATACATTTCTTAAACAATAACAGTTCTCTTACTTTAACTTACATTTTAAATGGCGCCTTGAATGTATTTCAAGAAAAAATGATTATAAATATTTTTGATATAATGAAGGGTATGGTTACAGAAAATTGGAAGGTTCTACTTATAGACACTGGCGATAGGAACTGACGAAGAAAAAAAGGTTATAGATCTGGTGGAAGACCTTATTTCGATGAAACGAAATCGAAATTCGAATTGTAGCAAGTGAAATTTTTGGGTTATTATGAATTAAAAAATTACACAAAATTATTCAGACACAATCTGAAAATTGAAATAACTCTGAATTCATTGAAAAGAACGCAACTGTTTTTGCGAAATTGATACAGTGCTTATATAACGGAAGTCTGTCTCTGATAATGCGAGAAGTCTTGGATGATGGCTGCAAAGCATTGAACATATTAAGAGGACATTATTTATCGAAAGGAAAATTATAATTTTCCTTTCGATATATATTTCATTTCGATGTATATAAGAGATAATTATCTCTTATATACAGAACTGACGTCTCTAAAACGTATGGATTACAGATTATATTATAAGGGCCGAAACAGCAGTAAATTCATTATAAATGTATGGCGAAGTGATTAACAACAGTTGCCGAGTGACTTTAAGCCGTTTACAACCGTGATAACTCAGAAAAGAAAATCCATGACTTTTAGTCAATTTAAGGAAGCACTAAAAAGTTACAAGGAAATGGAAACAATGACCAGAGAAGCTAAGGAATCTATAAGTATTATGAAATTCAAAAATGCCCACCAAAAACGAATAAAATCAAAGGGAACCATATTCTGTTAGCAACCAATCAGGAACCGGAATTGCTTCATAAAAGATCTTGTAGACTTCCCGCACATAATTTTTGGTGTCCATACAAGAAAAATCTTTGCTCTGTGTCTGCAAAGTTTTAAAGTTCAAAACTTATACTGAGCAACTACTAACTGAAAACTCCTTTTATCTCCAAGACTAAACTACCCACCGAAAACGTTTTTTCATCTCCAGGACATATACACATTAGCTACCCATCAGAAACTCTCCGGAAATTAAACATGGCTTTCAATTAAAAAATTGGAATACTTGATTTTCAGTACTCCTCCATGCCTATTAATAATACTTTTAATCGTTCTTCTAACAATTAATTTGAAGAAGTACGGATAAACAGCTTTGTAAAAAAACATGGCTTCACAATTCATTGTTAATGATTTGGAAAAATAAAACATAGGTTCGTATTTTTTGGATTTTTTCATTAATAAATAATCATTTTCTTTAAAATGTGAATTCTGTTCAATTATTAATTGTTTTGCTTATTATTTTTTCAATGAAGAAATTTGTCAGTGATTTTAGTCGAAGTTTCACACCCAAAACGCACCTTTACGTTTATTTAAACAGAATCAATTTCATTTATAGTTACAGTACATTTACAAATAAATCAGGTCATATGTATTATTCAGTTGGAATTCATTATTTAGATGAGTATTATTTATTAATTTATTTATTGCGGACTATTACGTGAGTGAGACGACAACAACTATGGAAGGCAGTAATTGCTGAGGATGCAGCTAGGAGATTCGGAGATCCTATCCCGTCGCGGTTATCACCTGACGAAGGCCATAGGAATAGTTGGCCGAAACATCGTGAAACAACAATTAACAAAAGATGAGGATAATAGCACTCAATAAATAAATTGATAAATCGAGTCATCATGTAAAAAAAAGTCTGGAGAGACTTGTTGTCACTCAATCTCCAGTGCGAAACCACCGGTTGTTTTTACAGTGAGTAATCCCCGATGATGACCTTTGAGAGAACTCTTAGTGAGTACAAATGATAATATTACACTCTCCATTCAGAAGTTCCAATTGCAAAGAGAGGGGTGTAGCAAGTTTGTTTATTTCCAACGAGGTTCGCTCTGAAATGTGACGCCTTCAATAGACAGCTGAATACGGAATGTCTATTAAATACGGGTTAACAGACGAATATTTCTTACTTGAACCTTATCTTAAAATAAATATGTGTGAGAACCACTTATTACCAACCTTTCCTCGGGCGACTGCGCGTCGTAGCAAATGGCTTAGATCTCAAATTTCGTAGCATAAACCAATTTTTTTTTTTTGCCAAATATTTGATTTTGTGTGTGTGTGTGTGTGTGTGTGTGTGTGTGTGTGTGCGTGTGTGTTAGCCTGTT
>NC_136493.1:91004122-91059122 GCF_053919585.1 Euprymna scolopes
TTCAACTTTTTTTTTGAAAATGTAAAATGTTGCAGCAGACAAAGTTGCACAAACATATGGGGAGTACGAATATAAAAAACATGGGGAGTACGAATATAAAAAAACATATGGAGAGTACGAATATAAAAAACATGGGGAGTACGAATATAAAAACATATGCGGAGTACGAATATAAAAAAACATGGGGAGTACGAATATAAAAAAACATGGGGAGTACGAATATAAAAAACATATGGGGAGTACGAATATAAAAACATATGGGGAGTACGAATATAAAAAACATGTGGAGTACGAATATAAAAAACATATGGGGAGTACGAATATAAAAACATATGGGGAGTACGAATATAAAAACATACGGGGAGTACGAATATAAAAACATATGGGGAGTACGAATATAAACACATATGGGGAGTACGAATATAAAAAACATATCGGGAGTACGAATATAAAAACATATGGGGAGTACGATTATAAAAAACATGGGGAGTACGAATATAAAAACATATGGGGAGTACGAATATAAAAAAACATGGGGAGTACGAATATAAAAAAACATGGGGAGTACGAATATAAAAAACATATGGGGAGTACGAATATAAAAACATATGGGGAGTACGAATATAAAAAACATGGGGAGTACGAATATAAAAAACATATGGGGAGTACGAATATAAAAACATATGGGGAGTACGAATATAAAAACATACGGGGAGTACGAATATAAAAACATATGGGGAGTACGAATATAAAAACATATGGGGAGTACGAATATAAAAAACATGGGGAGTACGAATATAAAAAACATGGGGAGTACGAATATAAAAACATATGGGGAGTACGAATATAAAAAACATGGGGAGTACGAATATAAAAAACATGGGGAGTACAAATATAAAAAACATATGGGGAGTACGAATATAAAAAACGTATGGGGAGTACGAATATAAAAAACATATGGGGAGTACGAATATAAAAAAAACATGGGGAGTACGAATATAAAAAACATATGGGGAGTACGAATATAAAAACATATGGGGAGTACGAATATAAAAACATATGGGGAGTACGAATATAAAAACATATGGGGAGTACGAATATAAAAAACATGGGGAGTACGAATATAAAAAACATATGGGGAGTACGAATATAAAAAAAATATGGGGAGTACGAATATAAAAACATATGGGGAGTACGAATATAAAAACATATGGGGAGTACGAATATAAAAAACATGGGGAGTACAAATATAATATATAATAGATCTTTTCAGGATTCTAGCTGTCTCTTTCAGTGCAATCGTTTGTATTTCACTTGCACTTGGTTCACCGGGTATGCTTGCTATGTACTTCAGTATGAGTATTTGTGTGAGTTAAGAATTCAATTGTGCGTATGTGACCTTTTGTCAATGTGTGCGTTAGGGTAGGTCGATTTTCAACTTTTTTTTGAAAATGTAAAATGTTGCAGCAGACAAAGTTGCACAAACATATGGGGAGTACGAATATAAAAAACATGGGGAGTACGAATATAAAAAAACATATGGGGAGTACGAATATAAAAAAACATGGGAGTACGAATATAAAAAACATGGGGAGTACGAATATAAAAAACATGGGGAGTACGAATATAAAAAACATATGGGGAGTACGAATATAAAAACATATGGGGAGTACGATTATAAAAAACATGGGGAGTACGAATATAAAAACATATGGGGAGTACGAATATAAAAAAACATGGGGAGTACGAATATAAAAAAACATGGGGAGTACGAATATAAAAAACATATGGGGAGTACGAATATAAAAACATATGGGGAGTACGAATATAAAAAACATGGGGAGTACGAATATAAAAAACATATGGGGAGTACGAATATAAAAACATATGGGGAGTACGAATATAAAGACATACGGGGAGTACGAATATAAAAACATATGGGGAGTACGAATATAAAAACATATGGGGAGTACGAATATAAAAAACATGGGGAGTACGAATATAAAAAACATGGGGAGTACGAATATAAAAACATATGGGGAGTACGAATATAAAAAACATGGGGAGTACGAATATAAAAAACATGGGGAGTACAAATATAAAAAACAGATGGGGAGTACGAATATAAAAAACATGGGGAGTACGAATATAAAAACATATGGGGAGTACGAATATAAAAAACATGGGGAGTACGAATATAAAAAACATGGGGAGTACAAATATAAAAACATATGGGGAGTACGAATATAAAAAACATATGGGGAGTACGAATATAAAAACATATGGGGAGTACGAATATAAAAACATATGGGGAGTACGAATATAAAAAACATGGGGAGTACGAATATAAAAAACATGGGGAGTACGAATATAAAAGTATATGGCGAGTACGAATATAAAAAACATATGGGGAGTACGAATATAAAAAACATGGGGAGTACAAATATAAAAAACATATGGGGAGTACGAATATAAAAAACATATGGGGAGTACGAATATAAAAAACATATGGGGAGTACTAATATAAAAAAAACATGGGGAGTACGAATATAAAAAACATATGGGGAGTACGAATATAAAAACATATGGGGAGTACGAATATAAAAACATATGGGGAGTACGAATATAAAAACATATGGGGAGTACGAATATAAAAAACATGGGGAGTACGAATATAAAAAACATATGGGGAGTACGAATATAAAAAACACATGAGGAGTACGAATATAAAAACATATGGGGAGTACGAATATAAAAACATATGGGGAGTACGATTATAAAAAACATATGGGGAGTACGAATATAAAAAACATGGGGAGTACAAATATAAAAAACATATGGGGAGTACGAATATAAAAAACATATGGGGAGTACGAATATAAAAAACATATGGGGAGTACGAATATAAAAAAAACATGGGGAGTACGAATATAAAAAACATATGGGGAGTACGAATATAAAAACATATGGGGAGTACGAATATAAAAACATATGGGGAGTACGAATATAAAAACATATGGGGAGTACGAATATAAAAACATATGGGGAGTACGAATATAAAAAACATGGGGAGTACGAATATAAAAAACATATGGGGAGTACGAATATAAAAAAAACATGGGGAGTACGAATATAAAAAACATGAGGAGTACGAATATAAAAAACATGGGGAGTACGAATATAAAAACATATGGGGAGTACGAATATAAAAAACATGGGGAGTACGAATATAAAAAACATGGGGAGTACGAATATAAAAACATATGGGGAGTACGAATATAAAAAACATATGGGGAGTACGAATATAAAAACATATGGGGAGTACGAATATAAAAACATATGGGGAGTACGAATATAAAAAACATGGGGAGTACGAATATAAAAAACATGGGGAGTACGAATATAAAAACATATGGGGAGTACGAATATAAAAAACATGGGGAGTACGAATATAAAAAACATGGGGAGTACGAATATAAAAACATATGGGGAGTACGAATATAAAAAACATATGGGGAGTACAAATATAAAAACATATGGGGAGTACGAATATAAAAAACATGGGGAGTACGAATATAAAAAACATGGGGAGTACGAATATAAAAAAACATGGGGAGTACGAATATAAAAAACATGGGGAGTACGAATATAAAAACATATGGGGAGTACGAATATAAAAAACATGGGGAGTACGAATATAAAAAACATGGGGAGTACGAATATAAAAAAACATGGGGAGTACGAATATAAAAAACATGGGGAGTACGAATATAAAAAAACATGGGGAGTACGAATATAAAAAACATGGGGAGTACGAATATAAAAACATATGGGGAGTACGAATATAAAAAAACATGGGGAGTACGAATATAAAAAACATGGGGAGTACGAATATAAAAAAACATGGGGAGTACGAATATAAAAAACATGGGGAGTACGAATATAAAAACATATGGGGAGTACGAATATAAAAAACGTATGGGGAGTACGAATATAAAAACATATGGGGAGTACGAATATAAAAAACATGGGGAGTACGAATATAAAAAACATATGGGGAGTACGAATATAAAAAACATATGGGGAGTACGAATATAAAAAACATATGGGGAGTACGAATATAAAAAAACATATGGGGAGTACGAATATAAAAACATATGGGGAGTACGAATATAAAAAACATGGGGAGTACGAATATAAAAAAACATGGGGAGTACGAATATAAAAAACATGGGGAGTACGAATATAAAAAACATATGGGGAGTACGAATATAAAAAACATATGGGGAGTACGATTATAAAAACATACGGGGAGTACGAATATAAAAACATACGGGGAGTACGAATATAAAAAAACATGGAGAGTACGAATATAAAAAACATGGGGAGTACGAATATAAAAAACATGGGGAGTACGAATATAAAAAACATATGGGGAGTACGAATATAAAAAAACATGAGGAGTACGAATATAAAAAACATATGGGGAGTACGAATATAAAAACATATGGGGAGTACGAATATAAAAAAAACATGGGGAGTACGAATATAAAAAACATGGGGAGTACGAATATAAAAACATATGGGGAGTACGAATATAAAAACATGGGGAGTACGAATATAAAAAACATGGGGAGTACGAATATAAAAAACATATGGGGAGTACGAATATAAAAACATATGGGGAGTACGAATATAAAAAACATGGGGAGTACGAATATAAAAACATGGGGAGTACGAATATAAAAAACATGGGGAGTACGAATATAAAAAACATATGGGAAGTACGAATATAAATAACATATGGGGAGTACGAATATAAAAACATATGGGGAGTACGAATATAAAAAACATGGGGAGTACGAATATAAAAACATATGGGGAGTACGAATATAAAAAACATGGGGAGTACGAATAAAAAAAAATGGGGAGTACGAATATAAAAAAACATGGGGAGTACGAATATAAAAAACATGGGGAGTACGAATATAAAAACATATGGGGAGTACGAATATAAAAAACATGGGGAGTACGAATATAAAAAACATGGGGAGTACGAATATAAAAAAACATGGGGAGTACGAATATAAAAAACATGGGGAGTACGAATATAAAAACATATGGGGAGTACGAATATAAAAACATATGGGGAGTACGAATATAAAAACATATGGGGAGTACGAATATAAAAAACATGGGGAGTACGAATATAAAACACATGGGGAGTACGAATATAAAAAACATGGGGAGTACGAATATAAAAACATATGGGGAGTACGAATATAAAAAACATGGGGAGTACGAATATAAAAAACATGGGGAGTACGAATATAAAAAACATATGGGGAGTACGAATATAAAAAACATATGGGGAGTACGAATATAAAAAAACATATGGGGAGTACGAATATAAAAACATATGGGGAGTACGAATATAAAAAAAACATGGGGAGTACGAATATAAAAACATGGGGAGTACGAATATAAAAAACATATGGGGAGTACGAATATAAAAAACATATGGGGAGTACGATTATAAAAACATACGGGGAGTACGAATATAAAAACATACGGGGAGTACGAATATAAAAAAACATGGAGAGTACGAATATAAAAAACATGGGGAGTACGAATATAAAAAACATGGGGAGTACGAATATAAAAAACATATGGGGAGTACGAATATAAAAAAATATGAGGAGTACGAATATAAAAAACATATGGGGAGTACGAATATAAAAACATATGGGGAGTACGAATATAAAAAAAACATGGGGAGTACGAATATAAAAAACATGGGGAGTACGAATATAAAAACATATGGGGAGTACGAATATAAAAACATGGGGAGTACGAATATAAAAAACATGGGGAGTACGAATATAAAAAACATATGGGGAGTACGAATATAAAAACATATGGGGAGTACGAATATAAAAAACATGGGGAGTACGAATATAAAAACATGGGGAGTACGAATATAAAAAACATGGGGAGTACGAATATAAAAAACATATGGGGAGTACGAATATAAATAACATATGGGGAGTACGAATATAAAAACATATGGGGAGTACGAATATAAAAAACATGGGGAGTACGAATATAAAAACATATGGGGAGTACGAATATAAAAAACATGGGGAGTACGAATAAAAAAAAATGGGGAGTACGAATATAAAAAAACATGGGGAGTACGAATATAAAAAACATGGGGAGTACGAATATAAAAACATATGGGGAGTACGAATATAAAAAACATGGGGAGTACGAATATAAAAAACATGGGGAGTACGAATATAAAAAAACATGGGGAGTACGAATATAAAAAACATGGGGAGTACGAATATAAAAACATATGGGGAGTACGAATATAAAAACATATGGGGAGTACGAATATAAAAACATATGGGGAGTACGAATATAAAAAACATGGGGAGTACGAATATAAAACACATGGGGAGTACGAATATAAAAAACATGGGGAGTACGAATATAAAAACATATGGGGAGTACGAATATAAAAAACATGGGGAGTACGAATATAAAAAACATGGGGAGTACGAATATAAAAAACATATGGGGAGTACGAATATAAAAAACATATGGGGAGTACGAATATAAAAAACATATGGGGAGTACGAATATAAAAAAACATATGGGGAGTACGAATATAAAAACATATGGGGAGTACGAATATAAAAAAAACATGGGGAGTACGAATATAAAAAACATGGGGAGTACGAGTATAAAAAACATATGGGGAGTACGAATATAAAAAACATATGGGGAGTACGATTATAAAAACATACGGGGAGTACGAATATAAAAACATACGGGGAGTACGAATATAAAAAAGCATGGGGAGTACGAATATAAAAAACATGGGGAGTACGAATATAAAAAACATGGGGAGTACGAATATAAAAAAACATATGGGGAGTACGAATATAAAAAAACATGAGGAGTACGAATATAAAAAACATATGGGGAGTACGAATATAAAAAACATATGGGGAGTACGAATATAAAAAAACATGGGGAGTACGAATATAAAAAACATGGGGAGTACGAATATAAAAACATATGGGGAGTACGAATATAAAAACATGGGGAGTACGAATATAAAAAACATGGGGAGTACGAATATAAAAAACATATGGGGAGTACGAATATAAAAACATATGGGGAGTACGAATATAAAAAACATATGGGGAGTACGAATATAAAAACATGGGGAGTACGAATATAAAAAACATGGGGAGTACGAATATAAAAAACATATGGGGAGTACGAATATAAATAACATATGGGGAGTACGAATATAAAAACATATCGGGAGTACGAATATAAAAACATATGGGGAGTACGAATATAAAAGCTAGGTTTCTTACATCAGCCGTTAGATGAGCATGTGATTTTAAAATTGTCTTATTTGATACACGGAAAAATCCTTGTCTTTTTTAGATTTATATGTGAAATAATTTTGTATTTTGCAATTTCAGTTTTTTTTTTTTTTTTTTACATGGTAGTCACCACTTATCAAGGCCCGGAGACCACTCAGGGATAAGTGTTATTGCATGTACAGTAATCAATGAGATAGTATTGTAGTAATCATTAGTATTGGGTTTTTTGATATAGTGTCTTACTTAAGGGGGCGGTTTGTCAGGAATTTGTTTATGTTGGATTTGAAGACATCCAAGTTGTAGTCAGGTGGGAAACAGGCGAACGGAAGAGAGTTCCACAATCGTGCACTTCTGAGAAAGAAACTCTGCTCATGGAATCTACGTTTGGATTTAGGCACAGATAAAGAGTGGGGAAAATTATTGACAGTAGTTTCAGCCAGACGGGTGTTTCTCTTGAAAGATTGGCGAGGGGGACGAGAGATTGGAGCTCAGACGAGCACTTGCTATAGAAATAACGATAAAACAAAGACAGGCTCGCAACATCTCTTCTGTGGGAGAGAGGCTGCAGGGAAGAGAAAAGGGCATCCCCCACCAAACCACGATGTCTATTTTGTACTCTGTCAAGGCAGGATAGGCTGTTTTTAGCAGCTCCTGTCCAGATGTGGCAGCAGTACTCCATCCTTGGACGTACTTGGCTTTTATATAGATAGAGAATTGCATCAGTAGCGAGATATCTTCTGGAGCGGTAGAAGGATCCCACCATTTTCCCAGCGTCCCTGGCAACAGATTTGATGTACGTGTTCCATTTCAGATGGAGCCTTCCCAAGACGAGAGCCATCCATTTCAATTGATGCCAGATAGGGGATCAGAGCGTTGATGATGTAAAGATAGACGCTTGGTTTTGGATGCATTAAAAGTGACCAGCCACCTCTTCCCCCATTGTACCATGCGCTCAAGATCAGAGGAGAGCGAATCAGAGAGAACTTTGTCATTTACGGCCTTTGATGTGTTGCCATAGATGGTCGTGTCATCAGCATAGATGTCAACGAATGATTTAAGTATGTGTTTTGGGAGATCATTGATGTAGATCAAGAAGAGACTTGGGCCCAGGATGGACCCCTGGGGGACTCCAGCATTAATACTGTGGGCCTCTGATTTCTGCCCATCAACCACTACTCTTATAAACCTATCAGAGAGAAATGATTTTATAATTGAGAAAACATTTCCAGTAATACCGTAGCTGGAAATCTTGTGAAGTAGGCCCTTATGCCATACCTTATCGAAGGCCTTTGATATGTCAAGAGCAATTGCCCTGGAAAGGAAACCTTTGTCAAGAGATTCACTAATCCTATGTGATATAACCATATTGCATGTCACTAAGAAGGTTGTTTTTGTTGAGGTGGTTGACTACTTCTTTATTTAATATTGATTCCAACAACTTACTCATGACACACAGGAGAGTTATTGGTCTGTACTGAGAGGGGGGTGACTTTTCACCTGAATTCTTAAATACAGGGCATACTGATGAGGTCTTCCAGGGTGTTGGAAAGCACTTCTCCTTAAGGCAACGCTTAAACAGTTTTGTAAGTATGGGGACAAGTTCTGGTTGGAGCTTTTTCAGCACTATAACTGGAATGCCATTAGGGCCAGTTGCTTTACTGGAATCAAGGTTTTTGATTAGATTGGCGACCTCACGCACAGATATTTGTTCTAACACGGAGTGTGTTTATTTATTTAAATGAGTTATAGAATAACTGATGTGAGAAATATTCAAATAATTATACCCCCCTCATAAAATTTCTGAAACGTTGTATTTTACTTTATTGAGTTATAGCTGTAGAAGAATGGAGTTTTTCTGTTATCAATGAAAAGTTTTAATTCTGTTTGGAAAAACAGTATTAACATAAAATACTGCACATATTGTTTAGTGAGTTGTCTATTTTTCTGCAAAAACACTAAACAATTGCAAAGTAGAAGATATAACTATTTTTGCTGCATCATGTCAAAATTCTTCCTATATGAACTTTTTGAAGCAAAAAAAAAAAAAAAAAAAAATGACCTCATTTCACAGCATACAACTTCAGCAAGTATTTGTCTGTCTTGCTTAAATCCATAGACTAATTGGCAGCCTTCAGATGTTAATTTAACAGCTCTTTCCACACTTTGTCAATGTGAAGGCAAATCCGGTCACTCTTGCTTTCTGCCAATCCTCAATAATTCCTGAAGTTCATCATGAGATAAGTCTTCAGTTAATGCTGGCTCCGAACCTCCACTTTGTGAGCAATGTGAAGCTTCAAAATTTATTCTCGAAATTTTTTAAGCGCTTTGTCACTGGTTCCCCACCTCTGAAAAATAAAAGGGAGATCAATTTAGTTAATTGACTTGAACAAATGAACAGTTGACGTTGAGCTTCGTGCAGTTCGATCAATAGATTTAAATAACACCTTACAAAGAAGCTCATTCCGATGTAGGGAGCAACCAATGGTATGTATTTTCCTATTTACTGCGTTCTTAAAAAAAAAAGACTTACACCTAAATTTGAAGAAACATCACCCCTGATTAGTTCAATTGCATAACGAGGAATTTTTTTATCAAGCTGTAAATACTCTTAGAATCTTGCTCTGACTCAAAATTTTCATCAGTTTCATCGCTATTTTCTATTTATGGAAGAATGATATTTTGGTCATGGGATGTTGAAGCTATAGAGGATTAATCATCTTGTATTTCTCCTAACGCAAATTAACTTTTTAGATTTTGCCACGAAACTTTATTACAAGTTGAAAATTGCCTTTGGGTCCTACTTTATTTCTTTGGTTCTTCAAATAGTCTCGCCTTTTCAGAGGAACCTGAAGTGTATAATTTGACAAATGTTGATTCTAATCCGCTCTCATCTTATTTCACATAAAAAAAAAATTGCAATAGTTTCTTTACACATTGATTTACATAAAATACAAATATAGAAATTCATTAAATTTAAGATGTGTATGATATCGACAGTTTAAAAATAAAAACAGGAGAAAATAAAAAAAAATGTAAAATTAAACTTCTGTTTGATAAGAAAGGTACAGATAATTTTTGTTTTCTGTATTTAACATTTTTGTCGCTATTCACACGAACAAGACGAAATGTCGAACAATTTATCAAGCTTTTTGACCAGAACCTTTTTGGCAGATGTAGAATAATGATTTTCTATTTATTTGCCTAACTTTTTCAAAGCATGTGTTCTACAATTTATGCACAATCCACAGTTCAGTTAATAGAGGTAAACGTGAATTAACTGCCTTCCAAATTTCTATATCATTTGCCATTAATTGTGAAATGGGAAATGTATTTGAGTGAGAATTCTCCATAGAATAGCTATATTTAATAACTTGACGGAAAGGAGGAGGTTCTGTTGTATTTAATGGAGAAAATGGACCCACAAATTTTGTTGCATTATTACCGACTCATTTTTTAGAGAAATATCTGCAAAACATATATTTTATAAGATTGTAAGAAATTAAATAAAGGAAATTACGAATTAAAAATGAAATTAGCAAAAATGAAAAAAAAAAAAAAATGGTACTCATACACTTATTGTATGTATGTGGAAATAATGTGATTATTTAGAAACCCATTCTTAACATGATTACATAAGTGCATAAGCACCAAGAAAAATAATGCTTATGCACTTATGTTACCGTGTTTTTTTAAATAGTATTTTCAAGTTTTCCTATATCTTTTTTTTTTAAATAAATTGTTAAGTGGGAGCTAGTGCAGAGAGTGATCGCGCTATTTTTTTTTAAATCGTATTTCCAAGTTTAATTAAAGTTTTATGATATGTTTTTTTTTTATTCAATTGTAAGGTTGAAGTATAGAATAGGCACAAAACACCCTCCCCTCCCCATGTTAAGAATGGCTTTTTAAATAATAACGTTATTATTTACGTCCGGATCACTCTCTGTACTAGTGCTGTTAAGTGAAGGTACAGAGTTGTTACACTCACTCTCTCCTCTCCATATTAAGAATGGTTTTTAAATAATAACGTTAATATTTCAGCACAATATCATAAGCGCATTAAAAAATACTGGTTTTACTTCACAGGATAAAAACGCAAGTCAAATAATTCGCACACAAATAGTTTGCGGAGAAAAATGTCTTTAACAACAAAGAAAGGTTAAATATCACAAACATATGAGATATTCCTTTCTTTCTTTTTTCTTTTTTTACATAGGCGTCACCACTTATCAATGCCAATAGGCCACTCAGGGATGAGGGTTAAAGAGTGTACAGTAGTCAAAAGGACAATATAGTAATCGATAGTAATGGAAGTTCGGTAAATTTGTTAACTTAAGTGGAACGGCTCATCAGAAACTTGTTCACGTTGGACTTGAAGACAACCATATTGTAGACGGCTGGAAAGCAGGAAAACGGAAGACAATTCCACATGCGTGCAGTTCTAAGAAAGAAGCTTTGATCATGGAATCTACATTTAGGTTTAGGCACAGATCAAGAGTGGGGGGAATTATTGATAGTGTTTTCAGCTAGACGAGTCTTTCTTTTTTAAATTTAAGTTTGCTAAGACATAAAATGCAAAAGATTTGATTAATATTAGATTTGTAATAAGCTCCGGTGAAAACATGTGTAGAATGTAAATAAAACCGATACGGTGTCGCGGTGTAGATGAAAAAATTACCGGGTAAAAAGAAGCCCCGATTTAGTAGTTGTTCAATTTATTTTAAATGAAATATTTGACAGTTTTTTTCTTTTTTATCGATGCTCATTTAGTTTTCTGTAAAAAATATAGATATAACAAACAAACGAAAAATTCATTGATTATATTTTCTTCATATTTTCTTCAAAAAGCAGCGTTAATATGACACGGTCATTTTTTTCATTTAACACCGGCATGAAGTGAGCATGTTGAAATTTTTCAATGTTTCAATTGCTCAAAAAACGATAAAGTTTTTGAAAAAAATATTTTGGTTATTATTATTTCGGCTACTTAACAACTTTTTCTGTATAGACATAGTCATAATTCCAAAATCGACTTACTCTAGTGTATAGTTTTGTTTTTCTTTCATTCTTTGAAAATTATAATGCTGGGTATGGGACAGCAAAACCACCAACATTGCCCTACTTTTTATTGAAACCAAACGAGAGCTCTTTTTAGTATCCTCGTTGTTCCCTTAAGTGCAATTGTCTGGACCTCTTTTGCATTTGCTTCACCAGGAATATTAGTTAGGTAGGACTTCCGGTTCTTCTTCATAAGCCCTGTAGCACCTATAATAATTGGTATAATTGATATATCCCTAAGATTCCAGTTTCTTTTCATATCATATATGAGACCTGCCTTTGTGTAATATCATTTTTATTTTTGGCTGAACTATCTCTCTAGATTTTGATTGCTGCATTGCTGTTTTAATTGGAAAGTGGAATGGTTCCATTTGTTGGCAAAGAGAATCGTTTTCATTGGTTAAAAATGTCAAATTTACACCTTTATGTGAAGTGATGTTATATTTTTAATTTAGGAGCGGGTGTAGCGTGAAGCTATTGATTTGACTGTCTCCTATTTCCACTTGACACAGAAATAAAATAAAATAAAATGAAAGGATAATAGTAAGCTAAACAATTGCTGAAAGAAAGAAAATTTTTAAGTTAGTAATTATTTATGTTCGTTAGTACTGCATCTTTAATTCTTTACAAATGTATTCTTAGTATATGAATATACTCCTTGTCTAGATACATATTCTTTATGTGTGAATATATTCCTTGTATAAATGTATTTCTTGTGTATAAATGTATTCTCTGTGTATAAACATACTTTTTGTTTATAAATGTATACTCTGTGTATAAATGTACTCCTTATGTATAGATATACCTTGTGTATAAATGTATTTTTGTATAAATGCATTCTATGTGTATAAATGTACTCCTTGTATATAAATGTATACCTTGTGTATAAATGAATTCTCTGGCCATGAACGTACTCTCTGTATATAAACTTATTAGATATCAGGTTGGTGCAAAAACAATATCGTTTTCTCACATAGTTACTTTTATATATGATTTCTGAATTAATTCATTGATATATATAGCCATGTTATATATCATTTTGAAACACATTTTTCGCTCTATTGAACCGTGTTATACATTATCGTTCTCAATCTCTTCATTCATTGTTTTGCAGACTTTTTGACAGTGTGGACAAAATTCAAATCCGCACGATTTTCTTGTTCTAGCTCAAACTAGGCCGAAAAGCTACCGAAACAGCTCCTGATGTCAATGATGCGTTAGCCCAGAAACTACTAACGGTGGTTCAAGAAATTTCGCAATGGTGATGAGAACCTTGAAGATAGAGGCGGTCGCGCCCGGCCGACTGCAATGATAACGAACATTTGAAAGTCTTAATTGAAGCCGATCATCGCAAAACCACACGAGAAGTTGCTGTTGAACTCGAGGTCGACAACTCAACAGCCATTCGCTATTTAAAGCAAATAGGGAAGTAAAAAAAATTTGGATAAATGGGTACCGCATGAATTGAACGATAATACAAAAAAAAAAATCGTCGTTTTGATGCGTCTTCTACGCTCCTTCTCATTTCTCGAGAGGATTGTGACGTGTGATGAGAAGTGGATCCTCTACGACAACCAGCGACACTTCCCGAATCCAAAATTGCACCCCCCAAAAAGGTTATGGTAACTAGTTGGTGGTCTGCGGCCGGTCTCATCCATCACAGCTTCTTGAATCCGGGCGAAACGATTACGGCGGAGGGCGGAGAAGTACTGTCGACAAATTGACGAAATGCACCAGAAGCTCCAACATATGTGCTCGAGATTGGTCAATATGAAGGGATTAATTCTCCTCCAATGACAACGCTCGCTCACATGTTGCTCAACTGACTCTGCAAAAGCTGAACGAATTGGGCTACGAGATTTTGCCTCATCTGCCATATACACCGGATTTCTCGCCCACTGATTATCACTTTTTCAAGCATCTCGACAACTTCCTGTGCAAAAAATGCTTCAAAAGCCGAGATGATGCCGAATCTGTCTTCAATGACTTCATCGCTTCCATTTCTATGCTAATGAGATAAATAAACTTGTTTCTGGTTGGCAAAAATGTGTCGATTTTAATGGTTCTTATTTCGATTAATATTGTTTATTACAAAAGGAGTTATGATCTTTTGAAGTTGAACGTCAAAAATACATTATTTTTGCACCAACCTAATATTTATGAATGTATTCTTTGTGTATGAATCTACTCTCTCTCTCTCTCTCTCTCTCTCTCTCTCTCTCTCTGTATAAACGCATTCCTTGCGTATAAATGTATCCTTTGTGTATAAATATACCCCGTCTGCATAAATTATGCATTTCTGTCTAAAAGCAATTTTTGTCTATAAGCAACTTAAAAAAACACATTTTGCTTTTGCAAGCCCATTTTAGTACATAGTTCACATAAATCCGTTATTGCATTCAAAAATGTAATTCGTGTAAATTGTTGAAAAAAAATATCGATATAATTAAAAGACATTTTCATCAAATCGTCTTGTTTAGTTTAATTAGAATAAAACCACACTTTGTAATTTACTTTTACAACAAAATTAAAAAAAAAATTTAACCCATGGCGGCATTAGTTTTGAATAACGTTTTCGTTGGTTAATCACGTTTAAGTTTAAGATAACATTTTTATATTAGTCTACAATTTTTGTATTTCTTTTTTTATTCGGTCTATCACACTTTTGTTTTAAATAGTATTGCCGTAGGTCTATAACGCTTAAGTTTGAAATAGCATTTTCGTCAGTCTGTCACGCTTAAGTCTTAAACATTTTTTTGTTGGTCTACCACACTTGTTTGAAATAGCATGGTCGTCGATCTGTCACGCTCAAGTTCGAAATAGCATTGTCGTCGGTATGTCAAGCTCAAGTTTGAAATAGCATTATTGTGATGATTGATCACGCTTAAGCTTGAAATCGCTTTGTCGCCGCAGAATGCATAGATTTAATGGACGTATCTTCAGAATAGATTGAATGGACGCATGTGAGGTGCGAATAAAACTCTTTTTTCTTTTGTTGATATTTACGCGTGATTTCAGTATTTTAGTATTCACTCACACTTTATTTCTATTCACTCGCATTTTATTTCAATATAGCCACCGCCGTTGGAATGATTATCATACAAAAATAACCAGGACAGCATTCCTCGGCCCGACTCGATCAGTCAATTAATAAATTGCTTGCAGAAGATTTCAAATTGAAAGCACAAAAATCCATTCGCCATATTGAAACGGCCAAAGTGATTCGCTAAGATATCAAACGCGAGCAAATCACAGTCAATAATTGTATCAAGATATTTGCATGCGAGTATTTATGCCTTCTGCTCTGATCATTAGGAGTCGTATCGATTTTTGAAATATGTTCTTTTGCTAACTTATTTTTTATATCATTAAAATGTGTCAATACTTTTTTTTTATATTGTTTAAAATATGTCTGTTTATTTTTTTTACAGGAAATTTTCAATTCAACGAAATAATTCGGTCCGCGCAGTAATTCGCAAAGGAAAGTATTGTCGTTGGTCTATCACGTTAAGTTTGACATAGCATTGTTATCGGCTTGCCTCGCTTAAGTTTGAAATATCACTGCCGTCGCTGAACGCACATATTAAATGGTCGCATCTTAAATCCTAATAAAATATGCTTATATAATAATATACGATATTTACATAGTTTAAGAAAAAATCTTTTTTACAAGGTAATCACCACTTATCAAGGCCCAGAGGCCACTCGGGGATAAGGGTTAAAGAGTGTACAGTGGTCAAAATGACAATATAGTAATTGTTAGATGTGTAAATTTGGTAAACTGGATTACTTAAGGGGGACGGCTCGTCAAGAACTTGTTTACGTTGGACTTGAAAACGGCCATATTGTTGTCAGTTGAAAAGCAGGGAAATGGAAGAGAATCCCACTGGTGTGCAGTTATTAGAAAGAAACTTTGTTCATGGAATCTACGTTTAGGTTTAGGTACAGATAAAAGAGTGGAGGAAATTGTTGATATTTTTTACAGCCAGACAAGTGTTTCTCGTAAATGTTTGGCGAAGGGGGGGGGCATAGATTGGAGCTCTGACAAGTGCTTGATTGAAAATAACAATAAAACAGAGACAGGCTCGCAATATCTCTTCTGTGAGAAAGAGGTTGCAGGGAATAGAAAAAGGCATCTCCCACTAGGCTACGAAGTCTATTCTGAACTCTATCAAAGCAGGATAAGATCTTCCTATCAGCTCCTGTCCAGATGTGACAGCAATATTCCATATTTGGACGTACATGACTCTTATATATGTAGAAAATTGCATCAGCAGGTAGATATCTACTGGATCGATAGAAGGATCCCACTATTTATCCAGCGACCTTGGCAACGGATTTGATGTACGTATTCCATTTTCAATCAGGAGTAAAGGTCAAGGTCAGAAACTTGTCAGAGCCTCCCCAAGACGGGAGTCATTCATTTCAATTGATGCCAGATGAGGATCAGAGCGTTGATGATATAAAGACAGGAGCTTGGTTTTAGATGCATTAAAAGTAACCAGCCACTTTTTCCCCATAGTACCACATGCTCAAGATCGGGGGAGAGAGAATCAGAGAGAACTTGGTCGTTTACGGCCTTTGATGTGTTGCCATAGATAGTAGTGTCGTCAGCAAAAATGTCTACGAATGATCTAAGGATGTGATTTGGAAGATCATTAATATAGATCAAGACGAGCGTTGAACCCAGAATAAACCCCTGAGAGACTTTTTTTTCTTTTTTTTTTTTACACAGTGATCACCACTTATCAAGGCCCGGAAGCCACTCAGGGATAAGGGTTATTGCAAGTACATTACGTTAGTGTGGAGATTTGATGAAGTGTTTACTTAAGGGGGTGGTTCATTAGGAATTTGTTAACGTTGGACTTGAAGACATCCAAGTTGTAGTCCGGTGGGAAGCAGGCAGACGGAACAGAGTTCCACAGGCGTGCAGTTCTAAGAAAGAAAGAAGTTTTGGACTACTATGAGCTTTTGACTTCTGTACTTTTGCTAACTCACTTTCGTTTTTCTTTTCTTTCCTTTTTCATTATTGAAATACGCCAGTGCTTGTGTAGGTTGTTGATCTTTTAAACCAACGCATTTCCGGTGAAAACATTATTACGGACTTACTTTTCGCGTCAAAATTAGTATAAATTCCAAAAATTACGAAAAATGATCAAGTAGAGAAATAATTATAAACAAAAATAGAATCTATCGAATTATTGAGTTTCATCGTATGTTTTAATGTGGATCAGTTGTGCGATCAATTCAGTATGATAAACTGACTTATCTCATTTGACTTAAATTAATTTAAATTAACAGTCGCCATCTCTAAGCAGAATATGTCAGAATGTAATTGAGTGTGATTTTTTTTTTTTTGTAAAAAATACACCTAACACATTTTACTGGATCATTTTTCATAATTTTGTGAATTTATACTAATTTCGACATTACAATTAAGTACATAATAATGTTTTCACCTGAAATGCATTGGTTTGAAAAATCAATAATCTACACAAGCATCAATATGCCAAATAGTTTTCTTTTATGTTTTTCAAAATATGTCTCATTTTATTTTCTAGGAATATTCAAATGGCTGAAATAATTCCTTACTCGCAGTAATTCGTAAATGATAAGCAAAACAAGAGTTTGTAAAGTTGACCAAAGAGTATTGATGTTAATATCGATGTCCCACCCCTCCACCCACAAGCGTTCGGAAGAAAATAAAAAGTAGGAAAACAATAGCATAAAGAAAAAGAGGAAATAAGCTTATCAGAAGAACAAAGATTAGATAGAGTGAGCTTATTAGGAATACAATGGAGAGTAAATTGCTCACCAGAGTACACAAAAGAAACTGGAATAGGATTGTTAATCAAATTGTTGCGGTGATTGGGACAAAGGAGTGCCAATATGTTTAGAGTTAGTTTAGGAATGGTAATGAGTTTTGCAACAGTTTTCGACAGTTAGGAACAATTTACGACAGTTAGGAACAGTTTATAGCAGTTAGAGACAGTCTCGGGGTTTCGACGTTTGAGGTCAGTTTCCCAGTATGACACAGTGGAACATAGGTTCTCGAAAAAGATAGAGATGAGCTGACGTCAACTGAAGAATACGGCCTCGGCAAACGACTATGTAAATGTGGACCTTTGGGTTTAGAGGATGATAATGTCACACACACACACACACACACACACACATTCACACACACACACACACACACACACACACACACACACACACACACACACACACACACACAGTGCAACTGATATTTGCAGAATGTTTGGTTTTTATTATATTTTTATACTTGTGAACCTGTGCGCCTGCGCCTCCTTTCCCCCTCTCGGTAGTCGCCAATGTGAGAGACGACGACAAGCCCATAAAAAAAATCCCCCAAAACGAAGGATATGAATCCACAACATACAATGATGGAGTCGGTGATAATGGTCGAGCGAGCGGGTAAGAATGTGGTTTCACATATTTAGAAAACAATTCAATATCACACCAAACATTGGATACGTGTCGAAAGACCAAGCAGAGAAAGCACTAACCACTGGATGAGTGCGAAGAGGAGTGGAGCCTGGGGAGGCTTTTAGCCATCTAAATCTGAGTAGTCATTGCTAGTGAGAAGTCAATGCTAAGTGGTTGTTATAATGATGCAAATTCATTTGCAAATTATCGAAAAAGGTAGAGTGTTCTAGAAATATGGGGTGATTTCTCGTCACCCAGACTCCAGGAAACATCACTGATTGCTGTCAGTGAGTAATCTGTGAGTGATGAAACCTGTGTAAGGACTCATCGAAAGTACAAAAAAGATACACCACATGGAATCAAGAAAACTGAAACCGTATAATTGTAAGTTATTCCCCCCCCTTTAAAAGGTTCAGCATCAACTGGCACCTCACCAAATAGTTGTGAAACGTCAAGGAGGATGGAAAGACCGAGGAGAGAAAGTACTAACCAGATCTCCACCGAATGGCTGTGAAGCGGACTGGGACCTTAGGGAGGATTTTTGTGACTCAGATTGCAGTGAAGACCAATAGTCGTTGGCATTGAGAAATCGATGGTAAATGACTGTGTAGATAACGCAAGTTTTATGTAAATGCTATCGAAAGAGGTGGAGAGTACAGGAAATCTGGGGATACTTGTTTGTTGCCACTCAGACTCCAGGTAACACCACAGTTTGTTCTCAGAGAGAGATTTTTGATGATGGCCTATGTATAAACTCCTAGTAAGTTAGTAAGTAGTAGTAGTAGTAGTAGTAGTAGTAGTAGTATACGACATACTCATGTTGACACACATGTCCCCGGAGTTAAGCAACGCTGAGCCTGGTCAGTACTAAAGCGGGTGATCCTTTGGGAATTTCACGTACCGCATGTGCTCTCCGCTTATCTCGGCATTGTTTCCAGTCGTCCTGGATTTCTCCTTGCCACTGGATTCAAGGAGTGCCGATTTGTTGTTGGGAAATTGCGCAACCCTTGCCTCATAATTACACGTGCAGCTGCCTTGTCTTCCGAGACTGAACGAAGGCCTCCACTTTCACTTCCATTTCAATAATAATAATAATAATAATAATAATAATAATGATAATGATAATGATAATAATAATAATAATAATAATAATAATAATAATAATATCTATAAACGCTTACAGGTAGCAAAACTATTGAACAGAATTGCACCAAATTTGTCATGAAGAGCCATTAAGATATTGATGCTTAAAATGCTTAAATACATGTATTCGTTGTCTTCTATAGGAGCTAAACTAAAGGCCGTTCTATAATTAAATTGACTATATACATCACCAAAAGAAAACTATGAACAAAAACAGTCCTCGTGCAACTTCAAAAACTAATTGCAGACAGACACTGCGATGTGTAACAATTGTGAGTGTTCATAGAGGGGGAGGGGTCGGAGCTGTGAGTTTATGTTTTGTATTGTTTGTTGTTGATCATCGATTTTATATCAAGCGGCCATTTTGATGGTATAAAATTACTAACGTGTGTTACTTTTCTGAATCACACATCGTGAATGATTCATGTGAAACGCGACGACACTATTTAGTTGCTTTCGCGGTTCAATGATTAGAGCACAGGGCACAAAGAAAAGAGTTTTACGTAGATAATGTCGACTTGATTAAAGACTAATTCCGTATCATGTCGGAGAAAAATCCGCCATTCTATAATAAACGCCAACACACAAAAGACGTTCGGCAGCGGTAGCTGGCTTACTCGGTTTTATCCCACAGTTTTTTTTTTGTTTTTTTTTTAGTGTTTAAGACAGTGGTTCTCAGCCTTTGTTTACATGTCGGCATACTATTGAGCTCTTTAAATTTTCGCGGCACACATATCACAAAAAGATGAATAATTTTTACTCATAAAGCCTTTTTTGCGATTAAATTATAAAAATAAAGACGATCGTATAAGGAATATTTTTATTCACACAAATAAAACATATCCTATATTCAGTACCTGCTATACAATAATAATAGTGAATGATAATGGCTTACCAATGTTTATTATTAACGAAAAATTCCAAATACACAACAATTTAAACAAACGATATATTACACATTTTAATTTTAATTTTCTTTTAATATTTTAACGTTAACATCATGTAAATAAGTAATAATGTATAAGTTAATATTTATTGATCCAAAAACTCCGATTATAACGATATGAAAGCTGTTTTCCAGCTAAAACAACTTGTAACTATCATAATCTATTCGCTGTTTTAGAGAAGGAAAAAAATAAATGGTTAGTCAGATACTTTTCTCGGTCGTCTGAAATGAATTTGGAAAGGAATCCTTCGCTCCATTTCCATAATGAGACATTTTCTTTTGTTCTTCTTTTTTTCTATACCGATTCATACATTTCTTTTTCAAACTTTTCGGTTTGAAGCATTTTCTTTCTTTTTTTGAATTTCACCGATTGAGACGATATTTTATGAGAATATTAGTGCGAACACTGGCGAAGAATAGTTCCGGTCACACAGACACACACACACACACACACACACACACACACACACATATGTATATATATATTTATATATATATATTTATATATATATATATTTTATACATATATATATATATATAGTAATTTATAAAATATATATGGCAATTAAGCTACACTGAATATTCGGCATTTCATCCACTCTAGGACTTCTCAGGCTTATGCGCGAATTCTGTGGCTGTTTATCGTTTTTATATGCTCCTCTTCTATTGAGATTTTAGTTAGCCAATCAGCTTTCTAGTATCCACCGCGCCCCTATATATATATTCCTCCCTTTCAAACATTTTCAAGGATTAAAAAATGTAAGCTAATACATCAATGGATTTGTTCTAAGGGAGGTAACTCTATCATACTTTAAATGAAATTAATTCTAACTTTTTACGCTTAAGGTAAACAATCGAGTATTCAGCGGAGTTTTTAATCTCAACCAAACGTAATTATTGGTTTAGAATTAACTAATACTAAGAATTATAATTGAAAAAGTAATAAACTTGATTATAACAGTTAAGTGAACTTAATTAGGTTTGGTTTCAAATTCGAATTAATAAATAATTTAATATAACCGTAAATGGTAAACTGTTTTTTTTTTTAAGTTTGATTTAGTTTAGTTTCGTATATGCAAACATGTGTAATAGTGTAATAGTTTATAATTATTGATGTTATTTTCATAAGTATGTGTACATTAGGTGCATCAGAAATTTTGTAGGAATTTTTGACACCTCTAACACGAAACTGTGAATAAAATATTAAAAAAAAACTCGTAATTTCTCTTTTAAAAGTGGGTTGTTTATTTTCTTTATGGATTATACTTCAAAAATAAACTATTAAAGTTGTTTTAAACGTAATAAAAATATTTTTTTTAAACAGTAATGAATTTTACGAACTCAATATTTTTCAATTTTTAAACTTAAAAAATCTATCAAAATTTATCTATTGATTCTATTTTTACGATATTTTCAGGGTCAATGTGAAATTTTATGCTCTTTCCAATAAAACGGAATATAATATTTTAGACTGTTCGAACACGTTTTTCTTCACATATACACACCCACACGTACGCACGCACATACGCACACACACACGCACGCATATACACATCCTCATGCACACACTCACATTCATGCGCATACATACACACACCCGAGCTGTGACGTCACTTCCTTTTAAGTGAAAACCAGACATGCGCACCCAGAACACTAACTCCAGTATAAAAGTCAACAAAACCTGTTAACTTCCCTTTTTCGTCTGGACCAGCGTTCGAGCTGCTTAGTCGACGAACCGACCACACACTCTAACGTCACTTTCCCTGCTACTGTAATGTGGGGCAAGCGCAAGTACACTTAATACGCTTTCTCTCTCCATGAACTGGATTGACTTACTCACTCTATCTTCCCTTCGCTTTTGGCCCATCGACACAGACATGTGCGCGACGCTCTACTGAGTTTAACCCTTTCTTTCTAAAGACGACTTGCCACTTCGCGTTTCTCTATTGCATTCCCCCTTTCCTTCCACGCGCGTAGTCGTCAACGGCTGAATGAACACGTGTACACCGAAGACTTTCATTTCTCAACAAAAAATAAACATGTTTATTTTATTCCAGCATTTGAGTTCTATGTTTCTTTCATTCAATTCGTTTCATTAGTTTTTCTTGTGGCGAGTTAGGGTATTTTATATCCTGGTCCGCAACAAGACAAACGTTTTTTTTTAATTCACGCCCCCCCCCCTTTTCAAGTGTCTATTAAAAAGTAAATAATTAATTTACTCACCAAAGTGTTATATATCACAAATTGAAGAAAAAAGGTCAATAAATAATATATTCAAATTAAAAAAAACTAGTATTTTTTAGAAATTTACCTGTAAAGTTCGAAATTTAAAACTTTTTTTTAAAACCACGTTGTTTGTTTTTTCTTTTGTTTTTTTTTAAATAAAACCTTGGTCCTTGCTCCTTTAATTGAAAAAAATTAGGGCTTGAATTACATTTTTCGAGTAGTTATAAGCTTGGAAAGACAGGGGGTCGAATAATTCACGCCATTTTGAAATGCCTATTAAAAAGTAAATAATTAATTTACTCACCAAAGTGTTATATATCACAAATTGAAGAGAAAAGGTCAATAAATAATATATTCAAACTTAAAACAAAAAAAGTAGTGTTTTTTTAGAAATTTACCTATAAAGTCCGAAGTTAAAAACCTTTAAAAAAAAAAAAACACGTTGTTGTTTTTTTTTTTTTGTTTTTTGTTTTTTTTAATGAAACCTTGGTCCTTGCTCCTTTAATTGAAAAAAAAATTAGGGTTTGAATTACATTTTTCGAGGAGTTATAAGCTTGGAAAGATGGGGTGGAATTATTCACTATTTTTTCACGAAATTTCTGACACACCTATGTGTACATTAATTAGAATTAATTAAATTTAATAATTATTAATAAGATCATTTTGGCAGAATATTCCTAAATTAATAGAACATGTTAGTACGAATAGTTGAGTTTAGTGACTTTATTTCTTTTATTCAAAATGGCGTAATGGAAACATATTATAAGTTATTTACAGATTCTTTTCCAATTTTCGGATTTTAATCATGTCAAACACACACTTTATTTCCTTTTAACGGATTGATTCTTGCTATCTCTTCTGATAAGTTAAGGGCAAAATAGATTCACTGATTGATATAATAATCAAATGATTGATGTTGCGCTACGAAACAGATACTGTCAAGAATTGTAAATATCAACTGAATTAAAGGAATAAATTATAAGATGATCAACATCATGAAATTTAGAATATAGTTTTTCCCTCTATTGTTCTGTAATTACATTGAGCTTCTTAAATAAAGATTGATATATTATAAGAAAATATATTTCCACAGAAATGTAAAAATATTTATCTAAGCTAGCAGGGATACCCGGCGTAGTCCGGTCGTAAAATACGCTTAAATATGATATTTTAATTGGTGCAGATTTCGTATATATTATTATAGAGTCAATTTTCTATCGACTTTTATATAATATAAAGTTGTGATTTAATATATATATATATATATATATATATATATATATATATATATATATATATATATATATATATATATATATATATGATTTGGGTGCATCCGTTTGAATCGAAAACGGAAATCAGAACTTATAGGGGGAAAAATATATATGTATGTATATATAACTTGATTTTCTTCAGCTATCATCGAAACCGAAACTAAAACTTGTGAAGAAGTCTTGGTAAAATTAAAAATATTAAGTGATTTGAGTGTCACCAGCTATAATCAAAATCGAAACCAAAACTTATGCAGAATTCTTGGTAAAATTATTACAAGAAATGTAAGGTCATAACAATTAAACGACAGGCACTCGAAAGAAAAAAAGAAGATGTAAGCATGACACAAAAAATAACACACACGCTATCGTATCATTGGAAAATAGGCACAGATTTTTCCGATTTCGATGTCGATTGCGATACACCAAAAAGTTAAGATTTTTCCGATTCCTTTTCCCTATTCCGATTAATTACACTAACAAACACACGCGCACGCGTATATATATATATATATATATATATATATATATATATATATATATATATATATATATAATGCTGGAAGGGTCATATTCAGATAGATCTTTACCTTAATGGCTATACCCGTACCCCTCCCCCCGCTGCTTACTCTTCCTGCTCACTCATGTTTTCTATCATTCACACTGAGGAAGATCGAAGGATCGGTTGAAAATATGTGCTTTTGAAGGAAACATTCTTGTTTTTTTTTTTCAATAGATTTTTTGTATTCCTACACGTCAACACACAAGAAATAAATACAGAAAAGATATAAACATTCATATATTTTTCGTATTGATCTTTTTATTCATATATATATATATATATATATATATATATATATATATATATATATATATATATATATATATATATATAGTCATCCACATACAGTACTGTTTCGCTGTTTCACAGCTCATCAGTGCGGCTAGACAGGCAACTACCTCAAGCCTATATATATAAAGAGGAAAAGATATATATAAAGAGGAAAACCCGACGTTTTGATTGAATGAACGCATCTTCCACATTTCCGATACATTTATTACCATTGCAATTGGAGAAATCGCTCGTTTTATTTTTCGATCAAATCGATTAATTGCTTGATAACCTGCTCACTACGCACCGAGCAGAAGTTTCACTTCTCTTCACGCAGTGACTTAGTCATTAAATACTTTTATTGTCATCGGAATCCGTTGAAATCGTCCATTTTTTTTTGATCAAATCGATTGATTACCTGCTCTTGTCGTTGATCCACCATGGTGCACTCGGAAGAAGCTTCACATGCCTCTCTGCAGTAAGTTAGTTCACAATACCTTGTAGTCTACATTGCACTGTAGAGAAATTATGTTTGATTTTATAAAATTGTTTTTACATAGTCGTTTGAATTAAAGATTAAAATGCAAAATTCAAGTATCATCGTTCAGTTTTTCTCTAAACAAAAACATTTATTTCGAACGCGCCCCTGTCTTATCAGATAACCTACTGTTGATTTTATACGGCGGCTCGTCTGCTTGTGCGGTGATTGAACTTCTAAAATGAATTGGTGATGTTTGGTTGTATCAGAGTGTTAACTTTGGTCAAAATCGCACTGTTCTTTCTGTAATAGTATTTTTTCGATTATCGATTACCGATACTTATCAGAGGGATTCCGATACAAAACCTATCTAAAAACACGGCTACACACATAAATATATTTGTCTGAAATTTTAAAAAAATCGGCTCAGCTGTTTCTGTGTCCATAAGGGAAAACTCTAAGCCGCTCACACACAGACAGATACACACACAGTGTCTTTATATATATATATATATATATATATATATATATATATATATATATGTATAGAGAGAGAGAGAGAGAGAGAGAGAGAGAGAGAGAGAGATAGATAGATAGATAGATAGATAGCATTTTTCATTTAAACAAACATTGTTAAAGACAACAGTAAGCTTCTGTTTTGTAATACCTATTTTTTTTATGTTTTCAATTTTTCAAATGATCTTTTTTGGATATACGTCGAAGGTATGGGTGTATGGTCCAAGCCTTTTTTCTTTTCAAATTGTCCACGTTTTCTTTTTACTTTTTTGTTTTACTTTTAACTTTTCGTGTACTCATTTACACATCGTCAGAAATTTGTGTAAGAGGCTCGGTGTGAATTATGGATAGATTTATTTAAATAGTAGTTGGGTAGCGAGCGGAGGTGCGAGTGAGGATTAGAGTGTCTACTAGCGGCGGTTTGGGATCAGCATCATGGAGAACGGGAAAGCGTGCCAGTTCTAGGGTCAGCGGCAGGAACGGGTGGACTGGGGGGAGTTATCGAAGGCATTTAAGTGTGATGGTACTATTTCGGAATTCGACCTGATTCAAGGTAGGTTTTTTTGTTTTAATATAGATTCACGGATTTTTAGCTTCTTAACATTTGTTTCGTTGTGCAGTATTTTTGTGTTGTTAATTAAAATTTCTCTGAAATTCGAGGGGGGCAGTGATATATTTCATGTAAATGTTGGAATATGGCACTAGATTTAACATTATGTTAGGTAAGGCGAAGGGATAATGTGGCAGTGGTATGTCCGACGTAACTATTAGTGGCATTGTTGTTATAGAAGTTACATTCTCCCAAGGGGCATTTAAACTGATAGATAAGGTTGGTGCGTTCAAGTGGTTTTAGAGGAGGGGAGGGATTGTTTTTAATAACTAAGTTTTGGATTTCAATTTTTTATAGTAAATGATGAATCTAATGTTATTGTTGTAAACGGGGGGTATCTATGGATGATGTTTTTATACGATTTCTTTTAACGTAAAGCCCGGATGCATTTGATTGCAGTAGAACAGATTTGTTGTATTAGAGTTATGATGTAGTGTATTACTGTTAGTGAGGGTGTTGTTTAACTTCTGGAGCGTGGAGTTTATGCGTGGGTCAATAATATAATTTGGGAATCCGTTGTTGACGAGGACTTGTTTAATATTTTTTTTAGTTCGACGAGTAGTATTTTCTTGTTGGAAGAGATAAGTTTTGCTCCGTTGAGGAGGTTTTTAATGATGGCTATTTTGTATCTATGGGGTTATTCAACCTTGAAATTTAGAAGGCAAGAATTATAGCAGGTAGGTTTTTTGTAGTTGGAAGTACTAAAAGTGTTATTGGAAGTGTCAATAATGTCGAGAAAAGGAATTTTGTTATTAACATTTAATTCTACAGTAAATTTGAGTACAGAGTTGTCTTGGAGAAAGTCCTTAAGTGTACGGATTTGTTGATTGTTACTAGCAAGGAGAAGGATATCGTCTACATGCCTTACATAAATGGAACCACAGATGTGCTAACTGTTGATGAGGACTTGTTATAATTTTTTTAGTTCGATGAGTAGTATTTTCTTGTTGGAAGAGATGTTTTGCTCGGTTGAGGAGGTTTTACCTCATAGGATTAGTGTATCTCTCGACAAAGGCTTCCTCTCTAGGACAATTGCTCTTGACATAACATTGGCCTTTGATAGGGTATGGCATAAAGGCCTACTTCACAATATTTCCAGCTACGGTATAGCTGGAAATGTCTTCTTAATTATAAAATCATTTCTATCTGATAGGTTCATAAGAGTAGTGGTTGATGGGCAGGAATCAGAAGCTCACAGTATTAAGCTGGAGTCCCTCAGGGGTTAATCCTGGGCCCAATTCTCTTCCTAATCTACATCAATGATCTCCCAAAACACATACTTAGATCAATGATCTCCCAAAACACATACTTATATATATATATATATATATATATATATATATATATATATATATATATATATATATATATATATATATAAGGAGGAAAACCCGACGTTTTGATTGAATGAACGCATCTTCCACATTTCCGATACATTTATTACCATTGCAATTGGAGAAATCGCTCGTTTTTTTTTTCGATCAAATCGATTAATTGCTTGATAACCTGCTCACTACGCACCGAGCAGAAGTTTCACTTCTCTTCACGCAGTGACTTAGTCATTAAATACTTTTATTGTCATCGGATCCGTTGAAATCGTCCATTTTTTTATCAAATCAATTGATTACCTGCTCTAGTCGTTGATCCACCATGGTGCACTCGGAGGAAGCTTCACATGCCTCTCTGCAGTAAGTTAGTTCACAATGCCGATGACACTACCATCTATGGCAACACATCAAAGGGCGCAAATGACCAAGTTCTCTCTGATTCTCCCTCCTCGGATCTTGAGCAAGTGGTACAATGGAGAAAGGGGTGGCTAGTTACTTTTAATGCATCTAAAACCGAGCTCCTATCTTTACATCATCAGCGCTCTGATCCCCATTTTTAGATAACATTATTATTTACGCCCGGATCACTCTCTGCACTAGTACTGTTAAGTGAAAGTACAGAGTAGTTACACTCACTCTCTCCTCTCCATATTAAGAATGGGTTTTTAAATAATAACGTTAATATTTCAGCACAATATCATAATTCTGTCAATCCTGGGCCAAACTCTCTTCCTGATCTACATCAATGATCTCCCAAAACACATACTTAAATCATTCGTCGACATCTATGCTGATGAAACGACTATCTACGGCAACACATCAAAGGCTGTAAATGACAAAGTTCTCTCTGGTTCTCTCTCCTCTGATCTCGAGCGCGTGGTTCAGTGGGAGAAGACGTGGCTGGTTACCTTTAATGCATCTAAAACCAAACTCCTATCTTTACATCATCAACGCTTTGATCCCCATCTGGCATCAATTGAAATGGAGAGCTCTCGTCTTGGAGAAGCTTCATGTTTTGACAAGCTTCTGAGCTTGACATTTACTCCTGATCTGAAATGGAACACGTACATCAAATCTGTTGCCAAGGTCGCTGGAAGAATGGTGGGATCTTTCTACCGCTCCAGTAGATATCTCACTGCTGGTGCAATTCTCTATCTATATAAAAGCCAAGTACGTCCAGGGATGGAGTATTGCTGCCACATCTGGGCAGGAGCTGCTAGAAGGAGCTTATCCTGCCTTGACAGAGTACAAAATAGACTTCGTAACTTAGTGGGGGTGCCCTTTTCTCTTCTCTGCAACCTCTTTCCTACATAAAGGACGTTGCGAGCCTGTCTTTGTTTTATCGTTATTTCCATGGCAAGTGCTCGTCTAAGCTCCAATCTTTGGCCTCCTCGCCAATCTTTCTCGACAAACACCCGTCTAGCTGAAACTACTGTCAATAACTTTCCCCACTCTTTATATGTGCCTAAATCAAAACGTAGATTCCATGAACAATGCTTCTTTCTTAGAACTGCACGCCCATGGAACTCTCTTCCGGTTGCCTGCTTCCCAGCTGACTACAACTTGGTTGTTTTCAAGTCCAACATAAACAAATTCTTTATTAACCTCCCCCTTAAGTAATCCAATCTACCAAATTTCCATTAATAACGACTACTACGATATTATCCCATTGATTACTGTACACTCAATAACTCTTATCCTCAAGTGCCCTCAGGGCCTGGATAAGTGGTGATTCCTATGTAAAAAAAAAACCTTTGAAATGCTCACACTTATTTTAGCACCTAGGCGATAAAAGTAAATACGTTATCCCTCAGAGTTCACAGTTAAATTAAAAAGGTTAAGCCCATCCTGACAAGTTTTATTTTTAATTTTTCTGGTGCCGACCTGGACTCGCGTTGTCTGGAGTGGTCACCTTTGAAATAATCCTATGTTTTATTGCATTTTTGTTTTGCCACGCGTGAAAAATCACATATAAAAATCTTATAATGAGTTAATCAAAAATTGTGATAAAATACGTATAAGCCTAAACGTTTTCCGTTAACTTCATATACAAAACGACTTTTTGTTCTTTTCTTTCTTTATTTTTTCAGGCCGTTTATACGTAATCTCCCGAAAAATGAGGAGTCACATTTTTATTTACTGGTGGTTTAGCATCGGTCACACAATTCTAATAATAACTTTATTTCTTTCACAACAAATTGCTATAATTGCGAATTGACGAAAATAGAAAACAAGTCGCGATAATTTGTCCAAAGTTTCCAAAGTAATCACCTAAAAAAAAATATCACCGTAATCGTCTAAAAAAAGTATTATCTTATTTTGGGGAGTGGCATCATCATCATTACAAAAAGAAGTGGCGATAACGAATCTCCTTGAAATATCCCACGTTTAATGCTAATGGATAGTGGGGGAATTACTGATTTCCTTTTATTCTCTACACTATTATAGATTTTCCAGAAATCATGAGTTCCTATCTTTTGCGATTCTATGCGTTCCTGTTATATCCCGTTTTGACGGTATATAATAACATGACAAAATACGCCGAGTGGAATGCGTAACAAAAAGGTGTATTCGTACTTCGAAAATAATACACAATACAAAATGGCTGCTCGCCTTGAAGTTGATATACGCGTAAATGAAGTAAAGGAAAAAGGTAACTTAACGTGTGTGAGCGGAACGCTCGTCCTGGGAGCTTGGTTAATCCTGACTACACTTGGAGAGTGTAAGACGCGAGACGGTCGGACTAGTGCGCGCCACTGAACTGACTCCAAGACGATACCAGACGCTCTTTTATACACCGTTTTGTATCCGGTGCTATCCGTAATTATGTCCCTTATAACACCTCCCCCTGAAGCTGAAATCTTCCTGATTTTAGCTTTAATATCGCTTCCGTTTAGGATCAGGACTTAAACGCCTGACGACTTTCCTTTTACGTGTGCTCTTCCTTTTGGTCAGAGTTTCCTTTGGTAAAGAATTCTGTTCAGCCCGTGCGGTATGTTCAGGAGATACATTCATGGGTCCATGTATACCCACCGGTTTTGGAATGTCAAATGTGTCGCACAACGTTTCCATTGGAATTTCCTCTGTATTTTCCGAAATTCTGGAACGGATTTGATTAACATGTCTTTTACAGACAAAACTGGGACCTTGAATAGTATAGACCATGTTCCCAATTCTTTTCTTAACAATACCGTCCACCCAATGATTTTTTCCATTCTGAAAATTTTTAAAATAAACTTTATCTCCTGGGGAATAGCACTTTACATTAAAGTTTTCTTTTCTGGTAACTTTCTTTTTATCCGGTAGAAGTCTATCGAAAATGGATCTAATTTTTCTGGCGAACATAAGTTCTGTAGGGGATGAATTTACATCATTGTTTTGATTTGGGGTTACTCTGTAGATCGCTAGAAATGTTTGTATTGTCCGCTCATCTGTGTCAATGTTCATGTTTTTCCTTAATGCCCGCTTAAACGTGTCCACAAATTTTTCTGCCAACCCATTCGATCTAGGATGGTAAATAGGCGTCGTGATGTGCTGTATATCCAGTGAGTTGCAGAATTCTCTAAATTCGTAACCTGTGAATGCTGTACCATTGTCACTCACTATGATCTTTGGTACACCAAACCGGCTGAAAATTTCGTCAAGTGCACTTACAGTATTCCTTGCTGTTGGATGTCTGATCTTGAATATCTCCGGCCATTTGGAGAAAGAGTCCACTACAATTAAGTAAAAAAAAACCTATCAGGGGTCCGGCATAATCAATATGCAATCGTGACCAGGGCAAGTCCGTTTTCGGCCACGGGGTCGTTTTTACAGGCGGATCTCGGGCTGCTAATTGACATCCTTTGCACGCTTTGACACAGTTTTCCACCTCTTTATCCATACCAGGCCAATACACGTAACCTCTAATTAGGGATTTCATCCTTGAAATGCCAGGATGACCTGTGTGAAATTCGTTTAGCATTCTTTTTCGTAAGACCTGTGGAATTACGATTCTATCGGCATACATAAGCACATCTTCGCAAATGGAAAAAGGTGTAATTTCTCTTGCCATCTTATTTCTTTCCGTCCGTCCTACTTGATTTTCCATTTGCTTTATAAAAACGTATTTTGCCGCTTCTCTTTTAATCTCTTCTAGAGTTACCGGGAGTTCACGGATCATATTGCATATTGAATTTGAGCATTCGCTTTCATCTTTAAGAGCTGCAATTACCGTCTCTTCGAAACTTTCATTTCTTTTTGGAATCAACCTTGACAGTGCATCCGCGTGTCCTAACTTTTTTGATGACACATGCTCCATCTTAAACTGATAGTTTAAGAGAGTTACAGCCCATCGCTGTAGTCGATTTGCAGTATGCGTAGGGATGCCTTTCTTCGATCCAAATATCGTGATTAGTGGTTTATGATCCGTCTGTAATATGAAGTTTCGTCCATGGAGAAAACGGTTAAACTTTTTGACTCCAAATATTATTGAGAGAGCCTCCTTTTCAATCTGGCTGTAGTTTTTCTCAGCTGCAATCAAAGTTCTTGACGCGTGAGAGATTGCTTTTGTTGTTCCATCCTCATACTTGTGGAGTAATGCAGCACCAACTCCGTAATCACTGGCGTCCGTTGCTAGTACAATCTATTTCTCTGGATCGAAATGTGCTAATGCCAGATCTGATAGTAAACATTTCTTAATTTTCTGGAAAGCAGAATTACATTCCTTTGTCCAATTCCATCTACTGCCTTTTTTTAGTAGCTCGTTAAGAGGAGCTCTCAAATTATGTACATTAGGGATGTACAGTATATCGCATAGTATTGTACCAATCCCAGAAATGACTGTAGTTTTGATACTGAGTCTGGGGCAGGCATCTTATCAATTGCTTCGGTCCGTTGTGGATCTGGCCTTCGTCCATCTTCGTCAATTATTTGACCCAGGTATTTGATCCTTTTCATGAAGAAATCGCATTTCTCCGGACTCAATCTGAAACCAAACCCCTCTATTCTCTTAAGTACTTCTCTCACGTGCTTCTTGTGCTCTTGCAAATTACTGCTCTTTATCAAGATATCGTCAAGGTATGCCATCGCAAATTCCAACTCTGCGAGCATCGTATCCATTATCTGTTGAAACAAAGCAGGGGCGACCTTTAAGCCAAAAGGAAGCCTCTTTAGCTTGAAGATACCCTTGTGCGTATTAATACACAGGTACTTTGAACATTCATCATTGACCTTGATTTGCAAGTAGGCGTCTGAGAGGTCTATCTTGGAAAAAATTTTTCCTCCGTTTAGTTTTGAGAATAGATCTTCTGCCGACGGAAGGGGATAATTGTGGTCCTTTAAACAGTCATTCAGGCCTGTCGAGAAGTCCGCACAGACCCTGATTTTGTTATTTTTTTCTTCACATATACCGTCGGGCTGGCCCAATCCGTATGGTCAACTTTTTCAATAACCTCTAACTGTTGAAGTCTTTCCAACTCCTTCTCGATTGCGTCCATCGATGAAAACGGTACATTTCTTTTAGGTTTGAACACTGGGGTGGCATCTTTCTTCACTTCAAATTTGGCTTCTACTTTCACACAATGTCCAAGTCCTTCAGCAAAAACTCTTGGAAATTCTGCTTTTACATCGTCCAGAAAGTCTTCCACTTGGTTTGCTTTCTCTGTGTTCAACCTATTACAAAAAGAATTAACTGGTCGCTCCCATAAGTTAAACAGGACAACCCAATCCACTCCAAACAGACTTGTGTTCCTTCCTGGAACCACGTACACTTTTGACGTGCGTGTCTGACCATCAAATGTCACGTTGCACCTCAGTTCTCCTTTAAATTCCAACTTTTTGCCGCACACACTCCTCGCCATCTTGCTGGTTTCCATTAGTTCGGGTCGACCGATCCTTCTCCAGATATCTTCATCTATGATGCTGATGTCCGAACCACTATCCAGGAGTAATGTTACAGGATGTCCATTTATGTGAACACTGACATACTTACGCCTTTCGCAACTTTTCTCTTTTATCAAATATTCTAGACAACGTATTAATTGTCTCTTCAAAGGTCACTTCCACCGGTTTTTTGGGTAAAATTAAGATAGCGTACTGAGTGTTTTCGTCAGTACCCAGTTTTTGGAGCAACAGCGTGACTTTTTCTTCGTCGGTCCAATCCGAACACCTCTTTGTAAAAACTGTTTCATACCTTCTATAGCATGCTGGAAATGTAACGCCAGTATCGGGAGAGTAGTGAAATTCCGACAAAGAATTTGAAATACCTTCTGCAGAAAAATTCGTTTTTTTCTCAGTTGTCGAGGTTTGAATTAATTTTTCCAAATTCTTTTGTTGAGTCGACATTTGGCGTTGAAGTATTTTTGTTTGTTCTTGTTGTGCCTCTAAAGTTTTTCGTGTCATTTCTTGCTGTTGTTGTTGCAGCTGTTGTTGTTGCACTAAGAATTGTTGTGTCATTTTTGACTGTTCCTGAACGCTAAGAGTTAGCACTTTCGTAAACTCAGCCAATTGTTCCATATTTAAAAAAAATGTCTTTCTAAAATTTACAACAATGATTCCACAAAATTTCGTAAGTATACGTTTTTCGCCAATTAGCAACAAGTCTTGCAAGAATAAATGTTTCCCCACAGTTCATACAATTTAGCAATAGTAATTCTGCCTAAACGTAATTTTACACAATAATACTTTTCAAATTTACACAACGAATAATGCCCGAAAATGAGCAAACTGTTTTTCAACAAAAATACGGTTGCATGAAAGAAAAAAAAATTAAATTATAACAATAGTCTGTTTAATTTAGAGAAACAAAAAAATCGTAAAAGTTCTTTTTTTTTTCTTCCAAAAACGTAATCCAAAGGTGCCGGGTTCGAATTCCGCCTGCGTTCCTCACATATTTTTTTCTTAAAAAAATATAAATAAAGTTCACTTTACCTTGTCAATATCTTTCAAGTACAATTTTATTACCTTTCCGTGAGTTCATATCGGAGAAATCCGTACTTTATGTAAGACAATTTCGAATAGTTCTTTGCCGTACGTGTTCAGTAACGAAATCCTTGTAAATTTGAATAGTACACAGTCCTATTAGTACGGTAATTTATCTCTGTTAAGAGATAAGAATCATCCTTGTCGCCAACTGTTATATCCCGTTTTGACGGTATATAATAACATGACAAAATACGCCGAGTGGAATGCGTAACAAAAAGGTGTATTCGTACTTCGAAAATAATACACAATACAAAATGGCTGCTCGCCTTGAAGTTGATATACGCGTAAATGAAGTAAAGGAAAAAGGTAACTTAACGTGTGTGAGCGGAACGCTCGTCCTGGGAGCTTGGTTAATCCTGACTACACTTGGAGAGTGTAAGACGCGAGACGGTCGGACTAGTGCGCGCCACTGAACTGACTCCAAGACGATACCAGACGCTCTTTTATACACCGTTTTGTATCCGGTGCTATCCGTAATTATGTCCCTTATAACAGTTCCCTAATTATTTCAGAATGATTTCTTTTGGCTGCCACTATTTCTCTCTTACAATGATTTCTAGCATCTACGAATGTTTGCCTATTTGTATTTGACTTATGACGTACGAAACGGCGGAATGCATGCTGCTTTTTTGCAATGGCAGCTACGCAATCTATAGTGAACCATATCAAAATTTCAAATATTTTGGTGTCAATTCGCGGCTATTTTTCTTGTTCTCATTTGACACTAGACACTATTTGTTTTCCGTGCGAAATAAACGTTTCCAAGTGAATAAAACCACTTAAAACTTTTTCAACTAGGTAGAAGAATAACTTATCTCGCCTTGGCTTACATTCATTTGTCATATATTAGTTTTGAACTCATTGTTGTATCCATTTGTATGGTAAAACAAACCCGAAAATATATTTAAACGTAAAGCTTCAAGCATTTAAACAATTATTTTATTTTTATTTTTAAGATTTAAACAATTATTTTATTTTTATTTTTAACATTTAAACAATTATTTTATTTTTATTTTTAGCATTTAAACAATTATTTTATTTTTATTTTTAACATTTAAACAATTATTTTATTTTTATTTTTAACATTTAAACAATTATTTTATTTTTATTTTTAAGATTTAAACAATTATTTTATTTTTATTTTTAACATTTAAACAATTATTTTATTTTTATTTTTAACATTTAAATAATTAATTCATTTCGATTCGTTAAAGGCATTTGACGTTTTAAAGCTGTTTATAAGAATTCGACATAAACAACAATTAAAAAAAAAACACCCTAGCGCTAACAGTTTTTTTTTTTTTTAATTAGTTGACCTGATATTGCTAATGTTATTTTAAAAACTTTTCTTTCGAAGCAAAAGTTATAAACACAACTATTTTTGAAATTATTTACAGACCAGCAAAATATCTCGACTCGGAAAACACTGGGTGAATAACCCTGTAAAGCAATCCCTCGTAAAACATTCACAACAAAAATCCTTCTGCTTACAACCACTTTCAATAGCCCCTACCTCTCTCTTCCGACTGCTGTGACCAATTCAGGATGTCTGAAGGTATTGGCTTTCTGGCTCAAATGCACTGTACATTATTATTATGTTTTTTTTTGTAACTCTGCAAAACTCAATCATGTTCTGCAAAGCCCAAAGCAAAAACAACAGTCCCCCTCCCTCTCTCTCCCTTTCTTTCTCCCTCACTTCACTACTGGCTTCTTGCCTTAAAACGTACCAAACATTCATATAATAACACTTTCCCTTTCCCTTTGCAAAACTCAATCCTGTTTCTTACTTAAGCATGACCGACAGACGAGCGGGCAGAACCGAGTATAATAAAGCGTAGGCGTATCTCAATATGACATTTTAAATTAATCTGTGAGAGACTGGCAAAAATTCTATCCTTATATAATCTCAAGAGACCATGTATACTGCTGAAAGTGTGTCTACGCAAGAGTTTATAGTGAGGCAAGAGTTGCGTAACCCTTTTTAGTCGAAAAGGGAATCAAATACAACAGGAAGTAATGTTCCGGTAAGACGAGAAGAACTGATATTATTTGAATGCCTTTGCTTTGTTTTTAGAGCAGTCGAGAAGTGGCCACAATGAAATGGATAACGGCGTGGACAAACGACCTAGGCGTACCATGTTTGAATCCTATCAGTTACATCGTACCACTTGCATTAAAGATGTTCGCAACCTTTAAATGCTCACTCTCTCTTAAGTACTTGATTCTAGAAAAAAAATCGTGGAATCTGTTGTCAACAACAGAATACGATGACTAAGTGTTTAACGACACGGATTGACAACGTAGGTGCGCGGAGTTCGAAACCAGTTCATTACATAAAAAAACACTCACTTATGGATTTTGGCAACCTTCACGTGGTCCCTCGTGTATCTATTTTTCTAGCAAAAAAATCTAACCAGAAATATATCAGGGAAACGAATGCCAACAATAGGATCACCTGGCTCATACGAAATAAATGAATGATGCTCAAAAAACAGAGTCGAGCCGGTCAAAAGTTGAAGTATACTAGTTATTTTATTTTTTATCAAGTGCTGAGAATGTTTCTTTTATTTTTCATTTATTAAAGAGTCACCGCTTATCAAGGCCCAAAGTCAATCGAGGATAAAGATTAGTGAGTTTAAGTAGACAATAAAACATCAACGTCATAATTGGTAATAGGTGGTTGAAACTGGGTAGAATGTTGTTACTTTAAGAGAACGGCTCAACAAAAATTTGTTTACATTGGATTTGTTGTTATAGCTAGTTTGGAAGCAGCCCCGTCTCATAGAGTCTCAAAGTTAGTTCTAGAAAAGAAAGTCTGTTAATGGAAGCGCCGTTTAGTTTTAGGTGCTTAGACGGAAAAAAGGAAAGGAAACGTTTCGTCTAATCTTCTCATTTATCGAAAGGCGTGGGAGGGAGATAGACTTATACCTTTCTTAAGGATATTAGAGAAAGTGACTTTTTATAGCCATTTCTATTTCCAAATTTACGGTAGCTGGTATTATTAATATTGTCTAAATACTAACCAGCCTATAACGTTGTGTTATGTTGTGTCTAACATTGCCAAGGGTCAGAATGATTATTATGATTAATTGATAAATTATGTAGGTTTAAAAGATATTCAGAAAAATATGTTAAAAGAAAAGAATGTTAATTAAAATATTTAGGTTAAATATTTAACTGGGGAATTTTGTCTCAAGGGAAAATGTTATAGCTAGTTTGGAATTTGGTTTACTAAACAACGATGTGGCTTGCGTGACAAACAAGATGGTCCGTTCTGGCTTACGTAAGAGAAACGTAAGCCAGGAAGAATCATTATTAGGAATTAGTCTATAACGGGGAATCGAAGAGACAAATTGATAGTTAGCTAGCCACTTGATAGTTAGAGAACCGGAGTTGTGTCTGTGAGCCGATGGAAGCATCTATGGACCAATTAAGATGTAAGAGAGAAGATTAAGAACTGCAAACTCTGAGACATGGAATATTTGGAAATAAAGATCAAGAAATGATAACGGTGTTTAGGGTGTTCTATTTCGAAGAAGATGCCTTCATTTCAAGTGCCTGTCATCAGATGAGAGGGAGACAATGAATAAGGTATATGACCAGTCGGGTGTCAAGCAGACAAGGGTGTTGTTCGTTATTGTTAAAGACTGTCCGTTTATTGTCCCGTTCGTTATTGTCGTGAATATGCGAAAACGCCCGCATACACATAGAAAGACTACTAAATATACACGTAACAGATCGACACATACAGACACTCCCATTTACAAAGAAAAGTAACCGTCCTTATAATTCTAACCACTAGACGACACACGAGCATCGATTACAGAAACACGTATTATATCTTATATACACTAGACTTACATAGACAGAGTTATATAAACCCGACAATGAAACAATCATAAGTGACCCCAAGATGATACAAACAAGCAACCTTTCTAATTGTATCGTTCCATAATTGGGCACAACAGAATGAAATAACATCTGAAATCAGCATATCTGATTTCATAGCCCCTTGCGATATACATTACCCCAACGATGCACACCCTGGTAAAATGTCACTGAAGTGACTGGCGACTATGTAGTGCGTGTCGCGCCTGTTTGAAATGATTTACCCTTGACATAAGTAGTTTTTTAAAATATGAAACATGTGCCCCTTTATCCTTTTCTTTACAATGGAGTCACCACATGTCAAGGCCCGAAAGCCACTCGAGGATAAGGGTTAATGAATGTAAGGTGGCAGTGTAGTAACCGCTAGTGGTGGATATTGGGTGGAATTCGATTATTTAAGGGAACGGCTCAACAAGGACCTGTTTATATTAGACTTGAAGGCTACCATATTGTAGTCGGCCAGGGGGCAAGCCAGCGGAACAATGTTCCACATGGGGGCAGTTCTAAGAAAGAAGCTTTGATCACGGAATTGGCGTTTATATTTAGACCCAGTGGGGGATTTGTTGATAGTGGCTGTAATTAGTCGAGTGTTATGACTAGTGTTGGGACGATTAATTGGAATCGGAATCGAGAATCGGAAAAATCGGAGCTTTTGGGGTATCGGAATCGGGAAAATTTGAGCCTATTTTCCGATGCCAAAACCAATTCCTTTAATTATCTATTTTATTTAATTTTGTTTTTACAAAACATCTTCCACTGCTTGTAGTAATCATGAAATATTAAATATTTATTTATTTAAACTTCCAGTAAGACTAAAAATCTTTAGATCATTCCCTTACAAGTGTTTTTACGTTTGAGAAAATACATGCACATTTAAGATGTGTTTTTACAGTAATCGGAGCAAAATAACAACGTTATAGTAAAATATTTAGAGATTTGTAAAGAATCGGAATTGGTAATTGTATCGGGATCGGGAAAAATATTGGAATCGTCCCATCACTAGTTATGACTTTTCAGATTTTGTTTAATTAGATTTTTAGTAAATCATTTCATTGCCTCCCATGTTCACTTATTTGTTTTTTGGTGAGGAGTGTGGATTTCAACAAAGCTTAGTTGAACTTTGTAACTTGTCCCAGAATTAACTCCGTATTAGATGCTAGCGCGGATTTGAAGAAACAAGTCAACGCAAGAAGATTAAAAAATTGTTATTGTTACTACATGATACATTTTTGTCAAGAGGAGCAGCAACAACCAACGGTCCCCACACCAATTGAGACGGGGACCAAGCGCAGAAAACACTGCTCCTCTGAGGATGAATCTGCAAGCAAGAGGGAGAGGAACTCAACCTCACCACTCCCCGGTTCATTCAAAAGAATAAAAAAGAAAAGCAAAAAAAGGAAAGGGGAAGAAAAGGCAGCCCCCACTCCCTGTGAGCATACACCACCTCTAACAACAACACAATTCACTTCCACCCCCAAACCACATACTGCACCAACACTAGACACCGCACCAACATCAACATCAGACACCGCACCAACACCAGACACCGCACCAACACCAGACACCGCACCAACACCAACACCAGACACCACACAGACACTCGTCCCCACACCAATGCAAATTGAGCCGCCATCCCAGAAAGAAAAGAATGAACCCGGGAGGGGGAGAGACCCTTCAGATTCTCCCACTTACGGACTCACTCCAACAGGGACCCTCGCCCTCGAAACGAGGGAGGAACTTTGTTTTGTAGACCCCCAGTCTGTGGCAATGGACTTACCACACCGGCAGAGAAAAAATTTAAAACCTCTGCTGGACTGCCAACAGATAGGGGGAAAAGACATTAATGTCCCCTCTAATTTCCCGGACGCCCCACGGCTAACAATTTTCATCAGGCTTCCTGAGGCCTGCAAGACCAACGTGTGGACAATGCTGGAGGCCGCTGAAGGGGTTGGTCCGGGAATTGAACTGATTAGGAAAAATGATCCTTCCCTTGAGGAACTCGCAAAACAATGCAAGGGAAGGGTCCCAGTGTTGGTCCATCTGTCACTTTATAGGGCCCTTAAATTGACTTACCCTTTGGATATTGGCGGCATTGTGAGAGAAGGTCAGGATATAAAAAACCTGACCACCTTGAGCATTGCACACAACATCGGTGTCCTTTCCCCGGCTGACTTCGGAGCTGAGTGTACACACCTTAAGGTGGGTACCATGGCTTTGAATTTGGCTAGTCTGAATGCGAGGGGCTTGAGATCATCGGGCCGGGCGGCTCGCCTCCGGCACAACGTCTTGTCCCTGGGAGTGGATGTGGCTGCGATTCAGGAGACACATTTCGTTTCTTCTGTGGACTGTCAGGTGCTGGCCCGAGACTTTGAGGTTTTCTCAGCATATGGCAGCCCGCGGGGGAAGGGAGTCTCCTTGCTAGTTAAACGTACCCTTTCCGCGACGGTCGACGTTGTTCATAGAGATGCGGAGGGCAGGCTGGTCGTGGCAGATGTTGCCGTAAAAGATTCTGTGTTTCGGGTGATTGCGGTTCATGTGTCCAGCACCGCTCGTGAGAGGGTCTCATTCTTCAGTCAGCTTGACGCGTTTGTAAATTGTCGGAAGCGGGTAGTGCTAATGGGGGATTGGAATGCCATCTTAGACCCCGACAGAGATAAGGTAGGAGGCGATGCAAGAGGGTCGGAGAGGTGCGAGTCCAGCCTGACTGATCTGATGGCTAGATGCGGACTGGTCGACAGGTTTCGGGTCGAGCATCCAGGGCAGGAAATGTGGACGTGGACCAATAGCGTTTCCTCCTATCCAAATACCTATTTGGACAGGATGTTAGTTAGGAGAGGCGAAGTAGACTTCCTATCCTGTCCCACGTTCACTTGGCTAGGCCAGACGGACCATAAATTAGTTATGGCCCGGCTGAAGCTAGGAAATAGGCCTAAGTTATCAGGGTACTGGAAGTTAAACACCTCCCTTCTGGAGATACAAGACTTCCGAGATCAGTTAAGAGAATTGATTAAAAAGGCACTAGTGGGGGCGGTTACCGGGAGTAAGTGGTGGTTAGGTCTCAAAGCCAAGATCAGAAGCTTCTCCATCAAGTATGCCCAGCGCCTCGCACTAGATAAGGCCAAGACGAAGAAGCAGCTAGAGCAGAAACTAGCCCAGGCTACGGGGGAGGGTGATAGGGTTAGTCAGGAACTAGCTAAGCAGTACCTTCTACGCGAGACTAGCGAGCGTTACGAAGGCCAAGTAGTTAGAGCTAGGCTTAGAAAGATAGGCAATGAAGCAGTCAATTCTGATGCAGACATGCGCCGTGAAGTTTCTAGGCGTGGCTCGGACAAATACATTGCGAAAGTCAGACATCCGGATGGACGCACCCTGGAATCGACTCGGGAGATCTGCGAGGGGTTTCGAGAACATTTCGAGGAGTGTTTTACGCAGCAGCCCGATCTTCCGGTCCTTGAGTTTAGCGACTATTTGGCCGACTCTCCCCACCTTGAGGTGGCTAGAGTGGCTAGTTGCGAGGGCTGGGTGACGGAGCGGGAGGTCTTTACTGCGCTGAAGCAGGTCAGCTGTGACAGATCGCCAGGACTTGATGGTCTGCCATACGAACTGTACTTGAGGCTGTCGCCCATGTTTCTGCCTCTTCTGACGGATATGTTCAACCATTGGTTTGCTCAGGGATCCATCCCAGGGCAGGTAACCAAGGGAGTGATCACATTGCTGAAGAAAGGTGACGGGCATGGAGGTGAAGAGTTAGACAACTACAGGCCCATAACTCTGCTAAACAAAGAGTTGAAAATTTTGGCCAAGGTCCTGTCGAATCGGCTGCAGGTTGTTATCGACGAGTTGGTTGAACCGGAACAGAACTACGCTGTGAAGGGGAGATCGATCCAGAACAACTTGCACCTGATCCGCACGATCCTAGAGGGGGGAATAGATGACGACACGGAAGCCGCACTGATCAACTTAGATCAGTCCAAAGCTTTCGATAGGGTCGACCATCATTTCCTGGCATCTGTCTTAGAGGCCACCAGTTTTAAACCAGACTTTTGCAAGTGGATCTCCATAATGTATCGACAGCCCATGGCTGTCGTGCAAGTCAATGGAAAGCGCTCGAAACCCTTTGTTATCTCTCGGTCGGTTCGTCAGGGTTGTCCGCTGTCGCCCCTGCTTTATGTCCTGGCTTTGGAGCCTCTGCTCCGCAAGCTGAGACATGGGGAGGCAAATTCGGCCGTGTGCGGAATGGCTCTGCCTGGCGGCTCAGCTGCCAAGGCATCCGCGTTCACCGATGATGTCACAGTCTTTGTGTCGGGCTTCAGAGACATTGAGGTCATGTCGGAGGCACTCGCACAGTACGAAAGAATCACGGGGGCCAAGATAAACCGCAGCAAGTCGGTAGGACTGTGGTTGGGTGCCTGGAGTGGCAACGCAAACCTCCTGGCGCCCTTCAGCTGGACAGATGGCCCAGTCCGAATCCTCGGTGTGTGGTTCGGACCGGGTCTCCAGCTTGACAAGAATTGGTTGGAGGTACAGTCAAAGGTGGAGGCTGCAGTCAATTCATGGCTTCCTAAGAAACTTTCCTTAAAGGGTAGAGCTGAGGCGTGCGCCACTTACGTCTTTCCTCTCATCCTTTACCGACTGGCCGTACTTCCCCTGCCTGCACAACACCTAAAAGCTCTTGTCGAACTCTTGTCCTCGCTCCTTTGGGACAGAGGAAGACACTGGGTGAGCAGACAGGTCTGTATTCAACGTCCGTGTGAGGGAGGCTTGGGAATGCTGGACTTGAAGTGTCATCGAGATGCTGAGAGGCTGGCCTTCCTGAGCCACTATATGCAAGATGACCAACCGTGGCACCCCGTGGTTACTGCCGCCTTCCCCGACCTCGTTCTCGACCCTTCCATCGAGAGCCGTCGCAGGCCGCGGGGAGAATCTGCCTACATGAAAGAGTGCCGAGCTGCGCTAAAACGACTATCAAGGTCCAGTGACCTTGTGACTGCTACCTGTAGGGAACGCCACAGGGATCTAGTGAAGGGGGCCGCTGACGACCCGCTATGTGCGCGTTTGGGGTGGCAGCAGAGTGAGATCCGCTCCGCGTGGAGCTGGGCGCCAGGTTCGAGTCATCTGAACAATTCGAAGTTCTCTCTGACCTGGCGATTGGCCCGAAATGCACTTCCACTAACAACATACAATGCAGTTCTGGGTTTTTGGAGTCGCCTGATTGTCCCCGTTGTAGGACAACGGCTGTAGAAACTACTGATCACGCTTTCTTCGATTGCCACGAACTACGTCAGTACTAGTCGTATGTCAGCGAGGTGACGGCTCGCATCGATCCTGAGCATCCGCGCCCAATTACTGTATCCAATGTTGTGGACAACGTGAGGCCGCTGTGGGACCGGGAAAGACAAATGGTCTACGTTACGATCCTGGCCGTGGCGAGAATGGTGATTTGGATGTCGCGTCTGCAAGGTTGCCGGGGGGGTGTTGTCTTTTTCTGATCAAGATCTGATCGCTTTCTTTAAACACCAACTACGGGTGAAGATCAGATGTGATAGAAGAAGGCTGCATCGCACAGCATTTGACAGAAGATGGATACATGTGGCAAGTCTGTGTGTACGAAGACAAGCCAAATTTGAATACGTGTTCCCCACCTAAGTGTGGAACGCGCAGTTCTGTAAAGTAAAATTAAAAAAGTCGCCTCTCAGCTAGCTGAGTGTGTGTTCCATCCCTCCCCAATTAGGAAGCCTCTAAGATCCCCATCCCCTCTTACCTACAATTTTTGTTTTCACCCCTTCCTCTAAATTTTACCCATCTTGGAGAGAAAGAAATACAAACTAACCCCCATCCCTTACCCACAAAATGTTCTTTTCTCCATTCACCCCCATCTAGAGGGCATCCCCACCTAGAGACTGACCCGCAGAAGCGAGGTTCCTTTTACAAACCTAGTGGAACGGACAGTCTATCAACTAGACGGGGTTGGGAGGGTCCTACTAATCACCTTTTGTTTTTCTTCCCCCCCCCCCGCCCTCGACACAAATGAATTATTGTACCATTTTATTGTTATCTTTTTTGTTTTTACACGTCAATAAAAAATGTTTTAAAAACTGGGAGTTAAGTAGGACGTCCCCCAATATGAAAGGGTGAATGCGGTATTATGGTGAAAGAAGATACTAGCTGGAAGAAACTTTTGACTTTGTTTAGTTCTGGAGTGACAAGGATGACCAACGACCCCCACAATCCCCCCTTTTGAGTTGGCCATGTGCCTAAGTTTTTTGTTCATCGTTGATTTTGACTGTATTTTTAACATGAATAAAAGATTTAATATCTCAAAGTGTATTATCTGTTCTTCAGATGCTGCACTTCCATTTCTTGTTCTCTTTCGGTGGAGAAGCAGCCCTTCACGACTGAGACAATTTTTTTTATTTTTGTACCTTCACGTTAAAAAAAACGACCCTGGTGTCTAACTCTGTCCCGTGGGGAGGCATTGTAAATAGGTACTATCTATATTATAATACACTAATTCAATCACATGTTTTTACATACGTTATCACGCTCCACCTCTCCCTAACCATCGAATTACTCGATCGTTGATGAAAAAAAAAAAAAAGAAAGATTTTATAAATGTCATCTGGTATCGATGTCGAACATGAAAATACGGTTTCTTACTCTTCAGGCTGGAAGAAAAGTGTTGTATTTCTTTAGTCTTAAAATGATACAATGATATCGTGGGGTCGCCCTTCGTGCCAGGCGTCATTAGAATGGAATTATGTCACAAACTATTACAAAGGTTTACGAAATGAACACTACCGAAGCGGGACTAAGTTTTTCGCTGAATGAGGAATCATCATAGAAATATCAAATTCACAAACGTTCTCTAGTTGCTTGTATAGCCCTGTCATAGGAAATGACGACGTAGGTTCTTTGCAGTTCTTGCAGGGAAGTGTCATACAGCGCCTGGTACTCCTAAATTGTCACCCACCTGGAACGACCAGGCTCAACGTTGCTTAACTTTTTTTTACACAGGAATCACCACTTATCAAGGCCCGGAAGCCACTGGAGGATAAGGGTTAATGGGTATACATTAGTCAATGTGATTATAGCGTAGTAAACATAAGTAGTGGGAATTTTGTAAATTGGATTACTTAGGGGGACGGTTCATCAAGAATTTGTTTACATTGGACTTGTGTCAGTATGATCATGTCGGATGCAAAGAGAGTAGATGCCTATTAGTCTTAATCTTGAAAAGATTATGGCATAAGTAGGAGGAAAACAGTCAGTAGAAAGAGGCTTATAAAAACCCGCTGTCCTTGGAAATAAGCTACTGGAATAAGAATGGCTTGCGTTTTGGTATAAAATAATAAAAAAAGGGTTGATTTGCCGTAAAAAAAATAAAAATAAACACAAATCATAAATCTAAACATAGGATTGCGGTGCCCACGCGTTCGTACATTTTGGTGGAGATTCAATTCGTTTGTTAGATCGAATCGAATATATTTCGATATGATTTTGTATGGCGCAAAAGAATAACAAAGAAATGCTTTGTTCCAGTTGACTTACCTCACTACGAAAGTCAGTTTGTAATTGCGCGGACGCGCGTATGCAAATGTATGCGATATGACGTCACCGGTAGGGAAAAATAAGACTTAAAAAGAAAGATCACGTTAGAGACGGGAATACCATTCGAGATCACGTGAGAGGCGTGGGTAAAGTTCGAGAGCACGATCACGTGGGTGACGTCACCGCCGTACCAATGAGGAAATAAATGTCGTTGCTGCAAAGGAAAAGCGAGTTGGAGTTCTTTTCTATTCTTTGTCTACTTTGCGACTGAGGCTACAACGTGTTGGTTCCCCGGGTAAGGTTACACGTGGGGAAAATTTATCTCCCCAAAAGATCGCTCGAGGTTGGAAGAAATATAAAAATTGTCTCAGTCTATAAAAGTCCCCCTCCACTTAGAGTAAGTTATCATAATTTGCTCCTAGGCAAAAAACTACCAAAATCAATCCACCAAATTCTAAGCAATTGTGGAGGTGGCTTGTTCTCTGTCTGTATGGTCTTGCAGTTTTATGAGGGTCTTTTTTTTTTAATTTACAAAAGGAGTCACCACTTATCGAGGCCCGAAGGCCACTCAAGGTAACTTTTAATGAATGTAAGGTAGCGGTGTAATAATCAGTAATCGTGCAATTTGGGTAAAATTTGGATTATTTACGAGGACGGCTCAACAAAAACTTGTTTACATTGGATTTGAACGCCACCATACTGTAGTCAGCAAGAAAGCAGGCTAGCAGAACAGTGTTCCACAGGCGGGTAATCTTAAGAAATAAGCTTTGTTCATGGAATCTGCGTTTATACTTATGTGCTGATAGAGAGTGGGGGAATTTTTTTTGTAATGGTCGAGCTAGTCGAGTGTGTTTGTGAATTTTTGACAAGAAAAGAACCATAGAGTGAAGCCTAGACAAGTACTTTCATCGATAATAACGATGGAGCAGAGACGAGCTCGCACTGTTTCTTTTGTGAGAAAGAGGTTGCATGAAAGAGAAAAAGGCATCACCTACTAGGTTTCAAGGCAGGATAGGGGCACCGAGCAGCACCTACCCAGATGAAAATGAAAATAATGAAACACAAAAAAAAAAAAAAAAAAATTATATCGTACGTACCCGTTATGGAATTAAGTTCTCATAAAAAAAATTTTCACTTAATTTTTTTTATAGAGGAAAATCAAATTTTAATTAGACCAACCGTATCCCGCCATCTTGCCTATTTCGCGGATGAGGAGGGGGGCGCCAAAGGGAGATAACTCCATCCACTGCTTAAAGTTTGTCAAAATTTGACGAGATTATGTTGAAACATGGACAGAAAAAAAAAACCTAGATAAATATTTTAGTTTTTTTCACTTATTTTACAGTGTTTTTTTTTTGTTTTTTTTTTATCCCTTTTTCATTTTGTCCTTTGTTAATCAATTTTTCGTTTAAAGACACTCCCCTCCTCGTCTGCGAAATAAGCAAGATTGACGGGATACAATCGATTTCATTAAAATTTGATTTTCCTCTGTAAAAAAATAAATAAATAAAAATAAAAATAAAACTACATGATCAAATTAAGTGAAGTTTTTTATGAGATTCTATAACGAGTTACGTATAATATATATATATATATATATATATATATATATATATATATATATATATATATTCCAATATTTTCATTTTTTAATGTTTGACTAAAATAAACAAGTACTGATTTTTTTTTATATATATACATAGCTTAATTGGATTATAGGGGACTGATTAGCGGAGGTATGCGTTTCATTAAATGTCATTCTAGTCAACAATCATTTTTAAAGTCTGGCCTTTAATATCTGACCTTCGGGTCAAGATCAAAGTGTAGTTCTTCCCCCGCCCTCGACACAAATGAATTATTGTACCATTTTATTGTTATCTTTTTTGTTTTTACACGTCAATAAAAAATGTTTTAAAAATTGAGAGTTAAGTAGGACGTCCCCCAATATGAAAGGGTGAATGCGGTATTATGGTGAAAGAAGATACTAGCTGGGAGAAACTTTTGACTTTGTTTAGTTCTGGAGTGACAAGGATGATCAACGACCTCCACAATCCCCCTTTTGAGTTGGCCATGTGCCTAAGTTTTTTGTTCATCGTTGATTTTGACTGTATTTTTAACATGAATAAAATATTTTATCAAAGTGTAGTATCTGTTCTCTCAGCTACGAAACTTGATCCACCACCGGGCTAGGTTAAGGTGTTTTTTCATATCCATTAACGCTGACGTGTGTGAAGAAGAACCCACACAAGCAGATTTCACTTCCACCTGCTACAGGACCTCTGGGGAAAGTGAAATAAAAAACTATAAAACACATTCATCGTCTTGGAGTGATAAATCTTCGTCAAACAGGTATCAAGTCTCCCTCCAGGATGAGAAATTTCGAGATGGTCCGTTTTGAAGAAGCAGAGGTAGGTTCAGAAATTACATGTCACACACACGATTCCCTTTATGATAATCAAACACACAGCCATTTATATTAGAGACAATCACACGGAATCTTTGATGTTATACAGTGTATACACCCAAACGTAAAAAGTGCCCCTCAATGATAACTCCAGTGAGAACCCCAATGAAGAACTCTATGTAACAAAAGTTCAATTTGGTGCCCCTCTAGGATAACCTCGATGATAACGAATATATAACACTAACTTTTGTTAGCAAGGACCGACCCCCTTCTCTGGGGAGTCAGGACCTAAAGGACCGACTCCACATTTGTAGGAGCTTGGACCCGAAAACCGATCCCCTTTTTGGGGAGACTGGAATCTCGGGACCAACACCACTAGCTGGTAGTTGAGACCTGCCTTTGTTGTTTTTTGCATGTTTTTCTTCGTTCCGGTCTCTTCCCTCTAAAGACAGGGGATGGTCTACTTTCTCACCACTTAATTGCCTGAGCAGCACTCTGACCTGCCAGGCCAAAACTGAGTCTATTTTCGCTGCTCTCCCGTTGGATCGAGCAGACAGGGTTCTCTTTCTCGCTTCCGTTGGGTAGTTAGTGGGTAGGGTGACGAGGGGGTAGGGCGGGTGCTTTGTTTCTGCTCCCCTCTGTGGGCAGAGATGTCTATCCCCTCTCTCTCTTAATTGCGACGCGGCACTCTGACTCGCTAGCACCCACTGCGTCTTTCTTCTCTGCTCTCCCCCCTCGCGGGGGGATTCGAGCTGGTAACCCGACATCCCCGTGAGGGGAGGTCAAAAACACTAATCTCTTCTGTGCCCGCTCCTCCCCTCCGCCCCCTCCATTCCCCTGGGTTTTCTTTTCTCCCCGCTACACTTTGGTCCACGTCAGCGGCCAGTGCTGCCACCACGATGCTAGGCAGGAGGGGTACATCACCCCAAATGCGCAACACCACCCCCGCAGAGGACTCCCCATGTGAGGGAGCAAGTGCACCTTCCGACAACACGGAACCTGCAAGCAAGGTAGGGCCGCAGCCCGCGGCGACCTTGGGAAAGAAGGGAGGGGTAGGGCTGCAGCCCGCAACGACCCCCGGAATACCACCTGCAACTACTCCCCACGAGGGCGATCCGGCGGAAAATGCAGCCGCAAGAACTGCAGTCGAGGAGAATGCAGAAGGAGCTACACCAGCTGCGCTCCTGGACACCAATCCCACGCGAAGTAAGGCGGGAAATCAATCCCCCGCTCCCCAAAAGGGCAACACCCCAGTTGCAGCAGAGGATGTGGAAAAAGGCTCCGACGACAAAACCGAGGAGCTATTTAATGCCACACTAGCCTCTCTGCAATCACTGTTTGACGAAGTGACCAGCGTTCCACCCTCCAGTACTCCCCAAGAGGGCAAGAACGAGAAAAAGGAAGCCCGGGGAGGGGACAAGAAACCAACCAGTAGCAACCTAACCACACTGGTGGGAACGGCTCCCCGGACCACAGCACCTGTTACGCCAACGCCAGCAGCTGGGAATATAACCCCAGGAGGGGAGACACCACCTAATCCCCAAGAGACGGCCACCCAGCAGCTAAGGAAGAAAAAGAGAAAGGGGAATGACCCGAAAAGCAGAGGAAGCCAGCATGCTATATCCAACGCGGATTGGCCAACTTTGACTGGTAACGGTCAGACCCCCGAGCCAGCAACCCCCACAACGGCAGTTAGCAGAGAGGTGCCAGCTACGCCCCCCCTCCCGTCCCTGGACCAGCAGACTCCCAACAGGACAGTGGATCGGCATGGGGCCCCAAAGAGCAGCAGAGCTAGTTGACACCCGAGGACTATCGGAAGCTGTTCGACTCCACGTACAAGGAGTACACCAAGGGAATGACATCCAACCCCTTCCAGGACAGGTCGAGGGCTTACAGAAGAGGGTCCTGTCACTGATTACATCCGATGTCAAGACGAGGAGCCTCACGGGTGTCAACAAAGACACGATGGTAAACGTGCTGCTGGAGCAGAACATCCCGGCCAACTACATCTGCAGAAGAAGCTATGCGCAGTGGGATGTTCTGCTTCCCACCCCCGAACATGCGATCAAGCTGTCCAGGACCAGTCACCAGAGCAGAAACATAAAGCTACAGCCCATTTACATGAACAGGAGGAGGGCAAATGTTTCTGCTCTGAACGTCCCCTGCTATATGGAAGCCCAACAACTGGGGGCCATCCTCAGTCAATACTTTGTGCCTCATCCTTGTTTTTTCAACATCCCCGGTCACTCCCCCACTCAGAGGTCACCTTCCAACCCCCCTCCACCCGTTGCTTTGTTTTCTCCCATTTCCATTAAGGTATTTTCCCCAACCCCCATTAGGGATCGCCCTGCTTGTTTTCGGTTCCCCGGAAAACAGTGTGTGTGTGTGTGGGGGGGGGTCTAGTCACCTAGATTAGTACAGGGGGGCCTCACTAACAACCCAGTAGGATTTATTTTTTGTTTTTGATATGAACACTTTTGATTAGTTTTTCCCCACTCCACGAACAATCTTTCTCTTAATTCAAAAACTTTTTATTTTCTAATGAAATCGAATTTTATTTTTTCACACATGCACACACAAAAAAAAAAAAAAAAAAAAAATGCATACACAAACACACACACAACTGTTTATAAATTGTAAATATGTTTTTGACTCTTAAACGCTGGGGATTTATTAGTTAGATTAGGATCCATAGAGTGAATGTGGTATTTTGGTAAATGTTGCCAGTCAAGAGTAAGACTCCAAAGTCTACATTTATTACTTTTAATCACTTTAGTCACAAAGACCCTGAACCTTTCCCCTCCCCAATCTCTTGTAGGGCCTTGTGCCTAATTTTGTTGTTTAAAAATCTTTTGTTTTTTTTACTTAATTGTATTCTTGTGGGAACATGCCAACCGGATGCTAACGTCTCCAGCATAAGAGATAAAATAAAAAATCGTCGTTTGCACATGGCTCCACGCATCGCTTCCGTTTGGAAAAAGAAAAATAAGAAACCATAAAAAGAATTATGAACCAATGGCAGAGCTCCCCGCCGAAAATAAAGGCCTAAATTATCACAGCCGCTGGAAGCCGGTTTACGACTATAAAAGGAGGGGACCAGAAAGAAAGAGAGGAGAGATTCGCCTAGCTGCGTCAGTGAACGCACGGACAGTCTTCCACCCGACCTAAAGAAATGAAGAAGAAAAAGAAAAGAAAAGGAGATTCGCCCAGCTGCGTCAGTGAACGCACAGACATTCTTCCACCCGACCTAAAGAGATGAAGAAGAAGAAGAAGAAATAAGGCACCAGTGAACTGAAGCCAACTCCGCTCTCACGTTATAAGCCGAGACGCCTTCAATCCTAACAATGCCTATCTTACACAAACCAAAGAAGAAAAAGAAGAAAAACGCAGGAGGCAAAAACGCCGCGCTGCTAGCTTGATAAATGTAGTCGTCGCTCTCCAGTTAAAAGCCTGACACATATCACCGAAGTAGCACGGCTGGCCGCCACTTACCACCCCCGGCGTCTGAAAAGATAAGTACGCTTTGTTTAATTATACTACCCCCACAGAAGTTAATTCCTTATCAATGCATACACACGCTGGACTACTATTCTCAATTTTCCTACAACAATTATTTTTCTTCCCACGCGCGAACAAACAATAGTGACCCGAACTTCAGATGAAAACACATTTCCCTTCTTGCAACAACACCAGTCCTGCAACGAACATTGGCCACATACGCGCGGACATATTGTAACTAAAACGTTCATTTCTTTCAATAGCAAATAAACAACGTTTATCTTATCCATTAACTGAGCCTTTGTTACCTTCAATTCCTCATTCGTTTCATTATTCTCTTGTAACGGGATTGGGGTATATATATAACCTAGCCCCCCTACAAAAATGGTGACCCCGCCCCTTTATTTAAATGAGATGGATGAGGTTGAACGAAGCATGCATACACACCTACAAACATTCTAGGAACACTTTACCTCTTCTAAATGAAACTATCCAAAAAAAAAAAAAAAAAAAAAAAACCTCCTCAACCTCCTCAACCTCCAAAAAAAAAAAAAAAAAAAAAAAAAACCCTCCGAGTCATAAATGGTGAACCAACCAACGAACTAACCCACCAACGAACCAACAAACAAACCAACCAACCAACCAACGAACAAACCAACGAACCAACCAACCAACCAACGAACTAACCACCCAACGAACCAACAAACAAACCAACGAACCAACCAACCAACGAACAAACAATCAAACCAACCCACCAACTAACGAACAAACCAACGAAGCAACCAACGAACCAACCCACCAACCAACGAACAAACCAACGAACCAACCAACAAACAAACCAAACCAACGAACCAACCAACAAACAAACCAAACCAACGAACCAACCAACAAACCAACCAACCCACCAACGAACCAACCAATCAACCAACCAACCAACCAACAAACCAACGAACCAACCAACCAACGAACCAACCAACCAACCAACCAACCAATCCACCAAAATCCTCTCGGGCACTCTCGGAATAGCTCCGCTATTTCGGGTGGCGATGTGTGTGGGAACATGCCAACCGGATGCTAACGTCTCCAGCATAAGAGATAAAATAAAAAATCGTCGTTTGCACATGGCTCCACGCATCGCTTCCGTTTGGAAAAAGAAAAATAAGAAACCATAAAAAGAATTATGAACCAATGGCAGAGCTCCCCGCCGAAAATAAAGGCCTAAATTATCACAGCCGCTGGAAGCCGGTTTACGACTATAAAAGGAGGGGACCAGAAAGAAAGAGAGGAGAGATTCGCCTAGCTGCGTCAGTGAACGCACGGACAGTCTTCCACCCGACCTAAAGAAATGAAGAAGAAAAAGAAAAGAAAAGGAGATTCGCCCAGCTGCGTCAGTGAACGCACAGACATTCTTCCACCCGACCTAAAGAGATGAAGAAGAAGAAGAAGAAATAAGGCACCAGTGAACTGAAGCCAACTCCGCTCTCACGTTATAAGCCGAGACGCCTTCAATTCTAACAATGCCTATCTTACACAAACCAAAGAAGAAAAAGAAGAAAAACGCAGGAGGCAAAAACGCCGCGCTGCTAGCTTGATAAATGTAATCGTCGCTCTCCAGTTAAAAGCCTGACACATATCACCGAAGTAGCACGGCTGGCCGCCACTTACCACCCCCGGCGTCTGAAAAGATAAGTACGCTTTGTTTAATTATACTACCCCCACAGAAGTTAATTCCTTATCAATGCATACACACGCTGGACTACTATTCTCAATTTTCCTACAACAATTATTTTTCTTCCCACGCGCGAACAAACAATAGTGACCCGAACTTCAGATGAAAACACATTTCCCTTCTTGCAACAACACCAGTCCTGCAACGAACATTGGCCACATACGCGCGGACATATTGTAACTAAAACGTTCATTTCTTTCAATAGCAAATAAACAACGTTTATCTTATCCATTAACTGAGCCTTTGTTTCCTTCAATTCCTCATTCGTTTCATTATTCTCTTGTAACGGGATTGGGGTATTTATATATCCTAGTCCCCTACATTCTCAAAATTTTTAAAAGCAATAAAATATATAAACAAGATCAAAGTGTAGTATCTGTTCTTCATATCTACACTTCAATTTCTTGTTCTCTGTCAGTGGAGGAGAAATCCTTCACGACTGAGACAATTTTTATTTTTGTTTTTTTTCTCCACATTAAAAAAACGACCCTGGTGTCTAACTCTGTCCCGTGGGGAGGCATTGTAAATAGGAACAATCATTTTAAAAGTCCAATGTATCATCATTCATATTTCTGAAGAAACCGTGCTATGGTATATGCATTAAAAAGCATTTAAGTTGGTTTCTATCTCCCTGCCCCCTCTCGTATCAACTCATATTGTTTCAGAAGAATGAATTTACTCGCCTGCTTCCGAAGGTTGGGTTGACATG
>NC_136493.1:91064122-91076622 GCF_053919585.1 Euprymna scolopes
AGGGGGTGGGCAGTGAGAGAAGAGTACAAAAGTCATAGCACTACGTCTGAAGCCAAACCTGAGTCTCTTTAGATTTGTGGGACGGCGCCGAGTCCTGCTGGCACACCCAAGGTCTTCCAGCAGCCACCTGATTGCACCAGGGGATCACTATACTCTTCAGCACATCCAAGTGTTGAGTTTTAAGCCGACTTCAAAGATGTGAGGTGGCATGATGTGGCTCTCACTTGAAACCACACCAAAGATTATAACCATGGTCGAAAACGTCGTTGAACTGTGCCCTCAGGCGTTGAACCGCCCGGATTTGTATTTTGAAGGTGCTGGCAATGGTACTGTTGTCATAACCTGGATCGGTAGAGAGCATGAGTTATACAGCGGCACATCCCCGATCTCGCTAGTTGAACATTGTGTCATCTTTCAAACATGATAGAAGGCTCTTATCGCTGTTGGGGTTTATACACAACTGGTCAACTAGTAGATGGTCTGCAACAACAACAACAACAACAACAACAACAAAAAAGAAAGAAAGAAACCCGGTTTTCATCAAACGGAAATTGAATCATGTCGTCTTTTCCAGGGCGACAATTTTATCGCTTCATCCTGGAGAACACGTAGCTTAACTAGCAAAAATGAAACAATCAATATCCAACCCCTCTTCGTCAGCAAAATAAATAATCTTAATTGTATAATGTGCCCTCTTGACGTGCATACCCTCGACAAGCAGCCAAATTCCACCCCGCTCGCTGTTGAAATGCCTAGATCTCGGAAAACCTTTTTTTTTTCTTTTTTAATAGTTTCCACAGTTGAACTGCAGGAACTTTGGAATTCCCTCCCTGTTTCCTGCTTCCCTGATTCTACTAACATGCAGGCTTGCAGGAGTTAAAATATATTTGAACAGATACCTCGCTGCCCAACTCCCCACAGTCCCCTGTTAGACACGATCCCAAATAGTAGTAGCCCCTTACGTTCCAAGTACGAATATGCCATGTTTAGGATGATTGCGATAGTAGTAGTAGTAGTAGTAGTAGTAGTAGTTGTAGTAGTAGTAGTAGTGGTGGATGCAGCAGAAATAGAATAGCATGAAACGTTTAAAAACGTCCACCGACGATTTGACACATATAGGAAGGAAATGATACGAAAACATTGAAAAATAAGAAAGCGTGCAATACATTCTTTTGTAAGTGCGCGACACCAACGGATCGTACACACGTACACAAAAACAAAAAAAAAATGTACGTGTAGCGAGAACAGGTGACTGACTGCACAAACAGATAAATACGGAAGCTTTTACTAGCAATGATAATAATACCGATAATAATAATACGCGCATGTATACAATAGTAACATTAGTGGAGAAAAACGTACGGGATATCACCGAGATACTTGTAATAATAGCACTCGTACAAAAATGAAATAGAGAAAGAAAGAAAGGAGTAAACATGTGTAGACACTGGTACGCACGCACACACGTACACACGCGGCTAGCGCACATTAGCCAAGTGGGCTGAGCAAGTAAATTTATAACAAGCGGACACAGTTTGTGTGTGTCAGGTGAGGTGCTCTAGCAATGGCTTTTCATACGCAAGCATGGAATAATAATAATGATAATAATAATGATAATAATAATAATAATAATAATAGAAGAAGAAGAAGAAGAAGAAGAAGAAGACTATACAGAGATGTAGTCAGGAATGAATCTGACGGAGGGGATGGGTTAGTTTGGTGGGTATGGGCGTGGAAGTTGTAACAAGGAGTCTTGGGAGAGAGGGAGAAGTGGAAAGGGGAAGTGGATGTGTGAGGGGGTTTGATTTTATGAAAATAGAATTAGAGTATGAGAGGTAGGTTTTCTGAAACGATAGAGTGGGGGTGGGGAATGACGGGACCTGTGCCAGGCGAGTGGGAGGGGGGGGGAATCAAAGAGGCACGTTTTTTTTATTTTTTATTTTTGAGGAGGAGGAGGAGGAGGAGGAGGAGGAGCAGCAGGGTCAGGGCGAAGGAAGGAAGAATGTCACAATTCTAAGAATAAATATATACATTCTTGATTGTTGGTAAAATGAAGAATGAAGACGCTATTTAGGACGACGAGACATATTGACAGTTATTGGGGGGGGGGGGATTTTCTTTTTATGTAATTAGACACAGACTTGTTTTCTTAGAAAAGAAGGAAAGAAAAAAGAAAGTTGAAACAAAATAAAAGACAAAAGTAATTGATTTGATATAGATATAGACAGATAAAGAAGGAGAGAGAAAGAGAGAGAGAGAGAGAGAGAGAGAGAGAGAAGGAGAGAGCGCTTAAATAGTTAAAGAAATATTAAATGTAATGTGAACAAATATCTCGTTGCACAACTCTCCACTCGGGTTAGTTTTACGATCAACAGAGGTGCGAAAAAGTAGCCAAGAAAATATATCAGAAATAAATATTACCAAAGGTAAGATAAGTTACTCTTCTACCTACCCGGATAAGCTTTTCGTGTTTTTATTTAATGTAAAATGTTTATTCAGTTAAAAAAAACAAGTAGTGTTGTGCGTTGCGTGAGAACAGGAAAAAAAATGACCGTTATGTATTTTACAGTATCGACAATGACCTCAAAATAAAGATTAAACAAAATATTGTTAGAAACCCAAACCCACCCAATAAATGTTACCATGACATTTATTGGGCGGGTTTCTACCACCATTTGGTTTAATTTTTTATTTTTAAGTCAGTGTCGATACTTCAAAGATGTAAGAGAAATGCCGCAGTCATTTTTTTCTTCTCGTGTAACGCTCGACACTACTTGTTTTTTTGAACCGAATAAACATGTTAAAATAAGTAAAACCACTAACAACTTGTCCGGGTAACTAGAAAATGTAATGTGAACAAATATCTTTCTGTGTTTATGATAACCTTATGTATATCGGCTCAAATACACAGTGTACCTTTGCATCTCAGTGGCAAGATGTTTCAAGTGAATAAAAGTTTTAAAAAATAAATAAATAAGTGATGGGTCTTTATTAAGGATCTCTTATGTTCTTTAGGTCCAGAGAAAAAGCAACGCGCAAATGCGTTGAATAAAACAAAAAAGAATAAATAAAAGTTTAAAAAATACAAACCGTAAAATTAAAAAACAAAAAAACAAACAAAAAATGCGTTCAAAATAGCGCAAAATAAAATAAAATAAATAAAAATAAATAAATAAATAAATAAATAAAAATAAAACAATTAGAAAATTCATTGCAAGCTATTTAAGAATATTGAGAAAAAGGAAACAGTTTAAGAAATCCAAACCGGTTTAAGAATATATCGGAGAAACAAAAAGAGAGAGAAAAAAATATAATGGTTGAGAGGGGAGGCGGGGGAGAAAAATTGTCAAAAGGAAGAAAAAAAAAAACAGAGAGAGTCTTAAAAAAAAAGGAACTTTAGAACGTAAAAAAATAAATAAATAAATAAATAAATAAATGAAAGATTGAAAGCAAGGAAGAGAGAGGATTAAAAGGCAGTGCTCTCTCTCTCTCTCTCTCTCTCTCTCTCTCTCTGTATCGCACCAACTATCGGCAGAGAGAAACAGAGCAAGTGCGAGGCAGAAAAGGAAAGAAATAGTCGACGTGCTGGTCGAGAGACGACCAGATCGGAGCTCTCCAGCGCGTGAAGCACAGTAAAGGTGTGTGCTCAGCTCACTCACAAGATGGCTGCGCCCAGTCTTACCCTCCTGCAAATCTCGGATCCGCTTTTACTTCGAATCCTTTCCTACCTGCCGATGAGCGATGTTTACCAAATGTCTAAGACCAACTCAAAAATGCATGCTCTCTGCTACGATCAGTATGTCGTTAGGTGAGTTTACAAATGGCCAACCCACGTTTCCTTTCTTCTCTCATTCATGCCTGCCTTTATTCTCTTTCTAGTGTTAAAGCGAGTGTCCACAAAGTGAGGGATCAATTTATAAAGCGAAGGGTGTTTAAATTAATCCCCCACTTTGTGACCGTACTGCTGAGAAGCGATTGTTTTTATTGTTGTTCGGCTTTATTTGCTCGCCTCCTTGCCATTCCGTGTGCGCGAAACATGTTTACAGACGCGCCGAATGACAACTTTAAGTTTTCATAAAATCTCGATTTCAGCTTTATTTTATTGTTTGTTTTGAGCAATTTGTAGTTATTCGATTTAAATGTATAGTTCGTTTAAACGTTTATGTTTTTAAATACATTTTAATAATAAGCGCAAGTTTTAGAGAGAGTTTATTTAGTATGAGAGAAATGATCAGTGCTAGTTTAGGTAAGAGAAGAGCGTGTATATTTTTATTACAATGACAACCATGCATCAGTTCGTCCATCGATACCTTCAGTTTCGCGTAAACACTGCAACCTCCGCCTGCAGGGCTATAGATACCAAATGTACTCATTCTCCGTTCGATGTTATGATCTAACACATTATTTTAGGCACTTGTGCAATTTAATGCTATCAAACAAATTTAGGGGGCCATTCGTAATATAGGAAAGGGGTGGTGATGACTGTTCACTTTATGGAACTCTCATAAAATGAAGACAATTAATTTGCTTGTTAAACTGCACTAGTGCCTTATTTTTTTTCTGTTTACGTTGCAAAAGAATCTACAGAAAAAAAAAAACAACAACAAAAAACAAACAAACAACAACACCGTAATATATATCTCGAATTCTTGTTTCCTCAGGCTTGGTCTTATTTGCACGTGTCGCAAAATATACTTGTACGAATTAAATTTTGGTACTAAATAAATATGCAGCTTTACTAGAGTACTATTATATAAACACAGTATCAGGGAATTGTTTGTATGAATAAACTACAACCAGAATATATTTATCGTGTTATTTTCACAACGTTTCAGCCAATGTAACCTTCGACCTTGTTTCTGTGCCTTTTCGAAGCTGGGAGTCTTGTGTTGAACTTTGGAACCTATACGGAATTTCGAACTGAACTCTTTATTTAATCTACGGGAGTAGATTATCCTCATTCCTTCAACCATGTTGTGTAGAAATGCAATTCATGGTTATCTCCTGTACTAAGAATTAACCTTTCAATCGCCAGAAGACTTCTTGTCACTTGGAACTGATTGGTAATCATTGCCTTTAACCATTGCGGCAGTGCGGCACGAGTCCATGTGACATAAAAAAATCCTGAATTCGAAAAGCTGCACATGAAGAATGTTGGAGAATGGAGGTTATATCGGCCGAAACGTTGTGAGGATAACAATTGAAAATGAGAACAGCAACAGCAGTTCGAATAATATCAAACCTCATGTTTGAGCACTGTTGAATAGCACACAAGAAATACGTATATTATTTAGGTACTTGTGCACTTTTGTTACCGCGCTGGTTTAAAATAATATTTTCAAGTTAAATTAAAATTTTACGATATCTTTTTTAATTAAATTGTTAAGTAAAAGTAGAGAGAAAACATTTTCCCCTCCCCATGTTAAGAATGGCTTTCTAAATATTAACGTTACTATTTCAGCACGGTAACAAAAATGCATAAGCACCGTTATTTAATTATCAATCCTCATCTAAAAAAAAAAAAAAAAAAAAAAAGAAAGACATAGCTCTATCCAATAGGATATCGAGTCATTTATTCGTCAAATATATGCGATCTTTTCGTTTCTGTTCCGATTTTGAGAGGTTTGGACGAATAAAATGTTCCATAACGTATTTATTGAATAGAGTTATGTTTCTTGTTTACGATGAAAGAAAATGTAGCTATCGCTAAAACGTCGCATTCCTAATATGTTACTTAGTATCTTCTCTCCTCTACTGATGAGAAGCATTAGACTTCGAAATACCATGGTATAAAGAGTTTTACTTATCCCACACTCCTAATTGATGTATCATCCTTCTTGAATAAACGAATAAATCTATATACATTAGTATACATTTTTATATTGTTGTTTTATTATTTTTGTATATTCTATATAAGCTCCAAAGCAATTTGTTGAACTTTGCATTATCCCGATAAGCCTCATATTAAAGAATCGATCTTATACTTTTAACTCCTCTCCCCCCCCTCTCTCTCTCTCTCTCTCTCATATATATATATATATATATATATATATATGAAAATCGTTATTCAGATATGTTTCGGCGCGGATAACTATATTTATTATTTCATGATATAGAAGCATAAAAAAACGGACTTGTTGAACTGACGTTTATTAAACCTACGACTGAAACATTGTTCTGAATGTATAGCAAAACTATGTTGAAATAACTCTGTGGAATACAAACCTTACTTGCATTATATTGATTATAGATGTGTTAACAATATTAATGGTTAACTATTACGTGATGTTTTGCAATTAAAGTTATAGTGAGTGGTGCATGTTTTTTTTAATTTACTTAACTTATTACATGTTTTATTTTATAAAAGAAGAAAAAAAAGTTTAAACAAAACCATGCATTAATGAGCCCAATAATTAAAAAAAAAAGACTTGTACGTTTATTTGTTCGTGAATATCAAATATTCAAAAGAAATGAAAACTAAATCATTTTAATAATGCTAACGGTTGTGACACCATCTGTTACGCCGAGAAATGGATTGTCAGTGTTGATACCTTGTCTGACTGGCGACGCAAGAATTCTTACGACACGTGATTGCAATCAAATACTTTAAAGTTGGTAACAATGCGTTTATTTATATTTTAAAGATTTGCATTGTTAAATGAATTGATAATAAATAATAATAATAATAAATGATAATTCATTTTTTACGGTACTACTTGTTCATTAAATGGTTGAGTGAAATTGTTCTAAAACTAAAACTAATTTGATTATTAAATATGTTTCATTGTCAGCCATCTTAAAGTTGAAAAGTTCAATAAAACCAATTACCGGAGAGGCAGAGCCCCGGGATACGGCATTAATCCGTTCCGGGTTTGGTGAAATCACCGGATGGCGGGGCTTAATCAAAATTTTATGCAGTACATATTAAAAATTAGTAACAAAATACAGTACAGTATATAATACACATGTATATAATCAAATAACATTATAAATAACACCGTAAAGCGGGGAAAATACCGTAATTAGGGGCCGAAAGAAACATGTTATTCCTCATCGTAACCTTAAAAAGCCGTATCCCGGAGTTCTACTGCAACTCTGTTTCAGATCTTTAAGCAAATAAATCGATCAACGACTTTGTGCAAGTTAAGTTTGTGATTGTTTACAAAGGAGTTACTTATGCAGACCGTTCTGCTTCGCGATGAATGCCCTGGAAAAGTCTCTTCTGATTAATATTTACCAGTTAAAAACATTTCTGCTATTCTGAAAAAACAAACAAACAAACAAAAACAAAAACAGCCAAGTTCGTATGCTTATTTTAAAACTGGTAAATATTAATCAGCAGGGACATTTTCAGGGCATTTAAAGTGAAGCAGAACGGTCAACGCAAAACGGAAGTAAACAATCACAGACTGAGTGCTGAATTAATATTTTTTGCCCCTATTAAATAATATTCTGTTGGCCCATTTTTGCCATTCGTGTTAAGGTTTAGGTTTAGATAATCTCTAATACAAAAAAAGTGTAGTGCTGCTGACCTCTTCTCTCTTCGGTCAGCGGAGAAATTCTTCTCGACTGAGGCAATCTAAATTTTATTTCACTTTAGAGCGTCCCCCCCCTTTTTTTTTTTTAAGGAATTATACCCCCAATTAATGACCAGCTTCGTGTCTAATTCTGCTCTCGCGGGGAGGCAGATAAATAGGGACCCTACGAAATTTTAAAGGGATTTGGAAACATTTAAACTGTTGAAATTGATTTGTCTTAAAAATCTTTTTAGCAAATCATCCATTGGAAAATTTTGGAACCAAATCTGCATCCAATAATTTCATGAATATAAATTTAAGCAACAGTACTTTGACAAAAATACTTCTACAAAATTGAACCCACTTTTTTTTTTTTTTTTTTTTCCAAACCTAACCATAAACTAACTCCAAATTGTGTTTTAATTCTGCAAAAGTTTGTCGGTTCGATTCAAATTCTGAACACATGCGAAAAATATAACGTTTTGTTTTATAACGATTTGGTTCAATTCATAATGCGGGTTTGTATTACTGTACACATAGATTCGAAAGAGTTGTCAAAAACAAATATATAACAAAAACTGTTATCAAAGGCAAGATAAGTTACTTTTCTACCTAACTGGATAATTTTGTAGTATTTTTATTTAATGTAAAATGTTTATTCAGCTCGAAAAACATAGTGTTTACCGATGTATTGGAAAATTAAAAATGGCGCCGGACTCTCTGTTGAACACGGTAAGTTTGAGAAAATGAGTTAAAAATAAAAAAAACTATACAAAATACTGTTAGAAACTGGCTCAATATATGTTACTGTGATATAGGCCGACATATATTCGATGGGTTTTTAAACAGTAATTTGTATAGTTTATTTAAATTTTATTTTTTACTCATTTTCCCAAACTTACCGTGTTCAACAGAGAGTCCGGCTCCATTTTTGATTTTCCAATACATTGCATCGGTAAACACTGTTTTTCGAGCTGAATAAACATTTTACATTAAATAAAAACACCAAAAATTTATCCAGTTATAAGTAACTTATCTTGCCTTTGATAACATTTCTTTGTTATATATATATTTATTTTATTTTATTTTTTTTTTACTTTTTCGAATCTATGTGTATAATAATACAAACCTCATAATGCAATAAAAGCCGTAATAATTCCGTTTAGCTTTTAAAATCTGATTAAAACATATTTGTTAAAAAACAAAACTACCAGCATAGTTTAGAAAAAAAAAAAAAAGAAGTTTCCCCGACGATGCCTGTAGCTAATAAAAGAATTTAAGTTTCTGTCCCCCCCCCCCCACACACACCGGGGAAATCACCGGGAGTCAAATCTCCTGACGTTCTTGTGAGTGTCATGATGTTTTTTTTTTTTTTTTTTTTTTTTTTGTAAATGACCCTAAACTTAATATCAAAAGATGTTATCTTCTTCTCTCATAACCCCAATTAAATTGACCTTGTGTCGAACTCTCCATCGCAGGGTGTACTCTGACCCCCTCCCCCACCATGCATAATAATTTTATTTCTTTTTCTCTTGAATCCAGATGATTAATTTAAAATGACCAACATTATCAACATATCACAACAGTACAACGACACTAGTTTAAAGAGGTGACTATTACCCCCTCCTCCTTTTAACACATTTCCCACTTTGTGACCAACGGCGACGCCTCTGCCCCACTCTTATAAGCCTCGTTGATTACTACTGCCCCCCCCCCAATATTTGTAAGAAGGGAAGTACTGTCTTAAGCCTGGTCAACATTACTAGCAAGGTTGGGGCGGCCGGCCTTGCCCGGTGGTAAAATACGCTTAAATATATTTTGATTCATCCAGATTTCGTATTTATTATTTACAAGGCGAATTCTCTGTTGAATATTATATATATTAGTACTAATTTCAAAAGTTAAAAAAAAAAAAAAAAAATGACTTGGGTGCCATCAACTAGAATCGAAGCTAAACCATTTAACGCTCCAGCTTCGTTTCCTACCGTTTGAGCTATCGACAGATAGATAAAAGATTTAAAATTAAACCACTTCAAGCCATGATTGAATTTGCGCATGAGTAAAACTAACAAATATGTGAGCAAGTTGAAATGAACAGTTTGCATTTCAGCCAGTGTGGGCGACTGAAAAATACAATTGCGAATTACTTAGGACCTCTATTTAGTCGTGGCTGATGGAACGAGAGCATACTACCCCCGTGAAGTAAATGAAGGGTTCCGTTCGAAATTCCGTCCAAATTCCCAAGCTCGATAGAAACATTCCAGAGTTTGACAAGATACATCTGAAGAAGGTTGGAAGTTACATCGACCGAAACATTGTGGAAATGACACTGAAGATGAGAACAGTAGTCTAAAGAATTCAAATAATACGAACTCCCAGGCTTTATCTACTCCTTTTGGAAGTTGGATATAGTTATTGCCTATCACCTAAAGCTTCTTTCTTAGAACTGCACGCCTGTGGAACTCTGTTCCGTCTGCCTGCTTCCCACCCGACTACAACTTGGATGTCTTCAAGTCCAATGTTAACAAATTCCTAATGAACCGCCCCCTTAAGTAAATACTTCATCAAATCTCCACACTAACGTAATGTACTTGCAATAACCCTTATCCCTGAGTGGCTTCCGGGCCTTGATACCTGGTGATCACTGTGTAAAAAAAAAAAAAAAAAAAAAAAGTGTCGCTAGGTCTACTCAGGATTCTTCTGTACATATCCAGAGTGCCCCTTTCAGAGGAACTCTATTCTCCCGACCTTGTGTCTAACGTTGTCTTCATGAATAGGATCATGCTGGTGTTCTCTATGAATATTTACAATACGTGGTAACGGTCTGTCGGTCTACTCCTTTATTACCTTCGCGGAGAATTATCCGCGCTTTCTCCAAGGAGGCAAGTTATAAAATCGTAGGCGGAGGTGCAGGTGCTACGCTCCGTGCATCTTCGCCACCCTATGCAATAATCGCCGACTTGTGGAGGCACCCGGTTATGACCGGATTCCATTGGTTGCAGGTGTTGCAGCGGATCAGCCGCTTCTTGGAAGAGTATCGGATGTTTTAAATGAGGAATCTCGTAAACCCTCACAACCCCGCACCTTCAGCTATGGCTAAACATTAAACTATCAGCTTAATAAATCGATTGCAGGAGGATTTTCTTTTATTGTTGGTGAATAGTTGATATGCTGTAAAAACAAATGCAAATGACGAAGTGTTTAAATTTGACGCCAAAGCACACGGGAAAATAGATCCAGAATGTCTGTGTTTTTAAGGAAATAAATTAAATTTTGTTGAAAATGAATTCCTGATTCCATTTGGTTTAGAAGCAGTGTAGAGCAAACGAACCTTGATACTTGACTTTTTTTTTTTTTTAGTTAATACATTTGCCACTTTGAAGGCTTAAAAATTATTTTAGTTTACTTTGTGAGTATGTCAATTAAAAATAATTTAATAACGAAATTAAATCTACCATAATGCATTTCGATTTCTGTATAATAGTCAGCCATTTAAAGCTTTTGTTAATACTTGTAAAAAAAAAAAAAGAAAAGGGAGAATGAATTGAGAGGGTTCATACTGTCAAATAGAAAATCATTTAATTTAGCTTTAAAATTATGAGCAAATTTATTAAACGATTTAAAGTTTTGGAAACCATCTATCAAATGATATATGGGAAAATTAAAAAAAAAATACCATAAAATTATAATTCCTAAAAATTTTGTTTGCTTAATAATACTGTAATTATTAAACTCTCTAAATTTTATTTAAACAATAATTTTATTAAAAAAAAATAGATATGTATTCTAACCACTCAATTGTACAATCAGTTGTAAAAGTGATATTCTCCTAGAGGTGGAAAGTTCAATCCTCAGTGTGGGCGACTAAAAAATACCTATTGCAAATTACTTAGAACCTTGATGGCTAATGGAACGAGAGCATGCTACATGCTAAGTAATGGGTTCCGTTTGAAATATCGTCCAGATTCCCAAGTTCGACAGAAACATTCCAGAGTTCAACAAGATACCCCTGAAGACGGTCAAAGGTTACATCAATCAAAACGTAAAAATAACACTCAAGATGAGAACAATTTTCTGAAGAATCCAGATATGAATAAGCAACCCTCATCTAAAAAAATACAGAAAAATAACGTTATAATCAAGAGAAAGTGTGTGATGAACTTTTTGAAAAAGTGTAGTATCTGTTCTGATGCTAAACTTCATCTTTCCTGTCCTTTGTCAATGAGGGAGAAATCCTGATATTAAGGCATTTTTTTTTTTTTTTGTCTACATCCACAGTGTTTCTTTTTTGGGGAGCTGGATCATCTTTACATTAAAAACTGAATTTATGTCTAATTCTGCTCTCGTGGGGAGACATGTAAATAAATACTCCCGGCCAACGCCGTATAAGTGTTGTGGTTAGTTAATATGTAAAAAAAGAAAACAAAAAAAAAAAAAACTTGCACACAAAAATTAACATAAAAGTCTACTTAATCTCTTTTTCATCCCTTTTTATTATTCATTTAGAAATAATACCGATCAGTGAGTTGAATGTGCTTACATGAATGAATAATGTAATCCAATAAGGTATGCTTGTGTGTGTGTGTGTGTATATATATATATATATATATATATATATATATATATATATATTGGTTCTCTTCAAGTTCTACTTAAACAAATTCTTGATGAACCGTCTCATTAAATAATCCAATTTACCTACTATTTTCTACTACTAACGATTACTAAGAAATTATCCCATTGACTACTGTACACTCAATAACCCTTATCCTCGAGTGGCCTCCAGGCCTTGATATATATGTATGTATGTTATTTATTTGCTTTTGTTTGCGATACTTTTTGAATGAATTCAATTATTTATACGAAAGTGCATTTTTACTTAAATGCTATTCGACCAATTTGGTACCCCTAAATGGGGAGCTGCATATGTATTGCTTTTAAAATATAATTATCCACTGACACTTGTTTTGTTGTCTACAACTC
>NC_136493.1:91081622-91329122 GCF_053919585.1 Euprymna scolopes
ACTTTAATTATAAAAGGTGTAGGTAAACTGGAAAAAAAAAAAAAAATACTAACAAAGTATGCCATTATTTTTTTATATGGAGGTACTAGTAATACAATAATGTACTTAGAATATTGACAGTTTAATATTTCTAATAAAGGTCAGTTGTTTGCGTGTTCAGCTAAAACTACAAAAATACACAACAAACCCCTACAAAGTTGGTATCTTTTATAATCAACATAACCCTGAAGAACTATCTGAAATTTAGAAAAAGATTCACTATTTGTCATTTGTATCGTTGAATGTGGTAAAGAATTAAAAACATGCTTTTTTAATGCATATTGCTAAAAATTCCCAACGCCCATTTGGACGCATTTGCATAAAACTAAAGTTAACTAAATGGAGTCTTATTACGACCTCTTATGCCTAGCATCTTTGTTCTAAAATTCATAATGACCGGTTTATTAGTTTGGGAGTAAATATATACACACATCTTTTATGTAAATAGAAATTATAAACCCTCATTCAACATTTCAAGTTGAAAATATTTTTTAATCGACTTTTTTTCTTTTTTTTTTTTTTCATTTCCAAACAAGGCATATTGCCACTTGAAACGTAAGGAGCTACTATTTGAAATCGTGTCGTGGGAAGCAGGAAACAGAGAGGGAATTACTAAGTCTATAAGTCCAAGGGAAGGATCTATTAAAATAGAAGTATTTATGGTGTTTAGGGATCTCGACGGCGAAGGAGTGAGATTTTGCTGCTTGTCGGTTTAGTTGAAGGTGGTGCTCATTATACAATTAAGATTACATAATTTTCCTTGGGGTGGGGTTGGGTCGGATGGTAATTGTTGCATTTTTTTCTCTTGTTAAGCGACGATGTATTCTATTTTGTGCATAGGATAAAAATAGTTGATATATTTGTGTTTATGTGTGTGTGTGTGTGGGGGGGGTTGATCCGTGGTGGCTTAGTGAGAGAAATGATCAATTTATGATACATAAAATGTATTATGAAGGAGTTACGCCCCTTCATCACTCCTTCCCAGCTGCATATGGCCTTTCCATTTGTGTCTGTGTGTTCGATGTGTCTCTTCTCTCTTCCCTGACCCCCCCTACTCATACCCCTATCTTTTAGTTGTGTAGGTTTCTATTTCTCTTTTTTTTTTTTTTTTTAATGTCATCTTAAATTTCTGAATCTAATGACAATGAATCATAAAGACGGGTAAATGTGGGGGTGGGGGGTTGCATCTCTTTACATTTCAATAATTTGTTGCCCCCCCCCTTTTTTTTCTGTTTCCTTTTATATTTGTATCGGTTTCATTTTGTGGCCTTTGCTCGTTAAATCTCAACTATCAGAGCAGCCTTTCTGTTTTTGATTAAAAAGAACATGCTTTTAAAAGTCCCCATGGCATGCAGTCGAGATGGGTTGGGTCGGGGCTTACGCTTCCAGCTTTCTTTTCTGGCGTACTTCACTAAAAGATACAAAAGACTGCATTTGTCTCACCATGCCTTAAGATTCACGTATCCAATCCCGCACTATCAGCCAAGCTCCAACTCCTGTCCCATCGCCGTAATGTTGCATCCCTTTTCCCTGTCTTACAAGTATTTTAATTGAATGTGCTCTGAACTCCTTGGACTTGCATCCCTTCGATGTACACACCTTTACCTCAACAAGCAACAAAATCCCACCCTTTCACTGTAGAAATACCCAGATGCTAGAAATCTTTCTACGCTAATATTTTGTTTTTTTTCCTCAGGCTGCTAGATTTTGAGATTTTGGAATTGCCTCGCTGCTTCTTGCTTCCCTGAATGTACTAACATGCAGAGGTTTAAATGTAATGTTAACTGACATCTCGCTCATCTCTTCGCATAGTCCCCTGTAAACATGGTTCCAAATAGTAGCCTCTTTTGTCCAAGTGGTGTGAAAAAGACTTAAAAAAGAAAAAGAAAAAAAAAAAACAAAAAAAAAAACTATGACGATGTTATTGCGTCCAAAGGGTGCGCCATACTATGGTGTCTGATTGTACTTATCTCAAAAATTTGTCGTGTCAGTGACCACTGAACTATATTGCTTATCTATTTTGTTTCATTTTGAAAATCATTTTTTATTTAAATTTCATTTCTATTCCTTTTAACTTTATTTTCTAAAAGGTTTCTGTAATCGAAATATTTTTACATTTTGAAATTTTCTTCCTTTTGAAGATTTTAACGTTGGGTATGAAGAAGCCAAACCAGCTGCCGACATTGCCCTACTTTTTATTGAAACCAGCCGAGAGCTCTCTTTAGTATCCTCGTTGTTCCCTTAAGTGCAATTATCTGGATCTCTTTTGCACTTGGTTCACCAGGAATATTAGTTAAGTAGGACTTCAGGTTCTTCATGCCCTGTAGCACTTATAATAACTGATATGATTGATATCTCCCTAAGATTTCAGTTTCTTTTCACATCATAAATGAGACCTTGATATTTGGTCTGATTGCTAACCACATATCGGATGAAGTAAAAATAAAGAAGCCACGATTACTTACTAAGCAAACCTAGAAGGTAATACAATATAAGGACCGTTAATAATTACAAATAATATATAAAGTGACTTTAGTTCTACAGCCAAACAACGTCGCAGCTTGCAAGAGCCATGACAGTCAACAAGCCGGAAGCCCAAGAATCGAGTTTCACCCTCATTTGGGCTCATCAGTTAGACAGATCTGAACTTGGGATTTGGAAGCCGAGCCTCTTGCATGCAGGTTTCGAATCTCAAGTTCGGATATGGTTAACTGATAAGCCCAAAGGAGGGCGAAACTTGAGTCTTGGACTTCCGATTTGTTGACTGTCATGGTGCTTGAGAACTGCGACGTTGTTTCGCTGTGGAAATAATTATATAATCTCTCACATTCTGAAAATTTCCTTAAAAACAAATATACATTTATAATGCTATAAGGCTATCTTAAAATTGCAACGGTTTATTAAAGCTCAATGGAAATAGATTTACACTTTCAGAGCCTATGTAACATTTTTCACCTCCCAATAGTATAAATACGTAAAATCTAGTAATGTTGATAGCTCACTATGAATTCAAATATGGCGTTAACAATGGGCCTAATCCATTCATGGATGACGAACTAAACATCTTTCTTCTGCATATCGGTATGTCTTCAATGTTTTATCTATAACGAGCGGATGTTTTTACTGCTTTTTGATTTTTATGTTTTTTAAATCTTTCCAATTCGTTTTAAAATTACCTTTCCTTTTTTTAAGTAAAGAAAAAAAAAAAAACAACTGTACATTTTCCTTGAACTAATAAAAAGTCTGATTTTTGGGGGTTTATGCCATTCAATAAAACAAGTGTAAGACGCAGTAATTGAAACAATATGAATATGAATTAAGTGTATGTTCCTGTGAGTTTGAAATGTTTAATAAAGTTATATTAGTGATAAGTAGGACCATGACAACAGAATATTCTTTTCATTATTTTGACTCTCGAGTATATATCTGTTGATTAACTGTGTCGAATATATACTTGAGAGTCAAAACAATTAGAAGAATATTGTATTGTCCAAGCTGTAGTGATAAGTCATGAGATTGTACATCTACAAAGGAAAATAGCTGAAGATTCCTAAAATTCATACTAGAATTGTTTGGATAAAGTACTTGGTAAAATTCAGTTGTAAGTGACCCTCTTTTAGAGGTTGAGCGTTCAGTCCTTGGTGCGTGCGATACTCGTATACAAGTGCGAATTACTTAGGACTTTTTGGTTTCTTTACTTCTTTCTTACAGAAAGACGTGAATTTATCTCTACTTTATTGCTACTTTTATGGTACGTGCTCGACTGAGCTTCAATCTGTCCCCCTCCTCCCCTATAAAACCTTTGCAACAAATGCTCGTCCAACTACAACTATCGTCCACTATTTCCCTCACTCTCTATGTCTAAAACTAAATGAAAATTCCATAAGAAATGTTTTTTTTCTTTTTTTTTCCTAGAATTATTCACATGTGAAACATAATACAGCGGAGCTGCTTCCCAGCTGACTATAACATGGTCGTTTTCAAGTGTATTCTAAATGTTCTTGTTGGGCCGTCCTTTTAAATAATTAAGCTATACCTAAGTTCCACCATTACTGATCATGTTTTTTCACGACCTATCCAACACGTATTAACTTTTATCCTAGAGTGGCTTTTTGGCCTTGGTAAGTGGTGACTCTCAAGTAAAAGAAAAAAAAAACATGATTTTAAAAGTTTACTATTAAGTTTAATAAAAATTAGAATTTATAGAAAAAAGGTAAGAATAAATATTTATGTCATCATTTGGAGAAGTGTTATAACTTGGTTGGATGTCGGTCTCTTGTAAGATGATTGATTCTTCATCATCATCATATTCTGTTGAACGTGCATGTTACACGTGTTATATTGACGTATAACAGTATCAAACGAGTCTGTTGTTTTATGCACAACTAGCGCAGAACGAATGTATGTATAAATTGCTTGTTTGCGAATAATATATACTTGCTTGTTGAAATGTGCCGTGGTTCAAAATAACAATAACTCTCAGTTAATTAAAACAATTGCGTTTTATTGACAGTTTTGTGGTTTACAGCAGAGAAGAGACGGAGTGAGGGTGGCTATGTGGGTGTGTATGTGGCAGGGTAACGACTGTGAAGAAATGTGTCACAAGCATCTGACTGCGGTCATCTGTCTGTGATCTCTTCTGTTTACATTGGCAAAATTCCTTTCATCTCCTTTGTTAGATCATTAACATAACAGGTCAAAATGTGGGTTGGTTTCTTTGTTTACATATGAAAACAGACATACTTTGTTTCATTCAGCTTGTGTCATTCTGATCAGCAATTGGAACACAATAACCTGGCATCTCCCAGATCTGTATATGTATGTGAATAGCATTCGATATTTTCCAAAGATATCTGATTCCACAATATAACACATGCAGATCATGCACGGCAGTCTGCAGTGACCAAGACAGTTATGGGCAGCCAGTCTTGGGACCAGAGGTAAGTTTGTCGACTTTGATGGTGTGTAACCACGTCTTTAGCTGCCTTCATGGGTGTCTTTGCGAATCTTGGAGTGGTTTTGGAGCTTTTTTTTTATGGCGACACTCCAGACAAGGCATGAAGTCACTGGATGTAAGGAGCTAAAAAAATACTACTTCAAGGTCCAAAACTTGCCAACGAGAAGTGTTAGATGAAATAGATTCTGACCTAGAAAATAATTCTTCCCTTTTTGGTTAAAAACGTTGCTCCTGGAATGTGAGGACTAAAGGGCAAGCAAGAGTTACGCGACTGCCGAAAGTAAACCCAAGACCCACTTTCTACTCTCTTTCTTGCTTAAAAAGAGTTAAGAAGGATGATGCTGCATCACGTACTGATTTGGCGATTGCAATATGGCGTTCAGCTGATGACTATATAAATCAAGCAGCATCAGTTGGTGACTCTAAATGCTTTTGGGGTGAATATATCGATTTTTATCATTTCGTTTCGTATTTATATTGATTCATGACAATTGGTTTGGAACAATGAGTTTTTCTGTTCGACCAGGTACTTATGGAGAGCAATACAAAGAAGACTACAAATATTACACATACTGGATGCATGTGTGGTGCCGATATATATTCATGAAGTGTGCGCTGTCTGTTATAAATCCAAACAAAGGTACTAGACTTATAAAGCTGAACCCAGTCATGCCGACGGGCTGTATAGCTTCACGTTATGGATTTGTTTTTTTTAACTGCAAACCTCATATCTTCAGATTTAGTTCGATATCGTTTTTAATAGTATACAAGAGAAACAAGTGTATACGAGTTGTGTGCAGTAATCTCATTTGTCTTGTGCATTAATTAACAATGTGTATTGGGTATACTTTGTTGAACTCGGGAATCTTTGTGAAATTTCAAATAGAGCCCTTTATTTAATCCATGTGGTAGAATACTCTCTCATCAGTCATGACTAGGGCTAGGATATTCTTTCAATGGTTCTCGGTTGATTAACTCTAACTGTGTAAGAATCAATACAATGAAAAGAATATGCTGTTTTCATAGCCCTAGCCATAACTAAAATGTCCTAAGTAATTCACAATTATATTTTGGGTGTTGTCCAAACTGAGGATTGAACTCTCAACCTCCAGAAGTGTGTAACTTGCAAGGATCCGTGGCGTAGTGGATAAAGAATTTGGTAAAATTCAGTTGTAAAGTTAAACTTTTCTGAAGGTTAAAGGTTCAATCCTCAGTGCGGGTGACACCCAAAATGCAATCGCTAATTACTTGAGACTTTTACCTGGTCATGGCTGACGGAACGACTGCAGCGGATTAAATAAAGGATTACTTTCGAAATTTCGTGCAGATTTCTGAGTTTGATACACCCGAAGGAGGTCGCAGGGTACATCGGCCGAAATGTGAAAATTACCCTGAAGATGAGAATAGTAGTCTGAAGAATCACAATAATACGGACACTTCGTTTTCGTAAACATATCATCCATTTTAAGCGAAATTCCCTTTTTTTTTCCGTCATTTAACGAAGGCGAAGACGTTTTTATAGGTCGACCTGGAAAATCCTGTATTATTTCCCTATTCGACATAAAACAAACAATGTGTTTTGTGTAAAACGATCTTTCTATCCTGTTGTTAGGAGCTTCTGCTAACAGCTTGCATATTTATTTACTAAATCCTCTGTCCAAGTCAGCATTTTATGCTCGTGTGATTTGTGCAAAGTGAGGTGGGGCGGCGGGATTCAGGTTTATTGGGGATGGGGTGAAACGAAGTAGGCGAACATGCGGTCACAAACGGCAAAACCAGTTTCTCTCTCTGAGCGGAAGTAAAAATAAGACTCTTGTAACGTGTTTTCGTGGAATCTATTCGTTGTTTAAATTATTTAAAATTATTTTTAGCGTTGCTCTCTGCCTTTTTCTGTTTTTGTCTCTGTATGTGTGTCTCTTCTCCTGTCTCTCTCTCTCTCTCTTCCCCTGTCTCTCTCCCTCTCTCTCTCTCTCTCTTCCCCCGACTCTCTTCCCAGGTCTCTCTCTCTCTTCTCCATCTCTCTCTCTCTTCTCCATCTCTCTCTCTCTTCTCCATCTCTCTCTCTTCTCCATCTCTCTCTCTTCTCCATCTCTCTCTCTTCTCCATCTCTCTCTCTTCTCCATCTCTCTCTCTCTTCTCCATCTCTCTCTCTCTTCTCCATCTCTCTCTCTCTTCTCCATCTCTCTCTCTCTTCTCCATCTCTCTCTCTCTTCTCCATCTCTCTCTCTCTTCTCCATCTCTCTCTCTCTTCTCCATCTCTGTCTCTCTTCTCCATCTCTGTCTCTCTTCTCCATCTCTCTCTCTCTTCTCCATCTCTCTCTCTCTTCTCCATCTCTCTCTCTCTTCTCCATCTCTCTCTCTCTTCTCCATCTCTCTCTCTCTTCTCCATCTCTCTTCCCCCCCCGGTCTCTCTTCCCCCCCCGGTCTCCCCCCCCGGTCTCTCTCTTCCTCCCCCGGTCTCTCTTCCCCCCCCCCGGTCTCTCTCCCCCCAGTCTCTCTCTCCCCCCCCCGTCTCTCTCTTTCCCCCCACGTCTATCTTTCCCCCCCGTCTCTCTCTCTTCCCCCTCTCTCTCTTTCCCCCTCTCTCCCGGTCATTTGGTTGGTCATCCATTCGCTCATTCCGGTCTCAGTCTTTTTTTCTCACTTTTTATTAAACAGTCAAAGTAATAAAGAAAGAATAAAAACAAGATTACAGTATTTTATTATAAATAAAAGTGAATATCGTAATTATATTTTACCAGTATCTGAGGAGAAAAGAAGATTACTTTAGAATTTTTTTGCTTTACAAATCTCTTTTTCCTAAGTTGAGCTCAATGATATATCTCTGCTATTACATAAAAGTTACCTTTGTGTGTGTGAGATCCTTCCTCATAGTTTTTGAAACGGCTGAGCTTATCTTTTGAAAATTTCACACAAAGCTAATTTCTACGTCTGGCAGTATTCTTAGATATGTTTGGTACAGAAATTCATCCAATAAGTATCGGAAATCGAAAAAGTCCGATCTTAAAAATAACTATTCTCTCTTATAGATAAAAAAGAATAATTTTTACAGGGAAATATTTTACGTTACACCGGCAAGGGAGATAATAAAATTTCAGATAATTATTTCTTCTGAAAAAAAAAAAAAGAAAAGATTTATTGCAATCTGGAGATATAGCTTAGTGGTAGAGCGTTCAACTACAGATTGAATGATCCCGTGTTTAAGCCCAGGTGTACCTCATCAATTTATTTTAATTTTTTTTTTATTAATGAGTTCAATTTATGATAAAAGAGGTACCATTTCAAATCGCTGCAAATCATTTCTTCATTTGCATATTTTAAAACTAGACATTAATCAGAAGTGCCTTTTCCAGAGCATTCATCATCAATCCCAAATATCAGCTGACGTGATATTGTAAACAAGCACAGACGGAATTGGATGAACGACATTATCAGTATTATTTAAAAAAATTTTTTTTTTTTTTTTTTTTCAAATTTGTCCATGGGGCAAATTATTCTTCGTAATATATAATAATCAATAGAGGATCGATTCTATAATAATACATACGCAATCTGCATAAATTAAAATATATTTAGGCGTATTGTATGACTGGGCAACGGCAGACTATCAGCTAGTATGTATATTGCAGTATTTGCATGAAATGTTACTCTTTGACTCATTTTTGACCCCTTAAAAACTATTATAACCGGTTAAAGACCCATAAAATAACGGTCTGTAAAAAATCCAATCATTTGAGGCACCGCTCTGCGACTTTTAGTTTCGGAGGAGATAGACATATAGGCTTTTATATATTAGATTTCAATTTTTACCAGATTAGTTCAGATCGACATTTTTGATAAAACTTTTTTTTTTTTTTTTTAACTAATATCTTTTTGAAGAACTGTTTGTAAAAAAAAAAAAAAAAAAAAAAAAAAGAGATTAAAAAAAATGTTAGTGCCTGCCCAACATTTTTTTTTTTTTTTAATTAAAATCTGAAGTCGAGAAAATGATATCAGAAATATAACCGTTTTATTTCCTACTTCCCTAAATAACTTAAAAGCTGTTTTATATTTTAAGTGCTTATTTGTTTGCATAGTAAATTAGAAAGATTTTTTATTCAACTTTAGCGTTTTTATCATCTATTCGCAATATTTGGATTCTTGTGACTAAAAAAAAAAAACATCTGCGTTTATATTACTATACTTCGAAAAAGTTGTCCAAAAACAAATATATAACAAATAAATGTTATCAATGGCAAGATCAGTTATTTTTCTACATAACTGGATAAGTTTTTAGTGTTTTTATTTAATGTAAAGTGCTCAAAAAACATAGTGTATGCAAATGCCAAGCCGTGTGCAGAATGTATGCACAAACTGACGATGGATGTTCGAGAGGTCAGAGAGAAGAAGCCCGATCACAGAGGAAAGTCTGTGGAAATAAATGTTGTTAAAATGCTAAAAAGTGAGTTATTACTTGTCTTCGATTCCTTACGACATACTCTGCTACCACGTGTTGGGTCCAGAGTGTCTCCAGGTTAACATGTGTGTAAATGTGTACCTCGTTACACAAGGCATATTGCCACTTGCACGTAAGAGATTGTGTCTAACAGGAATTGTTGTGAAGAATTGAGCAGCGAGATGTCTGTTCACATTACACTGAAACTTCTGCAGGTATGTACAGTAAGGGAAACAGGAAGGGAATTCCAAAATCTAGCAGTCCAAGGTAAGAAACTATTACAGTAGAAAGCTTTCTGGCATCAGGGACCTCAACAGTGGAGAGGTGGGATTTTGCTGCCTAGGGGGTTAATCGGTGATATGTACATCAAGGGGGTATAAATGCTCTGAGTTAATCAGCCGTTTAATTCTATTGCTCGTATTCGCTAGGTCATAAAAATTGCAGGTGATGTCACAAATCTGCTTAATTTAGATTTTGGCTTTTCACCCTTTGTTAGTCCCTCCACTTGTGAAGGCTCCCACAAAAGAACTTCACTGACAATTTTGTCCCAAGTTCTTTAGAAAAACTGTTAAAATCTGATTTGATACCCTTTGAAGTCTGCTACTGAATGCCGGTCTCGGACAAGCAATCATTAGTTAGAAAAATCTAGGTTTTCCTTGATGGTCGTACTTCTAAACAATAAGACATCAATGTGAGTGTGCCTCTGAGGTTGATCCTAGGGCCTTTATGATTTCTCTTATTCATAAATGACCTCCCTGATAAAATTGTCTCCGAGAGGTGTATATTTGTTGATGACATCTGTCTCTGTATAATGCATACAAGGGGGAAAATGATTGAACAAATATCGGAGAAAATGGAGGAAGACCTCCAGTCTGTAGTGGAATGGGATCGTAAATGGCTGGTAACGTTCAATGTTGCCAATGCTCATCTTCTTTCCTTTAATAATTACAAGAAATTGTCTCTGCCAATGATAGCCATGGCTAATGATACTCTACCTGAAAGCTTTTCATTTAAACTTCTCCGCTTAACATTTAAAGGGAACATGAATTGGAACAAATATATTGAGAGCATTGACAAGACTGCTGCAAAGAAGGTGCTCTCTCTCTCTCTCTCGTGCTAGAAAGTTGATTACACCTGAGAGTATGTTGTACTTCTACAAGGCCATCATTCGCCCATGCATGGCATATTGGTAAGCTGGTGCATCTCCTACTAGTCCCTCACACCTAGACAGGTTTCTAAAAAGAATCTCACACCTTATAGGCCCCACACTGTTAACTAAAGTCCAACCTCTGTTCCATCAACGAAATGTTGCATCCCTGTTACTATTTTACAAGTATTTTGATGGAATGTGTTTCGATGAACTTCACATCCGTGTACCCCCTCAATATAAATACTCCTGGCTAACCCGACAAGCAGCAAAATCCCACCTCTACACTGTAGAGATTCCTAGATGCTGGGAAACCTTCTACTCAAATAGTTTCTTCCCCTGATCTGATAGACTTTGGAATTATTTTTTGGGGGCCCGGGCTTCCCGGACTGTACTGACATGCAGAGGTTAAAGTGTAAGCTGAACAGACATCTTGCTGCTCAACTCCCTACATAGTATCCCTGCAAAATTTGTCCTAAATAGTAACTGCTTACACCCAAATAGCACTGTGCCTAGTTTAATGTGAAAAAGCAAAAAAAAAAAAAAAAAAAAATAGTCTCATCAAGCGACGCGGCTTTTAAATTTTAGTTGTAGAGACCGCTAGCACTATATGGTTGTAATTATTCAACATTCAAAAGCCGGAACTGAATGTTAAAAATCTGGGGGGTGGGGGGAATAAATAAAAAATTCCTTACACGGTTTCTTCTTTCTGCACATATTTTTCTCGCCCTCTCCACTCTCGCCAACTAACCTTACCCCCTTCCTCCGTCTCACCAAACAAGGCAATATCAATTGTGGCCTTTAGATTGTTTTGCTGGCAAGCTAAATGAGTACATTTACCATTTGAGCAAAATAATGAAGTGGCCATAGGAGGAAAAAAAGGGCCAGTCTTGTAAGCAACATCTAAACTTGACATCCTGGAGAGAAAGGTCATCATGTGGGGAGGAGGAGGGGGGAAAGGGTCATGTGCAATTATTTTTTGTGTTTATTCTGTTTTTGAATTTGTGTCTCTTGATGCTTCACAACATTTTGATTGGCAGAATTTCCAACCATTTTCAGATGATTCTCTCTCCACTAAAAATTGGCTGACCTTTGCCATGTGGACATTGTAACACTTAAAAAAAAAAAAAGACTTTTTAAAAATCTTTAGTTTTCCGAGTCGTTTTACAAAATATGTATTGATGGCGTGCATAGGCATAGCAGAGCACGCCGTGAACACCTATTGCCACATGCACGTGGCGGATTTTTCTGTTTCATCACTTTCATCATCATCATCATCATCATCATCATCATCATCAGCTTTATAATCGTCTTCGTTTCCTTTCTCTCTCTCTCTCGTTTCCTTTGTCTCTCTCTCTCTCGTTTCCTTTGTCTCTCTCTCTCTCTCTCTCTCGTTTCCTTTGTCTCTCTCTCTCTCGTTTCCTTTGTCTCTCTCTCTCTCGTTTCCTTTGTCTCTCTCTCTCTCGTTTCCTTTGTCTCTCTCTCTCTCGTTTCCTTTGTCTCTCTCTCTCTCTCTCTCGTTTCCTTTGTCTCTCTCTCTCTCTCTCGTTTCCTTTGTCTCTCTCTCTCTCTCTCGTTTCCTTTGTCTCTCACTCTCTCTCTCTCGTTTCCTTTGTCTCTCTCTCGTTTCCTTTCTCTCTCGTTTCCTTTCTCTCTCGTTTCCTTTCTCTCTCGTTTCCTTTGTCTCTCTCGTTTCCTTTGTCTCTCTCGTTTCCTTTGTCTCTCTCGTTTCCTTTGTCTCTCTCGTTTCCTTTGTCTCTCTCGTTTCCTTTGTCTCTCTCGTTTCCTTTGTCTCTCTCGTTTCCTTTGTCTCTCTCTCTCTCTCTCTCTCTCTCTCGTTTCCTTTGTCTCTCTCTTTCTCTCTCTCGTTTCCTTTGTCTCTCTCTCTCTTTCTCTCTCTCTGGTTTCCTTTGTCTGCTCTCATATTTGTCGTCTTTTTTTGCCCCCTCTGTCGTTGTCTCTTAGGTCTGTCATCATTTTATTTAATTTAATGTCTATTTTACATGCTGGCATACATTGGATGGCTTTTAGAAACTGACTTCCAAACTGACCTATCGCTGGCTTGGTCTTTATCCCTCTTTCTCTCGTCCATTTACTTCCGCTTATATTTTCCTTGGCCCTCCGCTGTGAACTTGACCTACTACCGCAGCTGTTTTACATCTACTAACGCAAAATCTCACATCCATTCATTTAATATGACTATAACTGTTCTGCAGAAATCTCCCTTTACTATCCAGATATGATCTTCCATTGGAGTGATCAGATGTAAGCCGTAAACTCTCACATTACATACCCATCTACCATACCAGACAGACACCTCTTTATCTATTGCGAGCTAGCATTGTCAGATCTCTATTGCTTGGCAAAGTTCGCTACTTTAAACCCAAATATTGAATATTTCATTTATAAGTTTGTAAACAAAAGAAACTTTTGCATTTATTTATGAGATGGGCTTGGTGGGATGAGGTGTGATCTCTTAGATTATCCGTCCGTTTTGGAACTGTGTGCTTGCACTCAGAGATTTAAAAACTTTAACCTCCCAACGGACTACTACTTGGAGAGATTTTTTTATATCTCCAAGAGGATAAAAAAAAAAACAGCAACGACAAAAAAAGATTTACAAAAAGAAATCTCTTCAAAAAAGAGTTGAGGCAGTCGAAAGCTTGCTTCATAGGTAAATAAATATTCTTTGCTAGAAAAAAAAAAAAAAAAAAAAAGCACGTATCGTGTTTAGCTGTCTTAAATTAAATTTCAAATTAAAAACTATGTATTCACCCATTCTGTTTTAGTTTATTTCATTAAAATCAAAAAAATAATAAATAAATAAAGGAAGAATAAACGATACATAAATTGACAATATATTAAGATGGAAAGTGATGATCTAAGTCTGATTTTTATGATCCACATTTTTCCTGTTAATCTCTGATTGGAGCCAGCATTGAACAGTTGTATTTTAAAACGAATAGCCCTGTGCCTCTCTCCAGCGCGCGCACACACTTTTTGTTTTATCACTTGGGAGTCACTGCTTATCAAGACCTATAGGGCACTCTCGGAGAACAGTTAATGAGTATTAGCTAGACAGTGAGACAACGCCATGATGATCAGTAATGGTGGACCTTGAGTAAGGTTTAATTATATAAAAGAACGGCTCAACAAGAACTTTGATTTGAAAACAAGCATATTGTAGTCAGTTGGGAAGCAGCTCCATGGTATTGTGTCCCACAGACGGACAGTTCCAGGAAAGAAGCTCTGTTCATGGAACATTCATTTAGTGTTAAGGACAGATAATGTGCGTGTATACATACCATTAACGTGGTTCAACCGATTTAAGAAGGTCAGCCATGTGATGTTCAGATTGATGCCTAAAAATAAGTTATAGGTTATGAATTGCACCCACCTCTCCAATCTTTCGTTTTAAGCCTAGACTTATGGACTTGTTTTTCCTCAAGCGCTGGAAATATATTTAGTTTGTTTCTGGCAGAAGAGAATGAATAATGTTGACTAATAGGATGATGGAATGGGGTTAAAGTCGGTGGGAGGCAATTAAAAGCCATAACTCTCTTTCTCTCGCTCTCTTTCTCACTCGCTCTCTCTCTCGCACACATTTCGTTTAAATAGATACAACTATGCTCTCACCCCCCAAAATAAGTTCAATCACACAATATCACAATTTTTGATCTATAAAATATAAAAACTTTATGTTGAACTAACGGGATCCCTAGCATTAACAATCTCTCTCTTCTCAGTCATTTTAGCTCTCCTCCCTCATACCCAGCTACCTCTCTCTCTCACACTATAATAGAAATCAAAAAATCTCATCATCAGCTGACTTTGACCTAGTTTCAGTGTTCTTTTTAGAGCAATTACCAGTAAGAATGCAAGTAATTTTAGTGCTTGTCCAGAATTCCTCTTATATTAAAAAGCAAGAATAAAGCAAAATCTGTGTGATGTACATACCCGTGATGGAAAGCAAATATCATACACCGAAAATCATGTAAATTGATCAAGTAGATATATTTTTAAAATAAGAAAATCAAATTTTTATGTCCAAACTACAAAAACAATCTTGTAATGCTATTATGAAAACATCTGAAGGAAGAAGAGAAATAATTCCAAACAATCAAAATATACCAGATTTTAGAAAGCCATTCTTAACAGGTGGTCAGGGAGGGATCGGAAAATTTAGACTTGCATAAAAACGTGTTTCTTTATAAAAATGAAATCACTTGATCAATGTATGATATTTTCTTTCAGTCGTACAGATTTTTTCTTGTTTCTTTTCTTTTTTTTTTTAATATAGGGAGAATTCTGGACAAGTACAATGGAAAAAAAAAAAGAATTTTTTTTTCTGAAATTCACTCCTTGCACTAATTTGGTCCCAGGTGACAGCAAAGTAATGAAGAATAGAGTACACTGACTGACTATCCAATGTAGATAGGTTTCCATGGCTTGCACAGGTCTACTATTTGGCAGCTGCAAACAGCCATAGTCTGTCCATTTAAAGAAAAGAATTTACAGTTGGATGCCCTTCCTAACATTAACCCCTCCAAAGGGACGATTATTTTGTTCTCCACTAACTAGGGCATTATGCTTGTCCGTTGTCAATACTACGATCCTCCACACAACAATGCTGTTCTCTGACCTGTGCATTATGATAGGCCGATGAGGTTAAATTTAAAATAGGTTATCTCCCTTACATTATTTCAGTTGTACTCAGAAGTGAATACAACGTTTACGGATGTATTACGTAACCTTTTTCACAAGAGAAGTTAAGTTTCACGTGTTCCTTTCCACAGCAATTTTCCGAATTTGTCGTGTTGCGTTATCCGTGTTATTATTTATTTTTTCTTTTTCATTAAAAAAAAAAAAGTGTCCGAAAATCTATCAGAAGTATTTTTAAAATGTTTTTCATTGAAATAAGCTGATTTTTATTTTTAGGGGTTTTTAAAAACTGTTCATATTACGAGTTATTCCGACTGGACTAAGCAATTCTTGTAGTAAAGTACGTTCTTATATTGCATATAACATGGGACGTAAAAATAACAAATTAAAACTGATTAATCAGAAATAAAGTTTGATTTATTAGTTGAGTAAGGTGAGAATAGTAATCCCAATAATCCAAATCCCTAAGCCTTATCTAAAAAAAAAAAAAGAAAAGTAAAAGTTTAACAACTAAACTCTAAAAAGTTGTTCTAAGTTTAATGTTTGTATCATGATTTACACTTTTCCTCTCTTTTGGGCGTGGGGTGTGAGAGGGGTGGGGTTATCCAACCCCATTAAAAAAAAAAGAAAACGAAACATTTTTTTATCCTCTTCTTTTGTCACCTTTTGTCATAACATGTTAAGGAAAGGGGGGAGAGGGGCGTTGCCTCTACCAAGCGATAGTCTCAAGTTGTCAGCTTATTAGGAAAAAATGGACTGGTTGAGTACAAGGAAAAAAAGGGGCGTTGTTGCTAGAAGTATTTGTGTGTGTGGGGTGTGTAGGGATGGGGGTCTAAATTTTTTTTAAAACACAAAGATCACTATTTGTAGCTTTACAAAGTAAAGTTAGAATCACTTCCCCTATTTTCCTGTATACCCCCCCCAACTACTGTCATAGTATCTCCGCATCCTCCCACCCCGTTCTCACTTATGTTTTGCCGTGAGAATTTCTGGAGTTTCTAGTTTTCTCACCGATATTATACCAAAATATCTGTTTCTTTGAAAATAACAAATTCTTCCATTCTCAGTGCTTCCTTTTAAGAGGCAAATTGGTACAAGTCTATGGTTTAAAGAAAAAAAAAAATTAAAAATCTTTTTAAAAAAAAACAAAAAAAACTTTATAATGTATGTACCGTCACGGAATGCAGATGTCATACTTTCAAAATTACATAAATTGATCAAGTAGTTTTATTTTTAACTAAGAAAATCAAATTTTACAAATAAGCAAAAAGGGACTGTTCACGTCACCATCTTAAAAAAGTAAACAAGGGCAGATAACTCCACAATAATTAAAACCTGAAATATTAGCCTTGTAATGTTGGCGATTTCAAATTAATCGCTTTAAATCGTTTAAAAATGATTTTCTTTATAAAAATAAAACTACTTGATAAATTTATGATTTTTGGAATCTGATATTTGCGTTCCGTGACAGGTACGTACAAGTTTGTTTACATTACGAATAAGTTGCTAATAGGCTGTTTTCTGGCATCTAGAGACATCTATAATAAAGAAGTGGGATTTTGCTGCTAGTTAAGTTTATCAGGATATTTGAGTTAAAGGAAGGAGTACAAGTTTAATTAGTTCATTGGAAAATATTTTACTGAAGGTAACTTGTAAAGTAAATACAGGAATGCAAAACTGAGGCGATGCGACAAAGGCTGGGGTTTGGCAGACAGTGCAGGATCTATTGGGTTAAATTTTTTTTTTCCTATCCAAGATGGAGAGTCTAGTGATTGGTGCACCAGCCCAGATGTGGCAACAATATTCCATGCATGGGCGAATTGTAGTTACCTTACAGCCTTTATATATATTTACAAAGAATGCTCAGCAGTTCAAATCGCCACAAAATGTCTATCATATCCAATGTGAGTTTACTGTATAAGTCTATTGTATGATCAACATGACAATCAGCAAAATCCCACCTCTTCACGGTAGAGGTTTCCAGGTGCCAGACGACTTGCTACTCTAATAGGTTTTCTCAAACTGCTAGCTTTTGGAATTCCCTCTGTTTCCTGCTTCCCCGACTCTACTAACATACAGAAATTTAAATGTAATATGAACAAACAACTTGCTGCTCAGTTCCACCCGTAAAATGTGCCTATAAATATGGTTACTCATAGCAGCTAGCAGTCTGAGGAAAGAAGTTGTTAGAGAAGTAAGTTGTCTCAGTTTTGCATTCCTGTATTTGTTTTATGAACTCCTTGAATTTGTACTCCTTCCCTTAACTTCAATATCCTGATAAACCTAAAAGAGTTCATCTCGCTGCTGAACTCAACACAGTTCCTTATTAGACACGATTGCAAAATGTAGCCCCGTATGTCCATATGGCAATATGCCTAGTTTTGGGCGAAAAAGAGTAAAAAAAAAAAATAAATAAATAAAAAATAAAAAAATAACCTTAAAACGGTGAGCCAGACTGGGTATTTATTTGCTTCCCCATGAGAGCAAATTAAGCATGAGGCCGTTTTTTAATGTGGAGAGGGGAAGGGGAAAGGGGGACCAGCTCCCCAAGGGAGGAGAGGGGAGCTGGTAGTGAGAGCCTTTTGGTATATAGTGTTGCCCCTACATGGACTAGAAACTCATTGTCACAAGGACAATGGTCTTTTATTGCAGTATCTGCCGGAACAGATACTACACAAAGGTGAGCTGGACTGTATTTAAACTCAAATATCCTGATAAACCTAAGAGTTCATCTCACTGCTGAACTCCCCACAGTTCCCTATTAGACACGATTGCAAAATGTAGCCCCTTATGTCCATATGGCAATATGCCTAGTTTTTGGGTGAAAAAGAGTAAAAAAAAAAAAATAAATAAAAAAAGTAACATTACAATGGTGAGCTGTATGTATTATAAATGTATTATAGAAAAATAATGAGTTGCAAGTAAAACTCTCCTTAACTGATTATTTTGATCCTCCTGCTGTTTTATTGAATGATGATGGCAATAATCACATATTGATCTTTTTACTCACAAAATGTTAAGCTTGTATCAAATCAATTAGGTTTCATGCAATTTAGAGAAAACGAAGAGGTGGGGTGGGGGGAGAAAATGAAGGCGGGTTTTTCTTTTTTTGCTAGTTATATTACTTTGCCAACATATATTTTTCGTTTCTTTTTAATTTAATCTATTATACACTATTTGTCCAAGCATCTTTATCGATTGCTTGGTCTGCAATGCTAATGTTTGAAATAGAATTTTTAGATGTGATCACACCTGTCAACCTGTCTGAAGTTGGTGCCTAAGTATTTTCCTTAGTCTGTCGAGCTTGTTTGAAATCGCATTTTTGTTGCTGTGTCCAGCTGAAGTTTGGAATATTTCTTTCATCTTTTGAAGACTAAATTTGAAATAGCATTTTTTTTCTCTTTAAAATCACAGATTGAATGACTGCATCTTTAAGAATGGACTTTCTCTTGCTTGTTTTTAAAACTGATCTAAATTATTTTCTACTTTAAAAGAATCTTATTAACAGTTAAGGGTTCAGTATAAAACGCAATGGTAGAAAATTAAAAAAAAAAAAAAAAAGAAAAAGTCACACCTGCTTATGTTGTTCTTAATCTTGTTACCTTTTAGGCGGTGGGGGGAGATTAGGCGATAGTGGGAGAAGTTATATATCTCATCTTAGTTCACACAATATCCTTCCAAAAATTTCAGTCTATGGTTCCTACTACAAAAACATAAAAAAACAAAACTTGTCTACTTATAGCCACTGTAAATAGTTTTTCTTTCCTTCTTCTATCCCCCTAAAACTAAGCTGAACTTTCATAGGCAAAGTTTTTTTTTTCTCATGAATTACCTAGCTTCGAATACAATACCATGGAGCTGTTTCCCAGCTGATTACAACATGGTCAATTTCAAGCAAATGTATATTTCGGTCATGTGCAAGGACCTGTGGCGAAGTTGTTAGAGTACTGGGAAAATCAATTGAAAAAGTGACCTTCTCCTGAAGGTTGAAGGTTCAAGGTTCAATCCTCAGTGTGGGCGACCAAAATATACATTTGCGAATTACTTAGGACCTCTATCCAGTCTCAAGATGAGAACAATAGTCCGATGAATAATAATACAGATAGCAATTCTATTTTGTTTTTCAGTTATGTAGATCTGGAAATAGGTGATATCTGAAAACTTAAATTTCAATGTCGAAAAGATCATATGATGCATTCTTTGAAAATAGTGTCTTTGATCATATATAGATTGAATAATTGAAAAGAGGTAAAACTCATTTTAAAATGAAGAATATAATAGGAGTTATCTACCTTGCAACTAAATTTTTATTTTTTTTACTTTTTTTCACTTTTATTTTCAATTTTCTTTTTTTTTGTTCTAGCTGGGAATGGGGCAGCATACCGGATGCCAGACATTTACCTGCTATCTCACATTCCAACCAAGAGATTTTAAGATTGTAACCATCCATTTATGTGCAATTGTTTGTATCTCTCTTGCACTTGGTTTACCGGGTATATTTGTCAGGTAGCTTTTGAAATTCTTTTTTGTGAGTCCAGTTGCTCCTATAATTGCTCGAATGATAGAGATCTCCCTAAGATTCCAGTTTCTTTTAATATCATGCATAAGACCTTGGTATTTCGTTATCTTTTTCCCCTCTCAGCTCTGTTTAAACCAGCATCATTGGGGACATTAACTTCTACCAAGGTTGCTTCTTTCTCCTTCTTGTCGCATGTCAGGTTTTTAAATAGCTCTGTTTTCTAGCTATGTAGATGGACAAGTTTTAAAATGTGCAAACAAATAACTATTAAAAACTAAAATGACTTTACTATATCCTGAGCAACGTCGAGTAGACACAACTTGTCTTTTATATGACTAGCTGACGTACCCAGAGTTGCCAGGTTGTATTTGATATATATAAATATATATAACATAGTTATTCTATTGAATAAATGACACATTAATTCATAACGGCCTTTTTTTTTTCCATATCCCCAATGAGGTAGGAGCAGTAGGTGCGGTTTATTTTATAGAAGTCTCGCCAGTAGCACTACTTCTCTTTTCTAGTTAAATCTTTTCTCTTTTAGTCCTTTTTCTTTAAAAATATGATGCAAGAATTTATATATTAATACGATAGCGCTTTTGATTCCGTTTGTAAAAAAAAACGTTTAAATATATTTAAAATCATGCAGATATTCGCATTTATTAATACAAAAATATGATGGCAAAAGTTTTGAAAGAATGACTTAGTGCCATCAGCTAGAATCTAAGGCAAAACATTTTGCCTTCCAGCTGCGTGCTCTACCGATGTTCCTATTTACAATGTCTCCCCACAGGACAGTTAGACACCAGGGTCGTTTTTTAATGTGGAGTAAAAGGAACAAAAATTAAAATTGTTTCGGTCGTGAAGGATTTCTCCTCCACTGACAGAGAACAAGAAATTGAAGTGCAGCATCTGAAGAACAGATGGTATTTATTTGCTCCCCCACCGAGCAAATTAGGCACAAGGCCGATTTTTAATGTGAGGAGTGAAGGGAGGGGGAAGGGAAAAAGGGGACCAGCTCCCGAAAGGTGGGAAATGGGAGCTGGTTAAAGGTCAGACATGTGGGGTTGCCCCCACATCTGGTCTTTGCTAGTCATAGCTAGTCATAGCTTGCAGCATCTGCCGGAACAGATACTACACTTTGATTTTGGCCAAAAGGCCAGGTATTTATTTGCTCCCCCACAGAGCAAATTAGGCACAAGACCGATTTTTAATGTGAGGAGTGAAGGGGAAATGGGGACCAACTCCCCGGGGAGTAGGGGAGCTGGATAGTGACAATTGGTATGAAGGGTTGGTATTTATTTGCTTCCCCACTGAGCAAATTAGGCACAAGGCCGTTTTTTAATGTGGAGAGAGAGGGAGGGGGGAGGGAAAAAGGGGACCAGCTCCCGATGGGTGGGAAATGGGAGCTGGATAGTAACTGTTGGTATGAAGGGTTGTCCCTACATTGATCAAAGTCTGATATGTGGAGTTACCCCCACATATGGTCTTTGCTTGCAGTATCCGTCGGAACAGATACTACACTTTGATCATCATATTTAATTTATTTCATTTAAAAAAAAAATTACAATTAAAAAAATTCCAATATAAAATTAAAAAATTTAAAAAAGTAAAATCTCCAAAAGACAAAACAAATTTATGCACAAGGCCCTATAAGATCTGGGGAAGGGGAGTGTTGCAGGGTCTTTGTAACTAAAGTCAAAATTGGAGTCTTTGGCGACTTTACTCTTGACTGGCAACATTTACCACAATACCTCATTCACTCTGTGGACTCTAAACTAACTAATGAAAATCCCAGCGTTTTTGCAAAAAGGATATATATACAATTTCTGTATGTGTGTGTGTGCATTTTTTTCTTCTTTTTCTTAAATAAAATGTGTGCGTGTGTGTGTGAAAAAAAGTTCAATTCATTGGAAAAAATAAAAAGTTCTTGAATTTGGAAGAAAAACAGTTCGTGTTGGGGAGTGGGAAATCTAGAAAAAATATACAAAAAATAAAATTAGTGCATTGTAAGTAAGGTCCCTCCCTGAGCTAATCGAAGTAGTTAGATCGCCTACTGTTTTCCGGGGCACCGAAAACAAGCGGGGAGATCCCTAATGGGGATTGGGAAGAATTCATATCGGGTGTAGGGAGTAAAATAGATTGTTAAAAACAAAAAAGGGGAATATATTAGGTGGCGACCTTCGAGTAGGGCTTGACCATGGGGCGATAAAAACAAAAAGATAGGGGGGGTAATTAGTGGTAGGGTAGCCTAGGAAGGTTCTCTAGTGCCAAAAAACAATCGGGGGACAGGATCTCATTTGTACCACCAGTCAAGAGTCTCTTTACTTTTTATTTGTCTAACCTAGCGGGATGGGCTCCGTAGGACCCAGTACCGCATGTGCCATGCCTATGGTGGTAACACGAATTCAAACTTGACGCCTCGTCGGATGCACAAGCTAGCGTCATGAACCCACCTCTTGTCAAAGGCCATTTGAGGCAACCTCTTCCAATCGCATCTGATCTTTACTTTAAGCAGATGTTTAAAGTAGACGATCAGATCCCGATCCGGAACAGATATCCCTTCGCGGACTCGCTTGAGGCGTGTGATCCATATGACCATCCTCGCTACTGCTAGTATCGCTAGAAAAACCATTCTTTTCTCCCTAGGCAGCGGTGGATCAATGTTTTCCACAAAATATGATTCGTTGAGTTCAAGCCAGTGCTTGGCATCGATGCGAGCCGTTACCTCTTTGACGTACCCTAGGAGGATCTTGAGCCTGCTGCAGCGGAAAAAGACATGACCGGCTGTTTCTCTCATGTCTTCGTCACAGCGCTGGCAGTAGACCCGGGTTTCTTCATTGGAAAGGTTGAGTTCCTCAAGGAGGGGCAGTGCGTTCCGGACAAGTCGCCAGGTTGGCCCGAAGGCCAAGGATTATTAACGCACTTGAAATAATGAATTTTATGTGATCATGTGCAGAAAGAAGTATAAACATGTCGGTTGGTTAAAAAAAAAAAAAAAAAAATTCGCATTTCAGCATGTTGATATATGTATGCTTTTATTCATCGACCCAAAGATTTTACTTGTTATAAACCATCCTTGGTGTATCATTACTATTTCTTGTTAATTTCAGTGTTATGTGACCAGTAGTTTAAGAGTTTACCTGGTAAATATTCACACACATACACACACACTGTTTTATTTATATAGATCTTGTTGTACAAATATATGTGCATCCTCCTCCTGCGATGAAGAACTGAATTTGTAGAATGTTTCTTTTTGACAAGTGTCCAAGAAATATTTCAGTTATTCACTTGTATGAAATATTATGTGTATATATATATATTTTTTTTTTTCAACACTTTCTGCAACGTTTGTAAATCTTCTGAAGAAAGATTGCCATCATATTGATTATGCTTGCGCACTTTGATGCAATCGTGATTCTCGTTTCGAGACCAGATTTATTTGATTGCTTTGTGCGCAATGTGACAATCTGTTATATAGCGAGGGCCGTGTTTTGAAGGTTAAAGCTTGAGAGTCAGAGGTTACCCCAGACACAAATCGCAAAAGCACGATTTTCTGTCTCTAGCTGGCGAGATTTAAAGCAAAAATGACAAGTCTGGAACGCTGTTCTCTATAGAGTTTGACTGTAGCTGGGTGTAGTTAGATGAGCTATCCGTCTATCTCTGTTCCAATAATCAAATTAGGATGCAGTGCATGATCATCCCCCTTAACCAAACTCTTTTAAAGGGGAGACTTTGTTGGTTTGGCCATGCTGCACACCACCATTCAAGCAAGTTCGTTCACGAAAAAATAGCTCCAGAACCATTCCAAGATTGGTGAAGATGTCTGGGAAGTTAGCTGATGATGTGGTCATACACCATCAATCTGATGTTGAATCTAGCTCCAGTCTGCAGGTCTATGGTGTTTGCCACTGGTTCCAGGACTGGCGATCCATAACTATCTATCTTTATAACTATCTATTTTTATAACTATCTTTGCTGCTGTGGACTGTTGTGCATAGTCTGCATTCAACTGGGACACTGCTCTATGGGAAGAGTCAGCTTTACTCATTCTAAGTAAATGTCGCCTCAAAACATGCGTAACATTTTCAGTAGCAAATAATAGTTCTCTATATATATACAGGGGATTTATATGTAGTTCTTTTATCATAGTTTCTCTTTATTGTCACTGTTTCGTCTATTGGCTGCTATTAAAATAAGTTTCTTTTCATGCAGGAAAGACACAAGGAGACGTTTGCTGAGATGTTTATTAAAGGTTTTATTTTGGAGAGAATTGACACATTAAAAGGAGAATAATGTTCTCTTAGCTAATTATTTTCTTAACTCAATTGAAATGGTGACATACGAACAGATTTCGAGGTAACACTTTGCAACTAGCGATTATTGGTCAACTGCCTCGTGCAACCCAAGGCGGACTCGCATTGTTTGATGTTTCCTTCACATGCCTCCCATAGACAGACTGATTTGAAAAAATTTGTCTCTGCGTAAAAACATGACATCATTCATAATCTTGTTCTGTTTTGTCTACTCCACTTAGCCTTGATCTTATGTGTCAGCCACCTTTGGTTCAACTTTGGGATTGATTCTATTTTGCATGTAAAATGAGTAATTTTATTTTTAACTAAGAAAATCAAATTTTATGAGTAAGCCAAAAGGGACCGTCTCGCATCGCCATCTTAAAAAAACAAATAAGGGCAGATAACTCTATAATTTAAACTTGCATGATCAGCCTTGTAATGCTAACGGTTTCACAGCAATTGTTTAAAATTAAAACAAATTTTTTATACATCTATCTAGCTATCTTCTACTATTATATAAAAAGAACTTTGTGTGAGTTTGTTCTCTATGGACTCTGAAATGGCTTGACCGGTTTGTTTTGAAATTTCACATAAAAGTGATATGTCTAAGAGTGTTCTTACGTAGATTTTATATCGGAATGCGGTTGATAAGTATCGATAGTCGGAAAAATTTGATGAAAAAAGGAAGTCCGATTTTAACCAAAGTTAACACTTTTATACAGCCTAACATCACAAGTACGTTTGAAAATTTTATCATTGCACAAACAGAAAGGCCCAGCCTATAAAATTAACTGTAAGACACTGGTGCGTTCGAAAGGAATTTTTCTTTTTAGAGCACAATTAAACCATAATACTTTACTTTTGCTTTTTTAACTCTGATTTTAGTGATTATGTAAAAATGATTTCATAAAAATCTACAGTTGGCTTTTTCATAAGACAAGAACGTGTTCGAAGTGAATGTTTCTGTTTTTAGAATAGACCATCAACCGATTTAATTAAAAAAAAAATGGACGATTTCATCGATTTTGATGACGTTGGGAGGGTGGAAAATTTATTGATCCTCATTCAATAGTTAGTAACGTCAGGTCTCCCTGCTAGTATATATAAAGCATTACTTGATCATTTACGTGGTTTTTGGAATATGACATGTTCGTTCGATAACGAGTACGTACATTATAAATATTTTTCTGCAATTTAGTTTTTTAAAATAGGTTTGATTGTAAACAAGCACCAAAAGAACAAAATTAAAGATTTTAATATCATCTGCATACTAATCTATTTTAGGAATTGTAGTGTGGCTGGGATGGGTGGGGGTGGGGTTAATGTCATTGTAAATCTGGTGAGATTTTATTGTAGCATTTTCTTTCTTTTCATTCAATGACCCAAATAATTTATTTTTAAATCCACTTTTTACAGATATAATTTTATTTGTCTTATTTATCTGTTTTTGTCAAGTCCGAAGATCCCGTAATTCCAAAACAGAATATCAAGATGGCCTATTTTTTTTTTTTTTTTTTTTTTTTTTTTTTTTGCGTTTTATCAGTCGGCATCTTTATTTGCTTTGGCTTGGCAATGACTGAAAGAGGCGTGACCTCGAAAAAGCCATGATCAACTTTTTGAGCTATTTTAATAAGACCTTCTTGTGAACATATGTTTTAAGCATACACTCACACTTTTTTTTATGAATAATGAAAATGAAATCTGACTCTACAAAAAAACAAAAACAAAAAAAAAACAAAAAAAACAAACAACTTTATCTTGTAGTCGAAAACATGTTTTTAATAACAACAGCTAAATTATAAACAAACCAGTAGGGTTACCCGACGTGCAATGCCCGGGGCAAAAATGTAACATATTTCTATTAAAACTTTTCTTTCTTTCTCTCTGTCTTTCCAAGGGTTTTTTTTTTTTTTTAAATTATTTTTATCTCCCCACCTCTTCCTCTTAGCCTATTCCTCTGTAGTTGGACATACATACAAACATCTCCTTTATAACGGATTCCTTTAGTTGATATTTTTTTCCAAATTAGTACACTGAAACCCTCGCCTCACACCTGACGTAACCTGGCCCAGTAAACCTCCAGAGGATTAATGTATTTGTCAAAATTTTAGGTATTATACATGTAGGGCAATGCTGGTAAAAAAAAAAAAAAAATACCAACTTTATGGGGGTTTGTTTTGTAGATTTTTACTTTTAGCTAGGCACACAAACGTACACACAGGTTGTGATAGGAGCAACTGGCCTAGTGAAAAATAATCTTAAGAAGTACTTGTAAACAATCCCTGGAAGACCAAGCTGTAATGAAATACAGGTTGCAGCTATAAAGGGAACAACATCTAATCTACAAAGAGCTCTCGGATATAAATCCCAATCATAATGAATTCAAGTGTTAGCTCCGGGAGGAGTTAGCTCCCTTGATCTCTTAAAAATTTATCCAGAAAAATTAAAACAAAAAAAGCAATGAAATATCCAAGGTCTTATGTATGAGGTGAAAAGAAACAAGAATCTGAGGAAAATCTCTATCATTCCAGTTATTAAAGGAGCGACTGAACTCGTGAAAAAGAATTTTAAGAACTACCTGGCAAATATACCCTGTGAAGCAAATGCAAGTGAGATTCAAACAATTGCACTTAAAGGGATGGTTAGGATCTTAAAAAGATCTCTCAGTTGGAATATATGGGATAGCAGGATAATGTCTGGCATCTGTTAGGATGCCCCATTCCCAGCTTGAACAAACTGATGAGAAAATTGAAAAAAAAAACATAAGGGGATGGGGATAACTGCCCCTTTATGTCTAATTTTTTATTTTCTTAATTGTAATAATCTTTTTTTCTATTTTTCTCAATTTATTTTGAAAACTTTTTTTCAACAAACTAGCAAGACGAACCCAATATCACCCTGGATTGAATAAGAAACGGATATCACAATGTCATATTACTCCCCCTCCCCATCCCCCCATTTTAAAAAAAAAAAATTTCTTTTTTTTCTGCAAATGATTGGGTAATACGAAATATAAGTACACTAACATTAATTTAAATTAATTTCTCTAAATTTATTGTCTTTATCATCATCGGACCACAGTCAGCATTTATTCTTGAAATCTTTGCTTCAATCTCTGACCGCCTTAATAACTTTTATTTATTTATTTTTTATAGTTTTTCTTTTTTTTAAAGTTGTAAAATAGTGTAAAATGTCAATTTTTATGAATGTGGAACCTATATATAAATATATTGGTAATACTATGTATTAATAAATACTGATATTTACATCTAGAAATAAAAGTAAGTTTAAGGCTCCTAAAATTCGTACTTAGTGTCCGTAAGCAGTGGTTAGAGTATTTGGAAAGATTCAGTCGTAAAATGACCTACTCTTGAAGGTTCAATCCTCAGTGTGAGCGACTGAAAACTACAATTGTGAATTACTTAGGACGAGAGGGAGATTAAATATAGACAGTATCATGTGAAATAATTACGTTAATACCTCGGTTCTCATTACAAATATCAAATGGGTTCTGTATGTGGGAGAGGATAGAGAAACTGCATCAACATGCAGAAATTTAAATGTAATGTGAACAAACATCTTAAGGCAAAATTCCTCACTTAATAAATCATATGTGCCTTGGTTGAGGTGAATAAAAGTAAAAAAAAAATGCTTCTAATCCATATATGTTGATGCAGTGTTATGTTCTCAATCATGTTGTATAAGATGATATGTGTAAAACTGGAGACTTTGTTGGTTTGGTCACACTGAAAGAATGGATGTGAGTGGTTGGGTTCGTAGATGTAAGACAATTCATGACTCGGGGGGAGGGAAGACGTGATAAGGAGGAACTTCTAAAAGCTGTCCAACGCATGCCAGCACATTACAGATCTTTGCAATTTCTATTGTTTTGGTATTAAATAGTTTCAAAGACGCGAACATAAAAAAACAAAAGCAAAAAATAGATGGTTGCTTATTTTTGCTTTAATAACTGCTTCATCATGGCGGATATAATGAACTTAGAAAGAAAGAGGCTTTTTCATAGAATACATAAAACTAGTAAGATTTGTTTTGAGTTCGCTTATTTGACTCGATGAATTGGAAGAAAGAAATGTTAATAAACGTTAGTTTCCTTTGGGAAATTAGGCGTGCTATTCAGAAATCCCTGCAGACTGCAGTTCGTCCTTGACTTTGATGCAAGATAATCACATTCTTTTAATATTTTTAAAATGGAATTTTAAGACTATGATCCATTATTTAAATTTATTTTTTCAACAGACAATGAACATTTCAGAGTTTTTACCATTTTCGCGTTCACATAATCTAAACAACGTGGACAGATTTTTTTTTTTTTTGTCTGCTGCAAATGTTTAACATCAACCGAGATAAAAATTGAACTTTTCTTTTCTTAATAATTGAAAACTAGCGTGATCTATGGAAATTCCACTCCTTCATATGTAATATATTGATATTGGCATTCTGTAGATGTTCAGTGTAAATGGAGACACTCTGATATTATTGTAGCTTTTTTGTTAAAATTGCAAAAGTATTAATCTAAGCTAGCATGAACGCCCGGCAAAGCCCGTTCCTAAAGTACGCTTAAATATGATATTTTAATTCTTGCAGATTTCGTATATATTATTCTAGAGTTAATGTTCTATCAATTTTTATATATCATAAAGTTGCAATTTCAAAAATAAAAAAATATATCCACATGACTTGGGTGCATTAACTTGAATCGAAACCGAAATGAACACTCATGAATATATATATATATATATATATATATATATACACACACACGAGCAAACAGTTAATAAAGCATGTTAAAACACACTTTGAAAAAGAGTTAAAAACATATTTAATCTGAAAAGGAAACACTTGATAAGTTGATATTTATATATATATATATATATATATTTATTTAACTTGAGTTCCTTCTGCCATAATCGAAGCTGAAACCAAAACTTATGAAAAATTCTTGATAAAATTATTTATAAAAAAAAAAAATAGCCTACTTAAGTACCATCAACTATAACTGAAACCAAAACTTATGGAGAATTCTTGGTAAAATTATTTATGATAAGAAATGAAAGTACATAACAATAAAACGACCCGGATGTAAGCCTGACAGAAATTAACATATTAATATATAGATGAATGTTATTTTCTCAAAGGAAAGAACTCCTTTCTACTCTTCTCACATCTTGTATTTCGTCTTTCCTTTTTCATTTAAAAAAATAAACAAAACCAAAAAAAAAAACTCCTCTTCTCACTCCCGCATCTCATTTTTTCTTGTCTCATCCTTTCGCGTCTTATCTTTTTTCATTTTCTCCCCTTTTCGCCCTCTTATCAACCATTAAAAAATAGTATTTCAAAAATAAATTTATGATCCTTTTTTAAGATATTTTTACTCAATCTTTATTCCCCCCATGTTACTTCTAATTTTGCATACGCACATACTGTAAATATACACACACATACACACATACTGTAAATATACACACACATACACACATACTGTAAATATACACACACATACACACATACTGTAAATATAAACACACATACACACATACTGTAAATATACACACACATACACACATACTGTAAATATACACACACATACACACATACTGTAAATATACACACGCATACACACATACTGTAAATATACACACGCATACACACATACTGTAAATATACACACACATACTGTAAATATACACACACATACACACATACTGTAAATATACACACACATACACACATACTGTAAATATACACACACATACTGTAAATATACACACACATACACACATACTGTAAATATACACACACATACACACATACTGTAAATATACACACGCATACACACATACTGTAAATATACACACACATACTGTAAATATACACACACATACACACATACTGTAAATATAAACACACATACACACATACTGTAAATATACACACACATACTGTAAATATACACACACATACACACATACTGTAAATATACACACGCATACACACATACTGTAAATATACACACGCATACACACATACTGTAAATATACACACACATACACATATACTGTAAATATAAACACACATACTGTAAATATACACACACATACACACATACTGTAAATATACACACATACTGTAAATATACACACATACACATATACTGTAAATATATACTGATAGGCATTGTTAAAAATTATACAGAGAACATCTGCATGGAGTTTGGATTTGACAAATGCGCTAAGTGCACCATAAAGAAAGGAAGAAAAACAGTATCAGAACATCTTAATCTTGACAATGGCTCTATTGAAGACCTTGAAGAGGATGCTGTCTATAAATACCTGGGAGTAGACGAGAAGGAGACACTTGAACATGGAAAGATGAGAGAAAAAGTGCTGGGAGAATACTTCAAGCGACTTAAAATTCTCTCATCAGAACTATCATCAAAAAACAAAATTACTGCCATCAATCAACTGGCAATACCCGTTGTCTCTTACGGATTTGGCATAATCAATTGATCACAAAACTGCATCAATAACCTTGACATAAAAACTCGAAAAATGCTGGCCCTTCATAAAGTCATTTACAAACATCAGTGCATGGACACTGTACTTACTACGGAAAGAAGGTGGTTTAGGCTTCACTGAAATTAACCACGCATACCGAGGTTCAATGGTAAGCATAGGCCAATATATCAAATGTTCTTCTGACCTAAAATTAAAAGGGTGAATGAACATCACACCTAATGTTTGCCCCAGCAGACGTCAACTAAAAAGCTCGGTGAAAATTTCAGTGGTAACACACTGGACACCACAATAGAAGAATTTGACAACCCAGCAACCCTAATCGCCCGAAAGAAGAGAAAGGAGTATACAAAAAGGGAACTGAAGACAAGACTAGAAGGATGGCAACAACATAAGAGAGCAGACAGGTTCATGGAGGAACTGAACCAGAGCTACATTGACAAGGAGGCCTCACTGCAATGGCTTAAAAGTGACAAATTTCCATTTGATGAAGAACGATTAATTATAGCTGCACAAGACCAAGGCTTACTCACAAATGGATTAAAAAAAAATGGCTGGTCTATGAAAAAACGACCAATGCAGATTCTGTCACTCAGCTGTTGAAAGCCCAAGCCACCTAATGTCTGGATGCAAGATCCTTCTAGCCGATGGTCATTACACCGCCCGCCACAACAAAGTATGTAGATACTTACATTGGAAGATCTGTGGAGAGATGCAACTAGATAGGTTGTCGAACATCTGGGAACATGAACCACCATCAATAACATTAAATGGAAAAGTGACAGTGTTCTACGACAAAGACATACAGGCGGGCAGATACATAAAGACCATCAAGCCAGATATAGTAATATGGAACAAGCCCGAAAGGACTGCACTCATTATTGATGTCACAGTTCTAAACGACTTTGGCCTTAATAGAGCAGAACGGAAAAAGATAACAAAATATCAGGACCTAAAAAATGATCTAAAAACAACATGGTCTCTGAAAGAAATAAACATTATACCAGTTGTGACAAGAGCGACTGGCCTAATAAAAAAAAAAAAAACTTCATAAATACTTAGAAGCAATCCCTGGAAAACCAAGCTATAAGGAAATACAGATAGCAGCCATAAAGGGAACAGTGTCTATTCTTAAAAGAGCCCTCGGATATAAATTTAAACTATAATAGAATCAAGTGTTAGCCCCAGGAAGGAGCCCCTTGATCTCTTCAAACTAACAAAAGTAAAATAAAAAAAGTAAATATACACACACCCTATAAATATATACACATACACACACCCTATAAATATATACACATACACGCACCCTATAAATATATACACATACACACACCCTATAAATATATACACATACACACACCCTATAAATATATACACATACACACACCCTATAAATATATACACATACACACACCCTATAAATATATACACATACACACACCCTATATACATACATACATACACACACCCTATAAATATACATACATACATGCACACACCCTATAAATATACATACATACATGCATGCACACACCCTATAAATATACATACATACACACACCCTATAAATATACATACATACACACACCCTATAAATATACATACATACACACACCCTATAAATATACATACATACACAGACCCTATAAATATACATACATACATACACACACCCTATAAATATACACACACCCACCCTATAAATACACATGCAAACTATATATATATATATATATATATATATATATATATATATATAAATTTACTATAATATAAAAGGAACTGTGTGTGTGAGTTTATTCCCTATGGATTCCAAAACAGCTGGGCCGATTTTTATGAAATTTCACATGAAGGTACTTTGTGCTTGCCAGTGTTCGTGGGGAGGTTTTGCATGTCTTAACACCTTACACAGCCTAACATCATAAGTGCATTTGAGAAGTTTTCTTACCACACAAGCTGAAAGGTCCGGCATTTAAAATCAACAGTTGGTCCTTTGATGATAGGAATGCGTTCAAAATCAATGTTTCTGTTTAGAGCACAATTGCACCATAGAACTTGCCTTTTTCATTTTAAACCTAAATTCAATCCATCATCACCACACAAGTAATAAGGCCAGGCATATAAAATCAACAGTAGGTTCTTTGATGTGATAGGGGCGCATTTGAAATAAATGTATCTGTTTAGAGCATGATTGAAGCATGGTGCTTTTGCATTTTAAACTAATTCAAGCCATTATATATAAAAATAATTATATAAAGTCAACAATACTTTCTCTACAGTGCAATGTAGACTACAATGTATTGTGGATTATCACTGTAAGGAGGCATGTGAAACTTCCTCCCAGTGCACTGCGATGGGTCCCCAACTAGAATAGGCAATCAATCAATTAGATTAAAAAAAAAAAATGGTCGATTTCACCAATTTCGATGACAATAAAAATATGGAAGTGTGAAACATCCGTCGATCATCATTCGATCTCTAGCAATGTTGGGTCTCCCTGCTAGTGTGTATATATATATATATATATATATATATATATATATATTTAAATATTAATTATTAATTACTACATGCATAAAAGTAAGTCATCTATATACATGCATGTTTCAGAGTTTATTCCTCATCAGTATAGCTAGATTTTATTGACAAGGATCGAACCTACAACGGCTCGATAAGTAGTCTGGTGTTTTTACCACGGGACCACCGGCCCTTGCCAATTTTATGCACGATTTTTATCGCTTATAAATGTAAGATTGTTGATTTTTTTATTTATTTGTTTATTAGCTATACTGATGAGGAGTAAACTCTGAAACATGCATGTATATAGATGACTTTTATGCACGTAGTAATTATTAATTAATACTTAATAAATAATATTTAAATAAAATGAAAAAGTAATTACGTTCTAAAATGTGGGCGAAGAAAAATGTAAACAAAGGGCAAATAACTCCTTTCTTATAATAAAAAAAACGCACAGGAAGCGAAGAAAAAAACAAAGAAATTAATTGCTAATAAAAAAATAAATAAAAATTCAACACATATATATATATATATATATATATATATATATATATATATATATATATATATATACTAGCAAAAGTACTCATCGTTGACTGGGTTCAAAAACAGCCTACAGAAAATGGACTCTGATTTAGGAAAGTATGAAAAGGAAGTGTTGTAAAGAGATAGCTCCGAATTTGGGGGTATCAAAACCAAAGAAAAATATGATGATAGTAAAAATAAAATGGATAAACCCCATAATTTATTATACCATACCTGTTCACACTGAAACACTTATCACAATTTTCTGTGGATCTATATTAAAAAAACCTTGTTAAACTTTGTGACATATTTCCATTCTATGGAGGTCAGGTGCGAACGAACACCCCATAATTTTATTATACCATATTTCTTCAAACTGAAACATAATTATCAAAGTATACTTACGCAGATAGATATGAAAAGTCTTTATTAAAGTTTGTGCCTATTTCCATTCTATGGAGGCCAGGCACGAATGCAGACCCCACAAATTTATTATACCATCCCTATTTAAGTTAAAACATACTTATCAAAGTATTATGTACATCTATATCAAAAACACTTGTAAACGTTTTTTTTTTTAATTTTTAAATTTTTTATTTCCATACTTTGTGGACCAGGCACGTATGCAGAATTTTAATAAATCATCATTATGCCAGATCAAACATACATAGATCAGTTTTCTATAAGTCAACTATATTGAAGCCTATTCGTGACCAGACACACACATAGACGGTCAGCTTTATATTATATATATACACACGCGCGCGTGCGTATGTATGTAATGCTTCATTGATACAGCATGTTACAAAATGGTTTAAATTTCAAATATTGAGAATAAATCTAGCTGCACTGATATTTATTGAATATCACTTGGCCAACTAATCAATCATTAAAAAAAGATTCTTTATATGTTTATGGTCGGCTTTTTCGGTGTTTCTTGCTTCAGTTTGAAATGACATTTTCATCTGAAAAATTGCAGATTGAATGTGTTCTTTGATTCCTTCCCCTCTTTTCATTTCTCCATACAAATATTTTTTTTATTTATTTTAAAAGTGTGTCTTTGACATTAAGATTCCGGAACTGATTCGTTATTCGACAAGATTAAACATATAGCCTGCCAGAAGTAATCTCCTTTTCAGTCCAACTCACAATCCAATATGGCTACTATTTCTTCCCATGCAATAAACTGCCTTAGTGTGCGATGAATATTTAAGAAAAGCAGAATTATTTTAGTTAAGGATGTCCTAATAATTGAGAATCTTGAATGTTTATCAAACGCTCCTGAACGCCAGCCTTATCTAATAATAATTGAGCAGTTACAGTAGCTGACTGTGTAAACGGTATTTTCGATGGTCAGTCACGCTGAAGTGTGAAACGGCTTTTGTTTTTGGTCTATTATGCTGAAGTATGAAACTGCCTTTTTCTTGGCCTGTCAAGCTGAAGTATGAAACTGCCTTTTTCTTGGCCTGTCAAGCTGAAGTATGAAACTGCCTTTTTCTTGGCCTGTCAAGCTGAAGTATGAAACTGCCTTTTTCTTGGCCTGTCAAGCTGAAGTATGAAACTGCCTTTTTCTTGGCCTGTCAAGCTGAAGTATGAAACTGCCTTTTTCTTGGCCTGTCATGCTGAAGTATGAAACTGCCTTTTTCTTGGCCTGTCATGCTGAAGTATGAAACTGCCCTTTTCTTGGCCTGTCATGCTAAAGTATGAAACTGCCTTTTTCTGGGACTGTCAAGCTGAAGTATGAAACTGCCTTTTTCTTGGACTGTCATGCTGAAGCATGAAACTGCCTGTTTCTTGGCCTGTCATGCTGAAGCATGAAACTGCCTGTTTCTTGGCCTGTCATGCTAAAGTATGAAACTGCCTGTTTCTTGGCCTGTCATGCTAAAGTATGAAACTGCCTGTTTCTTGGCCTGTCATGCTAAAGTATGAAACTACCTTTTTCTTGGACTGTCAAGCTGAAGTATGAAACTGCCTTTTTCTTTGCCTGTCAAGCTGAAGTATGAAACTGCCTTTTCCTTTGCCTGTCAAGCTGAAGTATGAAACTGCCTTTTCCTTGGCCTGTCAAGCTGAAGTATGAAACTGCCTTTTTCTTGGACAGTCATGCTGAAGTATGAAACTGCCTTTTTCTTGGACAGTCATGCTGAAGTATGAAACTGCCTTTTTCTTGGACAGTCATGCTGAAGTATGAAACTGCCTTTTTCTTGGACAGTCATGCTGAAGTATGAAACTGCCTTTTTCTTGGACAGTCATGCTGAAGTATGAAACTGCCTTTTTCTTGGACAGTCATGCTGAAGTATGAAACTGCCTTTTTCTTGGACAGTCATGCTGAAGTATGAAACTGCCTTTTTCTTGGACAGTCATGCTGAAGTATGAAACTGCCTTTTTCTTGGACAGTCATGCTGAAGTATGAAACTGCCTTTTTCTTGGACAGTCATGCTGAAGTATGAAACTGCCTTTTTCTTGGACAGTCATGCTGAAGTATGAAACTGCCTTTTTCTTGGACAGTCATGCTGAAGTATGAAACTGCCTTTTTCTTTGCCTGTCAAGCTGAAGTATGAAACTGCCTTTTCCTTGGACTGTCAAGCTGAAGTATGAAACTGCCTTTTTCTTTGCCTGTCAAGCTGAAGTATGAAACTGCCTTTTTCTTTGCCTGTCAAGCTGAAGTATGAAACTGCCTTTTTCTTTGCCTGTCAAGCTGAAGTATGAAACTGCCTTTTTCTTTGCCTGTCAAGCTGAAGTATGAAACTGCCTTTTTCTTTGCCTGTCAAGCTGAAGTATGAAACTGCCTTTTTCTTTGCCTGTCAAGCTGAAGTATGAAACTGCCTTTTTCTTTGCCTGTCAAGCTGAAGTATGAAACTGCCTTTTTCTTTGCCTGTCAAGCTGAAGTATGAAACTGCCTTTTTCTTGGACAGTCATGCTGAAGTATGAAACTGCCTTTTTCTTGGACAGTCATGCTGAAGTATGAAACTGCCTTTTTCTTGGCCTGTCAAGCTGAAGTATGAAACTGCCTTTTTCTTGGACAGTCATGCTGAAGTATGAAACTGCCTTTTTCTTGGACAGTCATGCTGAAGTATGAAACTCTCTTTTTCTTTGCCTGTCAAGCTGAAGTATGAAACTGCCTTTTTCTTTGCCTGTCAAGCTGAAGTATGAAACTGCCTTTTCCTTGGACTGTCAAGCTGAAGTATGAAACTGCCTTTTCCTTGGACTGTCAAGCTGAAGTATGAAACTGCCTTTTTCTTTGCCTGTCAAGCTGAAGTATGAAACTGCCTTTTTCTTTGCCTGTCAAGCTGAAGTATGAAACTGCCTTTTTCTTTGCCTGTCAAGCTGAAGTATGAAACTGCCTTTTTCTTTGCCTGTCAAGCTGAAGTATGAAACTGCCTTTTTCTTTGCCTGTCAAGCTGAAGTATGAAACTGCCTTTTTCTTTGCCTGTCAAGCTGAAGTATGAAACTGCCTTTTTCTTTGCCTGTCAAGCTGAAGTATGAAACTGCCTTTTTCTTTGCCTGTCAAGCTGAAGTATGAAACTGCCTTTTTCTTGGACAGTTATGCTGAAGTATGAAACTGCCTTTTTCTTGGACAGTCATGCTGAAGTATGAAACTGCCTTTTTCTTGGACAGTCATGCTGAAGTATGAAACTGCCTTTTTCTTGGACAGTCATGCTGAAGTATGAAACTCTCTTTTTCTTGGACAGTCATGCTGAAGTATGAAACTGCCTTTTTCTTGGACAGTCATGCTGAAGTATGAAACTGCCTTTTTCTTGGACAGTCATGCTGAAGTATGAAACTGCCTTTTTCTTGGACAGTCATGCTGAAGTATGAAACTGCCTTTTTCTTGGACAGTCATGCTGAAGTATGAAACTGCCTTTTTCTTGGACAGTCATGCTGAAGTATGAAACTGCCTTTTTCTTGGACAGTCATGCTGAAGTATGAAACTGCCTTTTTCTTGGACAGTCATGCTGAAGTATGAAACTGCCTTTTTCTTGGACAGTCATGCTGAAGTATGAAACTGCCTTTTTCTTGGACAGTCATGCTGAAGTATGAAACTGCCTTTTTCTTGGCCTGTCAAGCTGAAGTATGAAACTGCCTTTTTCTTGGCCTGTCAAGCTGAAGTATGAAACTGCCTTTTTCTTGGACAGTCATGCTGAAGTATGAAACTGCCTTTTTCTTGGACAGTCATGCTGAAGTATGAAACTCTCTTTTTGTTTGCCTGTCAAGCTGAAGTATGAAACTCCCTTTTTCTTTGCCTGTCAAGCTGAAGTATGAAACTGCCTTTTCCTTGGACTGTCAAGCTGAAGTATGAAACTGCCTTTTTCTTGGACAGTCATGCTGAAGTATGAAACTGCCTTTTTCTTGGACAGTCATGCTGAAGTATGAAACTGCCTTTTTCTTGGACAGTCATGCTGAAGTATGAAACTGCCTTTTTCTTTGCCTGTCAAGCTGAAGTATGAAACTGCCTTTTTCTTTGCCTGTCAAGCTGAAGTATGAAACTGCCTTTTTCTTTGCCTGTCAAGCTGAAGTATGAAACTGCCTTTTTCTTTGCCTGTCAAGCTGAAGTATGAAACTGCCTTTTTCTTGGACAGTCATGCTGAAGTATGAAACTGCCTTTTTCTTGGACAGTCATGCTGAAGTATGAAACTGCCTTTTTCTTTGCCTGTCAAGCTGAAGTATGAAACTGCCTTTTTCTTGGCCTGTCAAGCTGAAGTATGAAACTGCCTTTTTCTTGGACAGTCATGCTGAAGTATGAAACTGCCTTTTTCTTGGACAGTCATGCTGAAGTATGAAACTCTCTTTTTGTTTGCCTGTCAAGCTGAAGTATGAAACTCCCTTTTTCTTTGCCTGTCAAGCTGAAGTATGAAACTGCCTTTTCCTTGGACTGTCAAGCTGAAGTATGAAACTGCCTTTTTCTTGGACAGTCATGCTGAAGTATGAAACTGCCTTTTTCTTGGACAGTCATGCTGAAGTATGAAACTGCCTTTTTTTTGGACAGTCATGCTGAAGTATGAAACTGCCTTTTTCTTGGACAGTCATGCTGAAGTATGAAACTGCCTTTTTCTTGGACAGTCATGCTGAAGTATGAAACTGCCTTTTTCTTGGACAGTCATGCTGAAGTATGAAACTGCCTTTTTCTTGGACAGTCATGCTGAAGTATGAAACTGCCTTTTTCTTGGCCTGTCAAGCTGAAGTATGAAACTGCCTTTTTCTTGGCCTGTCAAGCTGAAGTATGAAACTGCCTTTTTCTTGGACAGTCATGCTGAAGTATGAAACTGCCTTTTTCTTGGACAGTCATGCTGAAGTATGAAACTGCCTTTTTCTTTGCCTGTCAAGCTGAAGTATGAAACTGCCTTTTTCTTGGCCTGTCAAGCTGAAGTATGAAACTGCCTTTTTCTTGGACAGTCATGCTGAAGTATGAAACTGCCTTTTTCTTGGACAGTCATGCTGAAGTATGAAACTGCCTTTTTCTTGGACAGTCATGCTGAAGTATGAAACTCTCTTTTTGTTTGCCTGTCAAGCTGAAGTATGAAACTCCCTTTTTCTTTGCCTGTCAAGCTGAAGTATGAAACTGCCTTTTCCTTGGACTGTCAAGCTGAAGTATGAAACTGCCTTTTTCTTGGACAGTCATGCTGAAGTATGAAACTGCCTTTTTCTTGGACAGTCATGCTGAAGTATGAAACTGCCTTTTTCTTGGACAGTCATGCTGAAGTATGAAACTCTCTTTTTGTTTGCCTGTCAAGCTGAAGTATGAAACTCCCTTTTTCTTTGCCTGTCAAGCTGAAGTATGAAACTGCCTTTTCCTTGGACTGTCAAGCTGAAGTATGAAACTGCCTTTTTCTTGGACAGTCATGCTGAAGTATGAAACTGCCTTTTTCTTGGACAGTCATGCTGAAGTATGAAACTGCCTTTTTCTTGGACAGTCATGCTGAAGTATGAAACTCTCTTTTTGTTTGCCTGTCAAGCTGAAGTATGAAACTCCCTTTTTCTTTGCCTGTCAAGCTGAAGTATGAAACTGCCTTTTCCTTGGACTGTCAAGCTGAAGTATGAAACTGCCTTTTTCTTGGACAGTCATGCTGAAGTATGAAACTGCCTTTTTCTTGGACAGTCATGCTGAAGTATGAAACTGCCTTTTTCTTGGACAGTCATGCTGAAGTATGAAACTGCCTTTTTCTTGGCCTGTCAAGCTGAAGTATGAAACTGCCTTTTTCTTGGCCTGTCAAGCTGAAGTATGAAACTGCCTTTTTCTTGGACAGTCATGCTGAAGTATGAAACTGCCTTTTTCTTGGACAGTCATGCTGAAGTATGAAACTGCCTTTTTCTTTGCCTGTCAAGCTGAAGTATGAAACTGCCTTTTTCTTGGCCTGTCAAGCTGAAGTATGAAACTGCCTTTTTCTTGGACAGTCATGCTGAAGTATGAAACTGCCTTTTTCTTGGACAGTCATGCTGAAGTATGAAACTGCCTTTTTCTTGGACAGTCATGCTGAAGTATGAAACTCTCTTTTTGTTTGCCTGTCAAGCTGAAGTATGAAACTCCCTTTTTCTTTGCCTGTCAAGCTGAAGTATGAAACTGCCTTTTCCTTGGACTGTCAAGCTGAAGTATGAAACTGCCTTTTTCTTGGACAGTCATGCTGAAGTATGAAACTGCCTTTTTCTTGGACAGTCATGCTGAAGTATGAAACTGCCTTTTTCTTGGACAGTCATGCTGAAGTATGAAACTCTCTTTTTGTTTGCCTGTCAAGCTGAAGTATGAAACTCCCTTTTTCTTTGCCTGTCAAGCTGAAGTATGAAACTGCCTTTTCCTTGGACTGTCAAGCTGAAGTATGAAACTGCCTTTTTCTTGGACAGTCATGCTGAAGTATGAAACTGCCTTTTTCTTGGACAGTCATGCTGAAGTATGAAACTGCCTTTTTCTTGGACAGTCATGCTGAAGTATGAAACTGCCTTTTTCTTGGACAGTCATGCTGAAGTATGAAACTGCCTTTTTCTTGGACAGTCATGCTGAAGTATGAAACTGCCTTTTTCTTGAACAGTCATGCTGAAGTATGAAACTGCCTTTTTCTTGGACAGTCATGCTGAAGTATGAAACTGCCTTTTTCTTGGCCTGTCAAGCTGAAGTATGAAACTGCCTTTTTCTTGGCCTGTCAAGCTGAAGTATGAAACTGCCTTTTTCTTGGACAGTCATGCTGAAGTATGAAACTGCCTTTTTCTTGGACAGTCATGCTGAAGTATGAAACTGCCTTTTTCTTTGCCTGTCAAGCTGAAGTATGAAACTGCCTTTTTCTTGGCCTGTCAAGCTGAAGTATGAAACTGCCTTTTTCTTGGACAGTCATGCTGAAGTATGAAACTGCCTTTTTCTTGGACAGTCATGCTGAAGTATGAAACTGCCTTTTTCTTGGACAGTCATGCTGAAGTATGAAACTCTCTTTTTGTTTGCCTGTCAAGCTGAAGTATGAAACTCCCTTTTTCTTTGCCTGTCAAGCTGAAGTATGAAACTGCCTTTTCCTTGGACTGTCAAGCTGAAGTATGAAACTGCCTTTTTCTTGGACAGTCATGCTGAAGTATGAAACTGCCTTTTTCTTGGACAGTCATGCTGAAGTATGAAACTGCCTTTTTCTTGGACAGTCATGCTGAAGTATGAAACTGCCTTTTTCTTGGACAGTCATGCTGAAGTATGAAACTGCCTTTTTCTTGGACAGTCATGCTGAAGTATGAAACTGCCTTTTTCTTGGACAGTCATGCTGAAGTATGAAACTGCCTTTTTCTTGGACAGTCATGCTGAAGTATGAAACTGCCTTTTTCTTTGCCTGTCAAGCTGAAGTATGAAACTGCCTTTTTCTTGGCCTGTCAAGCTGAAGTATGAAACTGCCTTTTTCTTGGACAGTCATGCTGAAGTATGAAACTGCCTTTTTCTTGGACAGTCATGCTGAAGTATGAAACTCTCTTTTTGTTTGCCTGTCAAGCTGAAGTATGAAACTCCCTTTTTCTTTGCCTGTCAAGCTGAAGTATGAAACTGCCTTTTCCTTGGACTGTCAAGCTGAAGTATGAAACTGCCTTTTTCTTGGACAGTCATGCTGAAGTATGAAACTGCCTTTTTCTTGGACAGTCATGCTGAAGTATGAAACTGCCTTTTTCTTGGACAGTCATGCTGAAGTATGAAACTGCCTTTTTCTTTGCCTGTCAAGCTGAAGTATGAAACTGCCTTTTTCTTTGCCTGTCAAGCTGAAGTATGAAACTGCCTTTTTCTTTGCCTGTCAAGCTGAAGTATGAAACTGCCTTTTTCTTTGCCTGTCAAGCTGAAGTATGAAACTGCCTTTTTCTTGGACAGTTATGCTGAAGTATGAAACTGCCTTTTTCTTGGACAGTCATGCTGAAGTATGAAACTGCCTTTTTCTTGGACAGTCATGCTGAAGTATGAAACTGCCTTTTTCTTGGACAGTCATGCTGAAGTATGAAACTGCCTTTTTCTTGGACAGTCATGCTGAAGTATGAAACTGCCTTTTTCTTGGACAGTCATGCTGAAGTATGAAACTGCCTTTTTCTTGGCCTGTCAAGCTGAAGTATGAAACTGCCTTTTTCTTGGCCTGTCAAGCTGAAGTATGAAACTGCCTTTTTCTTGGACAGTCATGCTGAAGTATGAAACTGCCTTTTTCTTGGACAGTCATGCTGAAGTATGAAACTCTCTTTTTGTTTGCCTGTCAAGCTGAAGTATGAAACTGCCTTTTCCTTGGACTGTCAAGCTGAAGTATGAAACTGCCTTTTTCTTGGACAGTCATGCTGAAGTATGAAACTGCCTTTTTCTTGGACAGTCATGCTGAAGTATGAAACTGCCTTTTTCTTGGACAGTCATGCTGAAGTATGAAACTGCCTTTTTCTTGGACAGTCATGCTGAAGTATGAAACTCCCTTTTTCTTTGCCTGTCAAGCTGAAGTATGAAACTGCCTTTTCCTTGGACTGTCAAGCTGAAGTATGAAACTGCCTTTTTCTTGGACAGTCATGCTGAAGTATGAAACTGCCTTTTTCTTGGACAGTCATGCTGAAGTATGAAACTGCCTTTTTCTTGGACAGTCATGCTGAAGTATGAAACTGCCTTTTTCTTGGACAGTCATGCTGAAGTATGAAACTCCCTTTTTCTTGGCCTGTCAAGCTGAAGTATGAAACTGCCTTTTTCTTGGCCTGTCAAGCTGAAGTATGAAACTGCCTTTTTCTTGGACAGTCATGCTGAAGTATGAAACTGCCTTTTTCTTGGACAGTCATGCTGAAGTATGAAACTCTCTTTTTGTTTGCCTGTCAAGCTGAAGTATGAAACTGCCTTTTCCTTGGACTGTCAAGCTGAAGTATGAAACTGCCTTTTTCTTGGACAGTCATGCTGAAGTATGAAACTGCCTTTTTCTTGGACAGTCATGCTGAAGTATGAAACTGCCTTTTTCTTGGACAGTCATGCTGAAGTATGAAACTGCCTTTTTCTTGGACAGTCATGCTGAAGTATGAAACTCCCTTTTTCTTTGCCTGTCAAGCTGAAGTATGAAACTGCCTTTTCCTTGGACTGTCAAGCTGAAGTATGAAACTGCCTTTTTCTTGGACAGTCATGCTGAAGTATGAAACTGCCTTTTTCTTGGACAGTCATGCTGAAGTATGAAACTGCCTTTTTCTTGGACAGTCATGCTGAAGTATGAAACTGCCTTTTTCTTGGACAGTCATGCTGAAGTATGAAACTCCCTTTTTCTTTGCCTGTCAAGCTGAAGTATGAAACTGCCTTTTCCTTGGACTGTCAAGCTGAAGTATGAAACTGCCTTTTTCTTGGACAGTCATGCTGAAGTATGAAACTGCCTTTTTCTTGGACAGTCATGCTGAAGTATGAAACTGCCTTTTTCTTGGACAGTCATGCTGAAGTATGAAACTGCCTTTTTCTTGGCCTGTCAAGCTGAAGTATGAAACTGCCTTTTTCTTGGCCTGTCAAGCTGAAGTATGAAACTGCCTTTTTCTTGGCCTGTCAAGCTGAAGTATGAAACTGCCTTTTTCTTGGACAGTCATGCTGAAGTATGAAACTGCCTTTTTCTTGGACAGTCATGCTGAAGTATGAAACTCTCTTTTTGTTTGCCTGTCAAGCTGAAGTATGAAACTGCCTTTTCCTTGGACTGTCAAGCTGAAGTATGAAACTGCCTTTTTCTTGGACAGTCATGCTGAAGTATGAAACTGCCTTTTTCTTGGACAGTCATGCTGAAGTATGAAACTGCCTTTTTCTTGGACAGTCATGCTGAAGTATGAAACTGCCTTTTTCTTGGACAGTCATGCTGAAGTATGAAACTCCCTTTTTCTTTGCCTGTCAAGCTGAAGTATGAAACTGCCTTTTCCTTGGACTGTCAAGCTGAAGTATGAAACTGCCTTTTTCTTGGACAGTCATGCTGAAGTATGAAACTGCCTTTTTCTTGGACAGTCATGCTGAAGTATGAAACTGCCTTTTTCTTGGACAGTCATGCTGAAGTATGAAACTGCCTTTTTCTTTGCCTGTCAAGCTGAAGTATGAAACTGCCTTTTTCTTTGCCTGTCAAGCTGAAGTATGAAACTGCCTTTTTCTTTGCCTGTCAAGCTGAAGTATGAAACTGCCTTTTTCTTTGCCTGTCAAGCTGAAGTATGAAACTGCCTTTTTCTTGGACAGTTATGCTGAAGTATGAAACTGCCTTTTTCTTGGACAGTCATGCTGAAGTATGAAACTGCCTTTTTCTTGGACAGTCATGCTGAAGTATGAAACTGCCTTTTTCTTGGACAGTCATGCTGAAGTATGAAACTGCCTTTTTCTTGGACAGTCATGCTGAAGTATGAAACTGCCTTTTTCTTGGACAGTCATGCTGAAGTATGAAACTGCCTTTTTCTTGGACAGTCATGCTGAAGTATGAAACTGCCTTTTTCTTGGACAGTCATGCTGAAGTATGAAACTGCCTTTTTCTTGGACAGTCATGCTGAAGTATGAAACTGCCTTTTTCTTGGACAGTCATGCTGAAGTATGAAACTGCCTTTTTCTTGGACAGTCATGCTGAAGTATGAAACTGCCTTTTTCTTGGACAGTCATGCTGAAGTATGAAACTGCCTTTTTCTTGCTCTGGTGTGCTGAAGTATGAAACTGCCTTTTTGGTATTAAAAAACAAAAGTCTGATTACAGAAAAATTGCTAATTCCAAGTAATTAAAAAAAAAAAAAAAATCTTATTTTTATAAAACCTATAGAAACTTTGACTTATGTGAAAAATGCTGACTCCTTACCTCTTCTTGAGACCATGACTAAATTGTTCAACTTTAAAAAAAAGTTTCAAATCTAACAGGTCTCACACTATCAGACAAGCTCCAACCTCTGTCCCATCACTGCGATTTTGTATCCCTGTGCCTGCTTTACATGTGCTTTTATTGAATGTGCTCTGAACTCGTAGTACTATACTTGCATACCTCGTCAACTAACCCGACAAGCAGCAAACCCCACCCCTTTATTGTTGATGTACGGAGATGCCAGAAAGGCTTCTACTCAGTTTTGTTTTTCCTCCACACTACGAGACTTTTGAATTTCCTTCCTAGTTCCTTGACTGTTCTAACCTGCAAAAGTTTCAATGTAATGTGAACAGACAACTAGTCAACTCCTCAGTCTCCTATTAGACACAATATGAAGTAGTAGTTTCTTACGTTCTAAGTGGCAATATGCCTTGTTTGGGGTGAAAAAAAGAGTTTAAAAAAAAACGACAAAAAAACATTTTTTTTTTTTTTTTTAATAAAAAAACTCGTTGGTATCATTTTTAATATAAATCCGCATAGTTTTGTAAACAACCTGCATCTAAATGGTTGTAAATCTCTTTTGTGTTGTTGCAAGCCAGCTTCTTTTTTTTTTTTTTTTTTTAATCTACTTTTGTTTTTCTGATTTATTTGTCCGTTTTTCCTGTCTCTCTTGCTTGTACTTGGTGCTAACGTTTGAGAGGAATGCATTGTCACACACAGCTGTCTCATTCAGACAATCCACACAACATTGTTGACATGTTTTAAAAGATTAGTTTGAAAACAGCAATTTAGAAAAACACCTCGGGCGAATTTTCTCTTTTTACTCTTTTTCTTTTTCTTTTGTAAATTAAATAATTAATTCAACACATGAACTCTGATGACAGATTACTCTTGTTTCTTATCACCAATTTGAAATTATATATTCACTAGTGATGGGACGATTTCAAATTTTTTTTTTTCCGACTCCAATACAATTACTAATACGGTACTTGTACAGTTTAGTCAAGACATTAAAAAAATGAAAATATCGAAAAAAAGGTTATATTGTACGTATCCGTTATGGAACGAAGTTCTCCGAAAAAATTTTTTTACTTAATTTCATTAAGTAGTTTTTTTTTTTTTTTTTTTTTTTTTTTTTTTTTTTTTTACAGCGAAAAAAAAATTTGTTATGATACCGAGCAAAAGGTTCGAGTTTTAGGAAGAAAAGCTAGTAATAAAGATGGGGAGGGAATGTCGGCGCTTTACATTGAGTTATCTCCCCGTTGCGTGTTAAAAAAAATTCCATAATGGCTGACTTCAATGCGCTCTCATAAAAACGTGTAAAAAAAAAAAAAAAAAACAACGAAAAAAAAACTACTTAATCAAATTAAATGACTTTTTTTTTTCTGAGATCTTCAGTCCAAAACGGATACGTACAATATAACCTGTTTTTTTTTTGTTTTTTTTCGATATTTTCATTTTTGAATGCCTTGATTAAACTGTACAAGTACCACTAATTCTGTTCTAAATCTCCAATTCTGATTCTTTTGTAACCTCTAGATATTTAGATATAGAATTGTTAATTTTATTCACGGATTACTGTCAAAAAACCATGCAACATGTGCCAACGTAAAAACTACACTTGCCACGGTTGTTCTACATTTGACTGGTAGTTTAAAATCAATAAGTATTTATTGTTTTGTTAGCTTAAAATCAATAAATATTCGACCTTTTATTACTAGTATCAACAATAGAAAGTTAAGTTTCTAACAAAAAAAGAAAAATTAAAAGAATTGATTTTTTTTTTTCGAGATTGTAAAATAGACACAATTTTTTCTGATTCCGAAATCCTAAAAAATTGAAATTTTTTTCGATTCTGATTTAATTGTTCCCACACTAATATTCACCCAAATATATTATATATCTATCAGACTGAAGTTGAATGGAGTATTGTTTGTTTCCGAATAGCCTTATGTACTTGACACAAAATAAATGCTAAAATATTCTTTAGTTCTGGGATTGAGTTGTATTTGAAAATAATTGGATTTTTTATTTTAATTAATTGTAATTTGTAATTAACTGAATAAATGCAGACTATTATTCTCATATTTTTAGTTGTTGTTTTACAACGTTTTGGCCAACAGAGGGGCCTTCGTCAGGTGGTAACTGCGGCAGGATAGGAACTCCGAATCTCCTAACTGCATCCTCCGCAATTATTGGCTTTCATAGTTGTTTTTTGTCTCACAATTATAGAAGGCAGTAATTGCTGAGAATGCAGTTAGGAGATTCGGAGTTCCTATCCCATCACGGTTAGCACCTGACGAAAGCCCCTCTATTGGACAAAACGTCATGAAATAACTAAAAAGATGAGGATAATAGTCCGCAATAAATAAATGAATAAATAATACTCATCTCAATAAAAAACAAAAACAAAAAACGTTTCAATTAATTAAAAATAATATACGTAGGCTCATCTTTCCATTTGCTATTAGTCTTGTCCTCTCCCACCCTCTTGATTTGACTATTCTAATATTTTTACTGTCTCTGAGCATTTTGAGAAAGTGTGATACTCTCCTTTCAGCATTGCTTCTTACTTTATTACGATTTCTGATTTTCATAGTATATTCATACATACTATACACCAAATTAAATATGCCCCACTTTACCCATCCTCGTGTCTAGTAGCTGTTTTCTAACATTCATAATGATCGGTTAATTACTTCAAGAGTTTATCTCACATAGATATATACACATTTAGAATTTTATATAAATTTTAGAAGAATACCCGTCCCAAGACAGATACAAGCAATATTAAAATCAGATTAGTTTTTAATTTAATTTCTTTTTCTTTCTGTAAGGGGGGAGGGTGTAGTTTCGCCCAAACTGGCAAATTTAAAAAAAAAAAAAAAAAAAAATGATATACCCACGTTCCTATATTGCATCAAATACGTAACCCACGAATAATTAAAGTGCATAAATTTAAGAGTTTATCTGCGCATTGATTATCACACACGTTTGATCTGATTAAAACTTAATGTCACTTATAATTTTTTCTTATTCTTTTGTCTCTCGTTTTTTTTTTCTTTTAATTTAAAATTTTATATGTATGTGGGAGGGGAGTTTACGAGGGAGCACACTTAAATTGTAAAATTTACAAAAAAAAAAAAAAAAAGAAAAAAGTGCCCGCGTTACTCACCGTGTTGCCTAAAATATTTATTCCATGATTCATAATGGTCAATTCATTAGTTTAGGAGTACATCCTATATATAATTTATTTTTTGTATTAATGGATCACCTCTGATCAAGGCCAAAGGTCACTCGAGAATAAAGATTAATTAGTTTGTCAGATTGATTGTGAGACAAACACCTCGAGGAATAGAGACAATGAAATTGAGCAGAATTTAATTATTCAAGAGGTCGACTCAACAAGGATTTGTTAATATTGGACTTGAAAACGACCATGTTATAGTTAGTAAGTAAGCATTCTTGTGGTATTGTGCTCTACAGACGAGAAGTTCTTGGAAAGAGACTCTATTCATGGAAGTTCCGTGTAGCTCCAGGTATACAAAGGAACAAAGAAAAAAACGCTTTATAGTGGTAGTAGCTCAATGTTTTACAGGGAGACGGATGATCAGAGATTGAAGCTCAGTCGAGCACCTACCAGGAAAATGATAAAGAGATAGAGAAATAAGTGAACTATTTGCATTTTACTTTAAAGACTTTGTTTATTATTCGGCTAGTTTATCGAGTAATGTCATTTAGTATGTAGTCTATTTTTTTCTTGACAAGGACAATGACCTGCCTTCTAGTCAGGTGACAGTTTTCCAGATGTTTTCCTTTTCTATTTTATCTTAAAATCCTTTTTTTTATGGAATGGGATAGGAGTGGGAGTTTCTATATATACATATATAATATATATATATATATATATATATATATATATATATATATATATATATATATATATATATATAATGAGAAATGCTAAAAGAATGTTAGTATGAATTTCAGAATCGCTTGACTGACTCCAAAGACTTAAATAGCTGTCAATTCTTCTAAACATGTTTTCGGTGTATGGGGAGGGTACTCAAGATATTTTACTTGAGATTTTCCTCTTTTAATTAGTTGTATAAAATTAAGATTTTTATCTCGGAAAGAAGGATGCCTCTTTGAATGTCTCGTATTAGAAGCTTTGTTCGTTCACTTTTTTTTTTTTTTCATTTTTCTTAAACTTTTTCTTCTAGGGGTGGGACATCCAACCAGATGTCTGACATTTACCCCTATTTTAGTGAGTCCAACCAAGAGATCTTTTCAGGATTCTAGCCGTCCCTTTCAGTGCAATCGTTTGTATTTCACTTGCACTTGGTTCACCGGGTTCACTAGTCTGCCTGCCATGCTGCAGTTTGAAGTAATATTTTCATTGCTAATCGCATATATCTGGAGAAAAATAAATTTTTCTAAGACTCTAGTTGCTCATAATCACAGCACATAACCTTGTACTAAAAAAGAATGATTTATTTTTGTATCTTTCCAGAAATAAAAACCTTAAAAGAAGATACTATCTTAAAGACGCCTGCCCATTTCTTGTGGTCCTTTCTATTAAGTTAAATATTTTCATATTGCAGGTCTGTTGTCTGCAGCATGCATCTATGTATCCCACCAAACATGCAATGGTCCTGGATATGACCTAAAACTATATCCGATGGTGAGGGCTCCAGCTTGCAGGCCTTAGGGAGTGTGGAGCCATCCTTTAATTGCCATTGCTCCCAGGTCCACTCTGACCCGGAGTGGTAGCACCTGTTAGGGTCCCAACTATGGGTTAAATAGAATACGACTTAAAAAAACAAATATACTATATTAAAAAATCGTTCTTCAAAATCACCAGATTCAGCATTAAATAACCTGAAAAGGGTTGATATGCCGTAAAACAAAACAACCAACCAACCAACCAAACATGCAACATTGAGCATGGTTACATCATAAGTGAACTAAACAGATCTGACCATACAACAATGCGAAAGAGTTATTTCACTAATACTTACATTTGGAACTATTTAGTAACATTCTACAGAAACTCAAGATGTTAAAAGGTCTTACTGATTTTTAGACATACGTAACAGTAAAAAAAAAAAAAAAAAAAAAAAAAGTACTCATCTATAAAAGTGAAATTGTCTGTGTGTGTGTGTACATTTCCCTACCAAACTACTCTGTCGATTTTCAGTCTACAGACTCTCATACAAGGGGTATTGGAATTTGGGAAAATCTTTTTAATCAGTATTCAGCCAGAAATTTAGCTGTCAAGGGGTCAAAGTTCAACGATTTGACTTTTTAAAACTCTACCAAACTCCTCTGCTAATTTTGGTCTAAACACTTCAAATTTTAGATGTAGGTTACTTGGACATGGATCAAACTTTTTAATTTGATTTGAGCCTTAAACAAATGTTAAGAGGTCAGAATTGGGATCAAAGTTAAAAAAAAATTGACCTCTGCGGTCTCTACCAACTACTCAGCCAATGTTTAGTCTAAACATTTGAAATTTTACATAAAGTGTATTCAGACATAGGGCAAGCTTTTTATTCGGTTTTGGGATGAAAATTTGGCTGCCAAGGGGTCAAAGTTTAAAAGATTTGACCTTTGCAGTCTCTAGTAAACTATTCAGCCAATTTTCGGTCTAAAAATATGAAATTTTACATAAAGGGTATTCATACATGCAGCAATCTTTTTAATCAGTTTTGGGGCAAAAATTTTGCAGCCAAGAGGTCAAAGTTGAAAGAGCTGACCTTTGCAGACTCTACCAAATCCTCCGTCAATTTTGGATCTAAACACTTGAAATTTTAGATGTAGGTTACCTGGACATGAGTCAAGCTTTTTAATATATATATATACATATGCACATAAAATTATGAACAGTACATAGGGTGAGAGCAAAGCCGTTCCTAAAATCAAATGCTATACAATAGTGTTTGATTTTAGGAATAATGAGTATTTTTTTTTTTTTTTTCACAATAAATTTGCACAAATCTTCATTCTGCTGTTGGGATTTGTTTCCTGGATTCTTTCCAGTATAAAGTACTCGCAGGTATGACCACATGAAGGTTGTAAATGGTGCTATGGAATCGATTGTTTTCGAACTTGACCTACCTTGATTTGTCAGTTTGCATTGTTGTCCTCCTCCATTGCTGTCACCTCCAATCCCTCTGTTATTTCGAATTTTTTCATTTCTCTTTTTAAATGAAAGAAATCTGAAAAATCAATTAAAAAAAAACAAATATGATGCACAGTGAAAAGCTGTGTTGTTGAGTCAACTATCCATTTAGACTCCTGACATTTTAGAAAATTCAACTTTGATTCTAGTCCTCAATGCAATGGATTTGCTTTGAATTTTTAACTTCAAACATTTGCTTCCTTGGAAAATGATATACTTGATAATATGCACACAGCATTTTGTAAAAATGATTCTGGGCCCTCACCATTTTGGGGTCCGTTTCTGGAACCACGAATAGCTTACACTCGTAATGGAAGCAGCCTTGAATCATAATGGCAACAAATCCTGGGAACATCTATCTATATATCTATAAAAGTGAATGTGTCTGTGTACATTTCCCTACGTAATAACTCTGTCAATTTTTAGTCTACAGACTCGAAATTTGATATACAGGGAACTGAGATTTGGGAAAATCGATGTGATCGGTTTTCGGCCAGAAATTTGTCTTTTAAGGGGTCAAAGTTCAACGATTTTACCTTTGAGAACTCTGCCAAACTCCTCCGACAATTTTTGGTCTAAACACTTGAAATTTTAGATATAGGTTCCTTGGACATGCATCTAACTTAATAACTTTATTTGAGCCCAAAACAATAAATGTTAAGGGGCCATAATAGGGGTCAAAGTTAAAAAAATTGACTGCTTTTTTGTTCAACACACACCTCCAAACACCCGGGCAACGCCGGGCTGAAATGCTAGTATACTAAAAACAAGTCATACGCCATCTACTATGACTATGCAATTTCCACGACTATGTCCCTAGAAAACGGAGCTATTAAACTTGACATAGTGATATGGAATAAGAAGGAAGAAGAAACCTTAGTAGACGTTAGTATCCCTATTGATGCTGGGTCAAACAGAGCTAAGAAAGGGAAAAGATAATGAAATACCAACGTCTTATGAATAGAAACTGGAATCTCAACATCTCCATCATTCTAATAATCATAGGAGCAACGGACTTGTGAAAAACATTTTCAAAAACTATTTGGCAAATATACCCGGTGAACCATGTGCAAGGGAGATACAAACAATTGCACATAAAGGGACAGTTAGAAACTGAAAAAAAACACTCGGTTGTAATGCCTGCAATAGCAGATGAATATCTGACATCCGGTAGTATGCCTCATCCTCAGCTAGAACAAAATAAAAAAAAAAATCCGAACAAATTTATTTTAGTTGATTTAATTCCTAAAATAAAGTTTGCTATTTTTGGTGTAAATTATCTGAAATTAATCGTGTTCACAAGGTGACTTAATTTCTATTTTTCATTGACAATTGAAGTATGTGTGTGTGTGTATGTACGTATGTTTTTTCCCCTCTATTTTCTTTGGTTTTTCATAGGTAACCAGGTGACTTTTTAAATTGCAATGTTTGTATTTTTTTTTTTCTATTTTTATTTGAGGATTTGACTTTATGAAAGAAGGATCCTGAGTTGCCTGAGGAGGTCGTTAATTATAATGTCATGATTATATTGTAACATAAAAAAAATGTTAATTTGAATATAAATGTGTGTAAATTGTTTAAAAGAAACTTAAAACTTTTAATATCAAACAAAAAGAAAATGTCAAATATCTATGATGATTTGGCTAAAACACTATCTTGTGTGCAACACACACACACACACACACACACACACACACACACACACACACACACACACACACACACACACACACACACACAACGAGTTGAAGTAGCGGTTTCTACAAAAAAAAAAGAATTTATCTCTTCTTCATGTGTGTATGAAATGTATATTTAGGCAGTATTCCTTCATCTCAGCATATTTGGTTAACTATTCTGGACAATTTTTGTCAACACATTTTGAGAGATATCTGTTCAAGTTTTCTGGTAAGTCTTTGTTTCAGGTTGAAATTTGTTAACTTCACCCATGGTTATAATTTGTTGACTTCACCCATGGTTATAATTTGTTGACTTCACCCATGGTTATAATTTGTTGACTTCACCCATGGTTATAATTTGTTGACTTCACCCATGGTTATAATTTGTTGACTTCACCCATGGTTATAATTTGTTGACTTCACCCATGGTTATAATTTGTTGACTTCACCCATGGTTATAATTTGTTGACTTCACCCATGGTTATAATTTGTTGACTTCACCCATGGTTATAATTTGTTGACTTCACCCATGGTTATAATTTGTTGACTTCACCCATGGTTATAATTTGTTGACTTCACCCATGGTTATAATTTGTTGACTTCACCCATGGTTATAATTTGTTGACTTCACCCATGGTTATAATTTGTTGACTTCACCCATGGTTATAATTTCAAGTACTTTTCATCTGATCATAGATCATCCTTGGGGAATTCTCATTTCACCAGGAAACTTGAAGAGACTTCAACCCAAAAAGCGTACATAAAAATTCTAAAATATGAATAATATATAAAGTTCGTAAAAAAATACATATATATATATATTATTACACAGTAATCACCTACTGTTCTCATCTTGTGTTATCACACTAAAGATGAGAACAGAAGTCTGATGAACTCAAATAATACAGATAACCAATCCTCATCTCAAAAATTCAGAAACGTCATTTGAATCAGTTGTATATTTAAAATATGTAGGACACTATTTTCATAGAAATATTAATCAACTCATATTTGCTGCGTATTGATTTTTCTGTCCAAAAATAAAAAACACAAAAAAAACCCTAATTTTTTGTGCTATCCAGAAAAATAACTTTATCAAAACATTTGTTGATTAAATTTATTTTTCATTCCGTGGAATTTCCACGGATCTTGTTAGTAAAATAATAATATAAAAACGTGCTCGGATTAATAGTGATCGATATCGGCTATGAAAAAACCCCCAAAAAACTTTAATGCTATAGTCAAAAATAAAAACAACTTCTAGTTTGAGATTCAGATAGCGAAAGATGGTGTAAAATATTGGAAATGAAGGCAAACTCTTTATCTACACGAACCCAAAACGAAAATGATTTTTCTTTTATGTATTATTTTTTATATATTATTTGATAGCTTTGATGTAGTGGTCTCTAAAATAAATTGAGTGTTTCAAAGAAACTTAAAACCTCCAATATCAAACAAAAAGAAAATGTCAAATGCGTATGATGACTTCGCTAAAACGCAATCTCAACTTTTATGTTTATTTTTCTTACTGATGTTTAAAAGGTTCGGATTATTATAAGCATTGATTGTTCAGATGCAAATGGAATGCTAAAAATGGCGGAACATTTGTTTCTAATGTTATTTTCACACATTTTAATTTTTTAACCATGAGTTTTAAGAAAGGTTCAAGAACTTCTTACATTAAAATCTGACATTAGTTTTGCACGAAAATCGGCACTTATGCAGAATTTGAACCAGACATAACTAACTGGCCGCTCAGCTTTGTTTGGAACCACTGGCTTTCACCGAGTGTCATTGATTATCAAAGCGTAGCAACGCTACTCAAGGAAAATACTGAAGAAATTATTTAAATATAATAAAATCATCAGAAAAAAAATAATGGAAATAAAAAAGAAACAAAGACCTACCCTAACAATTTCTGTTTTATTAAACATTTTTTCTTAAGTGAAAAAAGAAATAAATAAGTTTTATTTATTTATTTTTTTTTTTCAGATATTTTTTTTTGTTAAACGAAATTGAACAAAATTAATAAAAAAAATTTTTTTTTTTGTTTTACATATATTTTTTTAACGAAAGTTTTAAAATAAAGCACTTTTTAAAAAATAATTTCCTAGATTTTTTTTCTTTTTTTTTTTTTTTTTTTGCATTTTTCCAAAATTTTTGTAACTAATGTAAAATAAACTTTTTTTTTTTTTTTTTCTAAATTGAAACGAATGGGATATTCCCTTAGGATTAGATAGACTTTTCTATGATCGCATAAGGCGATGTCAAAATGGAGTGAGAAAAGACAACGGATTTGGAAAAAAAAAATCACCAACCGAGTAATTTAAGATGGAGACAAAAGGATCATTACCAAACTTCGGTCTCCACATAAACTCGAAAAGATAACCGCCAAGAAGCTCCTGACTGATCCCGCATTACGCCCAGCCACATCTATCCTTAAAGGATCGTCTTTTGGCGATGATGTACCTCTCTCGCCACAAGACATGCAAGTTTTCTTTGCAGTGATTGTTTTGTTTGGCAATATGAAACATCTTCCGGCGTCTGCAATTTTTGATCCGAAATGGAGATATTCATCTTGTATGGAGTTGTTAGAAACATACGTTTGAGGGCGTGTTGTTTACTTTATTAATTTTTTTTTCTTTCAATGTTTTTCCCAAAAGTTCATCTGCGTTGATGACTGATCGACGTCTTATGTCAGACTACAGTCAAACCTGAGCGCATGACGTCATGTTCCGAGCAAAGCCAAGCAGACAGTGAGTTATGTCTGGTTTAAATGTTGCACAAGTACCCTAAATCCAATTATTTAACTGGGATACCACAACATACTGAGAACTTTGCCTTAACAACTTCGATACAGAATTAAGTCATCAGCACACATAGAAAAAAGTTATCAATATTTCGCTAATAATCTAGTCAGAGATGGTGGAGCCTCAATTTGACCACAGATGCATTTACTACATACGTGCAAAGTGAATAACTGATGCTCAAAATGTATAAACATTTTTACCTCTCCCTTTGCTTAAAAATTCACTAAATTCATCAGGAAATTAACCAATTTTAATGAAATTTTCAGTATTTATCAAATAATAATCACGGAATATAATGGAACCATTATTTTTATTTAAATCTTAGTGGAAATGTATCATTTTGTTTAAACAAAAAACACTTTTACTAAAGTTATGGTTTTCAGTAGTAAAAAAAAAAAATGAATGAATTTATTTTTACTTTTTCTATGACAATAAAGTGTCGTAAATTGTAACAAAGAAAAAAGAAAAATTAATTTTTCAGGAACATTATGAAAAAAGCCCCTGAAATCCGTATTAATGAATTAAATATAACTTGAAGAAAGATTAATTTCTCGAATTATCAATATTATCATTGAATTAAGCATGTTTATTTTATATTTTCACACAAAAAAATTATGATTGCAAAAAATATTTTTTTTTTTTTTTAGATTACATATTTAGCATAATTTTTATTCCTTGCTTGAATGAACGTGAAACTTTCTGCATAAAATATTTTTTTTTATTTTGAAAAAATATTTTTTTTAATTTAAAAGCAGGAACACAAAAAAATAATTTAAAAATGGTAAAATTATACAAACTTTCACGATAGGAATGTACGGATGCACGACTGGGGGGGGGGAAGAAAACCAGCAGCTCCTTACCTCCTTCCAACTACCTCTGACGTTATTTTCAGACAATTTTTTGACTTTCTGACATTTTGGGTTTCCGTAGAATCCACACAGACGATTTTTCGTTTGTTTTGATTCTGCAAAGCCAGAATCTCTTGCTTTTAGGGCTAATTAAATATTTTTTTTTTTGTACAAACAAGGTGTTTTTTTTTATTTATTTAATTCAATATCTTAGGACTTTACAAATTATCTTTGAAATAGACCCAGAAAACTAATATTTATCTTTCAAAGGATTTTTACAATGAATTTATTTAACTTCAAAATTTAGCTGAATTTGTCAGCTTCCGAATGTCATCTTGAAAACATTTTTCATTATATTTTTTTTTTTCACGTGTACAAATATTTTTTTCCTTTTAGAAATTAACTTTAATTTTTCAAATACAATCAAAAAGTAGTTGGAAACCAACAAAAAATTATGATAAATCGGCTTTCAAAACTATGTCCGCCTATTTTTTTTTCCGCTATCATTGCCCATATGTACATTTACTAATTTGATATTTCTTGGCCTTTTGGCCAAGATCAAAGTGTAGAATACAAACTAACCTCCACCCCTTACCCACAATACAAACTAACCTCCACCTCCACCCCTTACCCACAAAAATTTCTTTTCTCCATTCACCCCCATCTAGAGGGCATCCCCACCTAGAGACTGACCCGCAGAAGCGAGGTTCCTTTTACAAACCTAGTGGAACGGGCAGTCTATCAACTAGACGGGGTTGGGAGGGTCCTACTAATCACCTTTTGTTTTTTCTTCCCCCCCCCCCGCCCTCGACACAAATGAATTATTGTACCATTTTATTGTTATCTTTTTTGTTTTTACACGTCAATAAAAAATGTTTTAAAAGATTGGGAGTTAAGTAGGACGTCCCCAAATATGAAAGGGTGAATGTGGTATTATGGTGAAAGAAGATACTAGCTGGGAGAAACTTTTGACTTTGTTTAGTTCTGGAGTGACAAGGATGACCAACGACCCCCAAAATCCCCCCTTTTGAGTTGGCCATGTGCCTAAGTTTTTTGTTCATCGTTGATTTTGACTGTATTTTTTAACATGAATAAAAGATTAAATATCTCAAAGTGTAGTATCTGTTCTTCGGATGCGGCACTTCCATTTCTCGTTCTCTTTCAGTGGAGGAGAAATCCTTCACAACTGAGATAATTTTTATTTTTGTACCTTTTCTCTACGTTAAAAAACGACCCTGGTGTCTAACTCTGTCCCGTACGGAGGCATTGTAAATAGGTTCATTTACTAATTTAATATCTGCACTATTCATTAGTAAGTGTTCTTTTTTTTTTTTCCTAGTTAGGATATTGTCCAAGTTAAAGCGTTTAACTCAAAATCTTTGGCCTTGATGAAGAGAAGACTAAAACTTATTGCTATGGTTTCAAATGATCTGAAATAACAGCAAAGGGAGACTTGATTCCAAATAAAGGTGCAGTATCTTTCCATCCTCAAAAAAAATCCTTAAAAATTACCACTATTGTAGGTTTTTAAGAGTACCGAAAATGAAAAAAAAAAAAAAAAAAAAAAAAACCTTTAAAATTCCAGGAAACGAGTAGTTTCCAAGATACGAAGAAATTATAGTTTAAAAAATTGGTGGATAACTTTTCTATATTAATTCAACGTAAAATGATATTTAAAAAAAAATATACATATATATACTCTCGCAGCCAACTCGTTGCTTGGTTGTCTCCCTTGTGGCCTTGCTAGACCACTAAGATATACATATTTTCCTTTCTGTTTGGTCTTTTCTTCCTTTTTTTATTTTTTATTCTTTAATTTTATACCCTCCTACTGAAAATGCATGCATAAAAAGTAAATGGAATCACTTTTAAATACTGACATATATATGTATAAACTTTACTGAGTATGTATTTCAGACATAGATTCCATCAAACTCCATTTAAAGAAAAAAAAAATAGCTTAGCTAGGCATGGGGTTGCTCCCTAACACCTGCACTGGCAACAAAGAATACAAGTCCTAATTTATCCTTTGAAATAATAGTTAAAAAAACAAAAACCTCTTTTAAAGTATAACATCCCCCCCCCCCAAAAGTGCTGCTTCATGAGATATATAACGTAAGTGTGAATGTAATAAAAATAAAAAAAAATCAAAGTGAAAAATTTGAAAGGCAAAAAGAGTATTTCCTTGTTCTTAGTTATGTGCTGTCTGCTGTATTCCTTGCTTTTTTTTTTTTCTTATCAGCTTAACATCTTGAAGTCCCCTTATGTCTGACCTTATGTTTTTGGATTTTCTATAGGGCTGTGGTGGAGGACCTAATAAGCAAAGTCTGTTACCCCAAAAGTGGTAGTAAATAAGATAGAGGAGGGGGATCCTGGCTCCTTAAATATCTTGCCACTTCTTGTACTTGCTTTTTCTTTTTCTTTTTTTTTTTATTTTATTTCCCCGGCCCTAACCCGGCCCTTTTCTCATAACTACAGCCAGAAATCCCCTACACCGCTGCAACCCTTCAAACTTGGCTATTTGAAACCTGAATCCCAAGTGATTGCCATTAAATAAAGAAAAAGTTTTGGGAATTTGCAGTTGTGAGAACTGTCAGCCTCTTTAGAGAATATTCAAAGTGTATCAATTTTCAGTCATATCTGTTTAAAGTCCCTAGGGGAGGATTTTGGGAAGGGGGTAAATAACTTGGGGGGGGGGTAGTGATCATTCAAGCCTCTTGTACTCTGCAATTTTGGAGTTTTGGGGAATGTGTTTAGGCACCGTTTAGTTTTTATTAATCTCAGATTCACTCCCACCCTGTTGAATAGTTTTACCTGTTAGTTTCATTTATGGTTTAAATGATGTTGGACAGTTTTAACAATAGCTAACAAAACAAAAAAAAACCCAAATGTTCAATGTCGACTCAAGAGAGGTGTGGTTGGAGATTGCTCACCTCCTGACACAAAAATTTCACATGCAGGCACCCCTTCGTGGGTATCCATAGTCTGTCAAACACTGAAGGAGCCTGTTTATATGGTTTTAGTTTCTGAAGTTTTTGGTTTTATGAACAATTTCCCCCAATCCTTATCTGTGCTTAAAAATTTAAATAAGGATTCTGTAAGCAAAGCTTCCCCGCCTGTGGAACTCTGTTCAGCTGGTCTGCTTTCCAGCTAACTACAATATGGTCATTTTTAAATCCAATCTAAACAATTTCTTGTTGAGCCGTTCCCTTAAATAATCAAATTATATATGCTTTCCACCTCTAACGATTACTACTCTGTTGTCCTGTGACCACCATACACTTATTTATTTACCCATAGCCTCGAGTGCCTGTCAGGACTTGATAAGTGATGACTCCCCTGTAAAAAAAAAAAAAAAAAAAAAAAAAAAAAATCATGTCAAATAATCACCAATTAAAAAAATCTTGACAAGAAAAGAAGCCAAACGACTCAATTCCAAGAAGCTTGGTGGTCATTCAGATAACTTTCGACATCCAATCCATTTTTTAAAATAAATTTATAAGGGAGCTGCCATCTACCAAGACCCAAAAGTCACTTGAGGATAAGGGTTAATGAGTGGTCAGCGAGACAACAGCATAGTGATTGTCAGTGGTGGAAATCTGTTAGAATTTGATTATTTTAAGAGAGCGACTCAACAAGAACTTGTTTACATTGAACTTGAAGATGATTGTATTGTAGTCGGCTGGAAAGCAATCTCACAATATAGACCCATCTTATCCAAATATCTGCACATGCACAAGAGGGTTAGGCCCCCATGATATTTTGCAAATATGCAAAATATCATGGGTGCCAAATCCTCTTGAAACCACATATTCTTCAGAATTACTAACGGTATTTCATCCTGGCGAGATGATAGATAATTTTGATAATCGTTTTAAAAGTCTTAATAGTAGCTTGTTTATAGGTCCAGAATTTCGACCCGTTCTTTATATACAAGGGTAGTTCCAAAAGGCCTCCTATTTTTTATTCATTTTATCCGTTTTGTGCTCCAGAATTTTTCTCTACATATTCACCACCGTTCTTAATGCACGTTTGCCAGCCTCTTTTGATGCTTCCATCGTAAAAGTCTCAAGTGTGCTTTGTCGCTTGCATATCTGTCACCACTCTGAAATCAATGAGCCCATCTCCTAACTCTGCCGACATCAACTGCATTGGTTTTGTAAACGTTCAATAGGTGCCGATGACTGTTGGTCAGCCCAATTTTTTCTACATGGAGAAATTCCATGACGTATCTCTGCTTCTAATGCATGTCCATGATGGGTTGTTTTCAGTGAGTCTCACACTGTCAATATCTGCAACAGAGAGATGAAACTTTTAGGTCATAAACGCATGTTCAGTCATCATAACAATGCACGTTGCAATCCCCTGAATGGAATAAAAAGATAGGAGGCATTACTTTTGGAACGCCCCTAGTATTTTAAATACATATGTAAAATTATCTGACAAGTAGTAAAAAGAAAACTATCTTTAATGGATCATTAGGCTAATGAGACCTTCCTTGGTACAGTGTTCAGTGAAGTCAATCAAATTTATGAAAAAAAATGTTTTTGAAAGAATTTTTTCTTTTAAATTGATATAAAAAAAACAAAAAAAAAACAACTTTTTTTCATGGTCTTTGGACTAATCTTTTGCCAATCCCCTCAACAGGAAACTCGCATTGACCGAAATGTATACAATACGAGTTATGAAGCAATTCTTTGTTTTTTTTTTTTTTTTGTTTTTTTAATATTATTTGAATATCTGCTAATAGTACATGCAAAGAAAATTTCAATGAAATCGGTTATAGAAATAAATACTGTCCACCATTTTGTGCTCCCTCTCCCTCCAACTAACTTATTTTTTCCTTTCCCAATAATTTTCAGTTTAACCATTTTTCCTTAATGCTTTCTCATTTTTTTTTTTTTTTTTTTTTTTGGGAAGTGTATTTATTTCCCTCTCGATTTAAGTTGGAGACTTTCCTTTGCATCCATTTTAAAAAAATTTTTTTATTATTTTTTTATTATTTTTTTTATTTTTTATTTTTTTCTTGAAGTGCAGTTGATTTTGAAATCGTTTCTAAGCTCGAGTTGTTTGCTAAAAAGAATGCTGACCGGAAGTTAAGGAAAGAACAAAGTACTTTCATGCCCCATCCCATTTTAACTTTTTTTTTCTTCCTCAAATCTAGATAATGGCTCCAACCTACAAAATTGTGCATGGTTATTTATTGATCGCATCGCTTCGAGGGACAGCTAATTCATGTCTATAATGAAAGTGAACTTTTTTGTTCTATTGCGTATGACTTGTTGGGCTGGTGAATCTCACAATCATATATGTTAACCTACTCGAGCATGGCCTACATAAATAGAAGGCCATTCTAAAGTCAGATAACTTGCTGACGTCGCAGAATATTGTGAAATGACCACAATTACATTATAGATGACTATTATGAGGATTATTCTGTCTTTTCTGTCACAAGTGCACTTTACCTAACCGGAATTATTTTTTTTTTTTTTTATTCCAGTGCAAAATATGAAAAAAATAAATAATTAATGTAAACAAATTGTTGATTTAAAAAAAAAAAAAAATTGGTATATTTACATTTTGCCACCCTGAATCAGTTTTTCAGTTTTTTTTTTTTTTTTTTTTTTTTTTAGGCAACACTCTTACGAATAACTCCAAAAAGCAGGAAAAGTTTTTTTTTGTGTATACAACCTTAAACGAACGCCATTTAATAGAACTCTTCCGATACATGAGTCTAGTTGTCCAGGTGATAACATTTTATGTTGTTGTGGCCGTGTTCTTTCAGGCATTTACGTTATCGGAATTGAATTTGCAATTGTATCAGAATCGGGAATTTAGAACAAAATTAGTAATTGTATCAAAAATCAGGAAAAATATTGGCATCGTCCCATCACTAGATGTTTATTTATTTTTAATTATCCATCCAAAAATTGTTATACAGTAGAATCCCGGGATACGGTGGCCCTAAGATATGTTTTTTTCATGTTACAATGTGGAATATAATATTTTTCCAGTCCCTGGTTATGGTATTTGCCCCACCTTATGGTGTTATTTATAATGTTATTTGTACTGTATTTTGTTACTAAGTTTTAATGCCGTATCCCAGGGTTCTACTGTATATTAGATTTCCTTGTAACAGAATAGCCAACTGCATGTTTGTGACTTGCATTGTTTCTGGTAGGTTTTTTTTTTTTTTTTTTTTTTTTTTTTTTTTTTTTGTGAAAAATTTTAGTATATTTCCATTAAACTTGCTTAAGTTAACTAAACAGCATTCAGTATCCTTTCAAGGCTTTTTAAACAATTGAATGGAAATTAAAAAAAAAAACACTGAAAATGAAAAAAAAAACTAAAAAAAAAACTAGTGCTCTTTAAATCGGACATATGTGAAGGCACCAAGAAAATATTGGTAATGAAAGAAACCATTGTGCAAATCCAATGCAAACATTTCCATTTATTTAGATTTCAGCTAATAATAGTCTGAAGAATGAAGAGCTCTGCGAGAGCTTGGTTACCATCTTATCAGATTTAAATGGACGTGCATCGTTTACAAATGGAATGAAAATTCTAGTTTTCGGTTCCAGAATTGCAAACAGTCTTTTTCTTTTAGAAATAGAAAATTATAATTAATAATGGTGACCCATGTAAACTCCATAGTTGTATCTTTGTAAGTTACACTCTTGTGGAGGTTGAAGGTTCAATCCTCAGCGCACGCACCATTCAAAATACATTTGCAAATTACTTAAAACTTCTACCCAGCCATGGCTGACAGAATATGAGTGCCCCATCCCGTAGATCAAATAAAGGATTCTGTTCTAAATTCCGAGCAGATTCCCGAGTTTAACAAGATACACCTGAAGAAGGTCGAAGTTTGCATAGATTGAAACGTTGTGAAAATGACACTCTAGATGAAAACAGTAGTTTGAAAAATCCAAATGATACAGGATGGAACGATAAAATTGTCGTTCTAAAGAAAACAACACTACAGCTTGATTTTGGTATTGTGGGAGGTTATGTTGGTGATGTTCTTGACGTATGACCAAACGAAGTAGCTCAACGGGTTCAGATTGGGGGAGGAGGGGAGGCAGTGAGGGAAGGGTACAATGTCGTAGCACTCTTTCTGAAGCCAAGCCTGGGTTTCTTTGGACTTGTGGGCTGGTGCTGAGTCCTGCTGCCATACCCTACTTCGAAGATGTGAGGTGGCATGATGCGGCTCTCACTTGAAACCACACCAAAGCTCATAACCGTGGCCAAAAACTTTGTTGAGCTGTGCCCTCACAAGTTGAACCGTCTGGATTTGTATTTTGAACGTGCTAGCTATTGTCCTGTTGTCATAACTTGGATCAGTAAAGAGCAGGAGTTGTACAGCGGCACATCTCCTATCTCGCTCATTGAACATTGTGTCAATTTCAGACATGATAAAAGGTTCCTATCACTCTTGGGATTTGTACACAACGGTTAACTAGAAGATGGTCTGCAACAAAAAAAAAACAAAAACTAGTTTCATAAAACGGAAATGGAATCATGTCTTCTCTAGGGTAACAATTTTATTGTTCCACCCTATTCTATGAACATCTGGCACAAACACAGATCCCGCCATTTTTTGTACTATCTTTAGACAGTATAAATACTATACTTGATCTGAGCCCTGAAATCAAGAAAGTTTAGTTGCCAAGGTCACTAGAAAAAATGGTTGCATCATTCTACCGCTCCAGAATGTGTCTCGCTCCCAATGCAATCCTCTACCTGTATAAGAGTCGAATGATGGAGTACTGTTACTATATCCGGGGAGGAACTGCTCAGAGTACGCTTTCCTGTCTTGACAGAATACAAAACCGGCTTTGAAATCTAGTGGGCACTATCCTTTTCTCCTCCTTACTACCTTTTTCTCACAAAGGAGATATTACTTGTCTGTCTCTGCTCTGTTATTATTTTCATGTCAAGTGTTCGACTGAGCTTGTCCCCTGTAAAACTTTTGCAACAAACGCTCGTCCAGCTACAGCAACTGTCAACAATTTCCCATATTCTCTACCTATGCCTAAAACTAGACGCAAATTCCATGTGCAAGTTCTTTTTTTCCTAGAATTTTCCATGCTGCAGGACTGCTTCCCAGATAACTATGATGTAATTATTTTCACATCCAGTGTAAACAATTCTTGTTTAGCCATCCTCTTAAATCAAATTCTGCTCAATTTTCACCATTACTAATCATGTTTCACTGACTACCCGAAACTAACCTTTATCCTTGAGTGGCCTTTTGGCCTTGATAAGTGATGGCTCCCTATAAAAAAAAACAAGTTTGAGTCTCACGTTCACCATAATAATAACATATGAAAGTTTAAAAATTACTTTTTTGCATAGCATCAGGTGATCCCATTTTTTTTTTAAATAGGGTACAGGGTAATAACATATGTACTGACGTGAAATTGTCTGTGAGGATATTTTTGGATTGAGAGATTGGTCACGCCTTAGATAGAAATATCATTTTGATACAGATCAAATCGATGCACTTTAATCTGCCAAATATTGGATAATAAGAACACACATCTTATGTTAGCATGTGTATATAGTTGACAGAAGTTACAGTCGTCTCTGTCGGTTTGTGAATGAAAATCTTGTACACATGTATGTAGTTGAATTTTACCCAGTGTAGCCTTGTGTAAGTCGCAAGGAAAAATAAAAATTTCAAAACGTAAGGGAATTAACGTGTATGTTTGTTTTTTGTTTTTTTTAAACAAAGGAGTCACCACTCATCAAGGTCCAGAGGCCACTCGAGGATATGGGTTAATGAGTATGCATTAGTTATTGGATTATAGCGTAATAATCATAAGTAGTGGAGATTTTGTAAACTGGATTACTTAGGGGGACGGTTCATTAAGAACTTGTTTACGTTGGACTTAAAGACAATCAAATTATAGTCAGCTGGAAAGTAGGCAAACCGAAGAGAGTTCCACAGACGTGCAGTTCTAAGAAAGAAGCTTCGTTCATGGAATCTACGTTTAGGTTTAGGCACAGATAAAGATTGTGGAAAATTATTGATAGTGGTTTTGGATAGACGAGTGTTTTTCGTGAAAGTTTGGAGAGGGCGGGGGATCATAGATTGAAGCTCAGACAAGCACTTGCCATGAGAATGATAAAGCAGAGACAGGCTTGCAACGTCTCTTCTGTGGGAAAGAGGTTGCAGGGAAGAGAAAAGGGCATCCCCCACTAAGCTACGAAGTCTATTTTGAACTCTATCAAGGCAGGATAAGCTGTTTCTAGTAGCTTCTGCCCAGATATGGCAACAGTACTCCATCGTATTCGCATCTTTAAGAATTATCTCCTTTACATTTTTTAGTCGATTACATTTGTCTTCATTGTAACAAACTTCCTTGTTGGAATAATTAATTTGGCAAGAAACTGAAGAAAATTACACGCTTTTAATGTAAAGAACATGCAAGAATGAATGGAAGAAATTTTTAGTCAGAATCAAATATCGATATCAGATTTCTTATTACATAGGTTTGACTTTATTTTTGTTTTTTCTTTTCTTTTTTTTAAATAAAAGATTTAAACTAAGATAATATTAATGAATCTTGGGCTATGTATGGTAGTTTTTGCTTATATAAATTTGCTGATTCTTTATGTCCTCTGATGAATGAAATAGCATTGTTTGAAATTCCGGAATAAGGACTTTGTAAATTGTTTTTTGGAGTATTCAGTCAAACAATAAATTTTGATTGTAAAGTTCAACTTGGTTTTAATTTTCTTTTTCTTATAATTTATATAGTTTCAATTTTCTTATTTCGTTTCAGCTGGGGATACGGCATTCTACCAGATACCGCTATCTCGTACATTCTAATCAAGAGATCCCTTTAAGTGCAGTTGTTTCTCTCTTGTACTTGGTTCACCGGGTATATTTGCCAGGTAGCTTTTTTGTTTTTTTTTTGGGGGGGGGGATTTTCTTTTCGTGAGTCTGATTGCTTCTATAATTAAGGAATGATGGAGATCTATGTAAGATTCCAGTTTTTCATTTCATACATAAATTTCATTATCTTTTCCGCCTATCTCTGTTTAATTCAGCATCATTTGGTACATGAATTTCTAAGGCTGCTTCTTTCTTTTCCCTTATCTCATATCATTAAGTCAGGTTTACTAGTTTAGTTTAAAAAAAATCTTTTTGTTTTGTGTATATTAGCACATCTTCATATAATGAGAATGTTAATTGATTTATTTTTATTTTTTTTATTTATTATTATTTTTTAAAGAATTACTGCCAGAGATTGTTATTCCTTGTCTTTTATCTAGAGTGGGTATTCTGATTATTTTTTAGCTAGTTTTCTGGGTAGTGGATTGGTGGTTGTAGCGGTGGTGGGGGTTCATTTTTGAAGTGTTTTTTTTTTTTTTTAAAGTTTATGTATTACATATAAAGCTTTACAGTTCTTTATTTAAATTGTCCCGGAGTGAGGTGGGGATAAGAAGACCCCTCCTTCAACCCTCTCCACACTTCTGTTTACCTCTTTAAGCTAACAGGTGAACCAAACAACAAATCTATTAAATGGTTTTGAATTCTCACATTTACTCACTCCCCTGCCTCACTCTGACACATTTATTTATTTACTGAGCAAAGGCATCCAGCGTTGCTCGGGAATGAAAGTAGTCCTTATTTTATGAAAGAAAACCAAACAAGTTAACACATATAAATTTGTTCTTCTAAATATTGAAAAGTCAAAAAGTTGGAAAAATTTCTAAATATTGAAAAGTCAAAAAGTTAGGAAAATTTCTTTTAATGCACTGTTTTTAATTTTCAAACAATCTACTTCGTAACCTAGATGTTATCACAAATTCTTGAAAATTAAGTGCAGAGAATGGATCTTTGCATTCCTAATCAAATCCGTCCAAAGAAAATTTTGTTACAGGGCTTTGTTATATATTAAACAAAAACAAAAAAACAACAACATCATCTTTTGCATGACACAAGTGTGCCTTTTATCTGATTTAATCAGAACCGCTGGTCTCTCCTCACCTCCACCTCGGATTTGTTTGCTGTTAGCGACAGATGGATTCGGAGTAAACTTTGGATGGTGACATGAATTTCCTTAAAATATTTTACCCACATTGAAATTAATTTGAATCTTTCTGACTCTTAACATTGATTTCTATAAAACAAACAAACAAACATGCTAACAAACTTTGATTTAAAAAATTTTTTTTTATAGAGATTGATTCTTTAAATCTTGACTCCCGCTGTGTCACATGTTCTGGAAGATGAATTCATTTACTGAATAAACCAGATGATCTACAAATTTTTTACATTTCCCTCATTTCTAAATGGAACTTGATAATCTTTCACATTCTCTCGCTCTCACCATATTGCATTCCTTGGCTGTTAGACTTGTCATCTGTTTGCTGTGTGCAACAACAAAAACAACACCATCACTATATGCCGCCCGACTTCTCTCCCATGTTAGCAACCCAGAAAAGTCACTAAATTGAAGAACTTGCTAAAAGTGGCGATGGGCGTGAGGTGCTAGAGAAATGCAGAGTAAAAAGGATTCTTTGATGAGCGAGTGACTCAGCAGGTTGGAAGTGTTGAAGAAAATTCTGCAAGAAATGCTCATTTGACATATGCTACTGTTTTTTTTTGTTGTTTTTCTCTGACTTACATACAGATGTAATTTTTTTTTTTTTTTTGCTATTTTATGCAAATACAAATAAATCTGCAGAGTCAGGTGTTTTTTTATTTACCATTTCTTTCTCTCTCTTTTTTATTTTTTTTTAAAATTCGTTCTCTTTTCTTTGTTTCTGTCTTCTCTTGTATTGTGCCTGTTGGTGAGTGTGTGAGGTTTTTCATTGTAATAGCAAAATTTCAAAATTGAATTTCAAGTGAAATGATGGTATCCACTTAATTGTCGTGTCACAGTAGTGAACATATCCAAAAATTTAGGAAAAAAACGATAAAGTATAAAATTAATTTTTGACGAAAATAGTTTTCGAAGACAATTAGCGAAAATTGAGTTTTGCAAAGAAAAACCCCCCAAAAAAACCCAAACTAACTGGAGAGTTCTAATCGTAACAAAAAAGATGTAATTATTTTCTGAAAACTGAAAATCTTTGGCCAATTTAGCAAGACTTAATTTTCGCTAATTATCTTTGAAAACTGTTTTCACTAATAATTTTCTAACTTATTGTTTTCGTAATTTTTGGATGTTTTCATTACGTGACAATTAAGTAGGTTTTACTTGAAATTCAATATTTCGATTTTCAAATTTCACTATTATAATGAAGAAGAACGGTGTGTGTGACTTTCTCTTAAAAACATAGTTGTCTCCCCTTTCTACCACAGGCAACTGGGCAATGTTAAGAAGTTACTTAAGATTTCTACCCAGTTGGCTGACAGAAAAAGAACAAGGTACTCCCTTGGATTAAATAAAATGTTCCATTCAAAATTTGTTCATATATTTTTGAGATGAGGATTGATAACTTGCATTAATTGAATTGTTATGATTATTGTTCTCATCTTAGGGGTTACATCATTGTATGAATAACCTCCACCTTTCTGTAGGTGCATTCTGTTAAACTCTGTTGTTTATACAGGCAGACTTGGAGAATTTGGTATGTTTTTATTATCATTTAGTTTTTCTTTTTTAAATATATTTTTGATTTTTCTCTTTTCTTTATTTTCATCCACTCTTTTTAAATGTCTGCATGTGTGATTCTCTTTAAAAAAGAGTTGTCTTCCCTTTCTACTCCCTTTCCTCTTTGATTTTCTTTTTTTTTCTTCTTTAGAAACATTCCTCTCATACTCCTCTTTAACTCTTACATGTCTTCATTTTTTTTTCACACACATTATCCTTGTTCCCATCCATTAAGGTAATAAAACATGTTCACCGAAAGAAGTACAGAACTCTTCTCTTTTTCTTAAAAAAAAAAAACAAAAAAAAAAAAAAAAAAAAAACTGATGTGTTCTCATAAGAGTATAAAAATCGTATAAGTAATGGATAAATAGTTTCTATTATTCAAATTTTTTTTACCGTGGAATCTCTGGAATTTCCATGGGGGTGGGGTGACAAAGATCCAAATTTCTAATGCTTTCTCTACAAAACAAAGTGTATCATTTTAGGAAAAAGATTTCAAATGATATCTTAACATCTGTCGGTGGTATCAATTTATTTGATGCCGATATATTTATTTGCATGGATCGAAAGTACTTTTTTGTAAGATGGAATTTCTTCTCCGATTTTTCTCCTCATATGCTGACAACTGCGTTCTTGTTCAGAGTTTCACGCAGACTTTACTTTTCTGAAAAAAGAAGAAAAAAAAAGCGATCAATAAATATAGGCATCCAATATAGCATCAATATATAGATTTTTTTGTTGACTGTGAAGCCAATTTCTGTGAATATTTGCTGAATTCATCGTTGATTATTGGAAAATCTGTTGGATGAAGATGAATGTCAGTGCAACCGCCTCCGTGTTGTTGGATTTTCATAAAGAACGAAGAACCATCCACTTTATCTTATGCACAGACTAGCAGGGCTACCCGGCACTGCTCAGAGCAAAAGTGTAACATGTTTCTGTTGTCTTTTTGCTGTGTTTAAAAGGATTATATATAATAACTAACGATTATGGATAGTTGAGCGTTAAGGGAGAGATGCATACATAGGAATTCGACAGGTTTATTTTTTGGGGTGGGGGGTGGGGGGCAAATCGTCATCCAGCAAAGATCTTCTTTTCGGCTGTTGTTATATAATCGTTTGGAACCACCTGAAACGCCCCTTTGGGGATAGTATTGTCATTGTAATCACATCCCAAGGGTATTTTATTCGGTCATCGTCGGTTCACTGGATTCCCCCCCCCGATTCAGAGGATAACATTTAAAAGGAGTGTTATTTTTATTTATTTTTTTTTTTTGTTAGGCGAATTGTCACTTGCATAAGTAATTATTGTGAAAATGAATGTGATTTCATGAGATTGGTTTTATTTTCAAATTCAGCTTTTGCTAGAAACATTAAGTGTTCGTTATAATATAAGAGAAGAGGCATTAGCTTACTCCTCATCTGCCATAAGCGATTGTTTGTGTCAGAACAGGTGCACCGGGGATGGGGGAGGGGGTCGTATTTTCAAGGGAGATAAGCATAGTTAGCTCTCCATCTGGATTGTAAATAAAAATGTCTGCAGTTTCAGTTTTTCCTTTTCTTTTCAGACAAGCAACCGTTTCTGTTTTTGATACAGAAGATGAGCAGCCGTTTTCTTTCCAACTGCTTTGCTCCTTTTCTTTCTGTAACTTTAGCTGATTTTCTTTGTCTGAAAAAAAAAAAAAAAAATTGCTGCTAATAAATTTCTGTTTTCAGATTAAAGAAAGATTATGGGCTTCTTGATACACGTTTACACCTGTCCATATCCCTGGAGGATTGAGCCGTTGCTAATGTGGCAAAACACTTGATCTTAAGAAATTTACTTTTTTCCCCTTTGTATTTCTTCAGGGCAGTGGTTCCCAACCTTATTTACATGGTGGAGTATTATCGAGGTTTTTTTTTTTTTTAATTTTCTTGGCACACCTATCACAAAAAATATTTTTTATTCATAAAAATAATAATAAAAAAAACAAAGATTATATAAGGAGAACTTTAATTCACTGTATTAAATATCTGGCATCGTTTTGGTATCAAAATCAGGTCTGAATTCTTCAGCTCCGATGCCGATTCTCGATAATTTAATTGGAATATCAGGAGTTTTTCAATCGTCTCCTCATTAATATGATCCATAAAAAAGCTTACCAATTAATAAACACGAAACGTTTAGATTCCAGAAATTCAGCAATTTTGAATTGAGCGGACGGAGTCATCATGATTAAAGAATAAAGTGTCTTTAAAGAAAATGAAATTTAATGGCTGCTAGCTATTATCTCTTTGCAGCACACAAGTAATCATTCCACAGCACACTAATGTGCCGTGGCACAGTGGCTGGGAACCACTGTTTTAGGGTTTTGGTGGGTCTAACAATCAAAATATAATTCAAACCTTAGCTTGATTAATCCTTTATAAATGTTTTTATATTTTATCTAATACATAAATGGTAATTCTGTATAGCTTGAACCAGAGATGTTGGCTGAAAAAAAAAAAAAAAAAAAAAAATTTGTGAATCGGTTAAAAATAAAAATAAAATCCTGAAAGGTAGCTAACTCCTAATTCTAAGTCTTTCCCTCACGGTGATCTTAACACTTGCTGTATATTTGATTAAAAATGGACCTGAAATGGTCAAATATTAGTCGTACTCTAGCATAGCTACTAGAAGCTTGACATGGGAATAAGGTGTATCTTGTGTATATTGTCAAACTCGGTGATTCTGCATGGGATTTTGAATGACACTCTTTGTTGGAGGTAGCATACTCCCATTCTGTCATGACCTGGTAGAAGTCTTAACTAATTCGCAAATTGTAGAAGAGTAACACTTAGAATTGGATTTTACTCAGTACTTCATTTGTTGCACTAAGAATCACTTTTTGCTTCCAAAATTCATACTAGAATTGTCTGCAAGGATTTTTTTTTTTTTTTTTTTTTTACACAGTGATCACCACTTATCAAGGCCCGGAAGCCACTCAGGGATAAGGGTTATTGCAAGTACATTACGTTAGTGTGGAGATTTGATGGAGTGTTTACTTAAGGGGGCGGTTCATTATGAATTTGTTAACATTAGACTTGAAGACATCCAAGTTGTAGTCCGGAGGGAAGCAGGCAGACGGAACAGAGTTCCACAGGCGTGCAGTTCTAAGAAAGAAGCTTTGTTCATGGAATCCGCGTTTTGATTTAGGCACAGATATAGAGTGGGGGAAATTTTTCACAGTGGATTCAGCTAGACGGGTGTTTTTCGTGAAAGATTGGCGAGGGGGGACCAGGGATTGGAGTTCAGACGAGCACCTGCCATGAAAATAATGATAAAACAAGGATAGGCTCGCAACGTCTCTTCTGTGAGAGAGGGGTTGCAGGGTAGAGAAAAGGGCATCCCCCACTAAGCCACGAAGTCTATTTTGTACTCTGTCAAGGCATAGCATAACGGTGTAAGTGTGTACAGAAAGATTATTTTGACAAAAGCATGCACATGTGAGAACAATAATAATGATAATAATAATAATCAAATTTGAAATTGTCCGAAAGAAAAGCAAAATGTTACACAGGTGTAATCAAAGTCAGGTCAGTCCAGTGGACCGACAACAACCGAATAAAACGCCCTTTGGGTGTGGTTACAATGACAATATTATCCCAAAAGGGGTGTTTCAGGTGGCCCCAAATGATTATATAACAGCAGAAAAGGAGATCTTTGTTGGGTGACGAAGTACTGAGTAGAATAATGCCAAAAAGTAATAATGATGACAAGACTTAAAGCAATTAAAGACAGTGCTCCCTCAGTGTTCTGCTGCTTATTCTGCTTGACCAACAACAGTTTGGAGGTTCAAATTTCTTGAGTTTAGAGAGATGTTTGGATGTTATCAACACGGTACCTATGTAGCTTTAACAAACTATTTTTTCTATGCACAGAATTTTACCAAGCTGAAATTGTATAAGTCTGGGCCAATCGGGCCGTTTAGGGTACTGATCTTCTCACAAACTATTTACAATCTTTTGCCTATGAAAGAAAACCCATATCGACTCGATATTAGTGAGATGACAACCTATTTCTTTCACTTGATAACCTTGTGTTCTCTGTGCAACACACAGATTGCTATAATACACCCTTTCGAACAAATTGCTCCCTTACACAGTTAACTTTATTTCTTCCCAACAAAAGTTATTTCTTTTAAAATGGACCCAACACATATGTAGAGACTGGAAAATAAAACTTTGACACAAACCTCTTTTGGTGAAAGAAAAAGTTATTTATTTTGTTCGGTTTCACACCCAAGTTGCCGACACGTATTTACAGCAGAAATTAGTCATTCTTTAGCTTTTCCAAATTTCAGGCCTTCAGGTCTTTTAGCTACAATCTGCTGTTGTGTTGCTGTAATTCTTTAAGACCAACAGATCGGCCGCCTTGTTTCTGGAGGAGTGGGAGGAGGCGATATTGTGTGCTTGTTAAGCATAGCTTTTGAATCATAGCACATTTTTTTCCCTTTCTTTTTTCTTCATCTTTCTTTCACTTGATGCCAATACATGCATTTTATTCCATGACGTCATGCTCATCGCTTAACAGGGCTCTACATTGCGAGTGAAACAGTCGCATTTGCGAATGATTTTCCAAAGTGGCGACTAGAAATAACGAAACGTTTATCTTTTGGCGATTGTATTTCTTTCACGGACAATTTTGTAAAGCTCACTACTGAGTGAAAAATATCTTCGACTTTTTTTTTTTTTTTATATATAAAACGAACAAATTCACATTATTTAAACAATAAAAGGTTTGATAGAACGATATACTCGTTTTTTAAACAGCCTTCATTAAAAAAAAAAAATCTGACGAAATTTGAATGTATATACCATTAAGTATCAACATAAAATTCAGTGCAAATATGCAGAATTACACTTATTTAAATAAAAATAAAATAAACAAATAAAATAGATAAATAAAATATAAATAAAATAAAAATAAAAGATTTTTATGATGTATGTACTCGTCACAGGACAAAGATATCATATTCCAAAAATCGTGTAGATTTAGCTAGTAACTTTTCTATTTGGCTAGTAAGCAAAATATTTAGTTTTCAAAGGTCAACTAAAGATAAATTTGTCTGTGGAGCCCTGTTTAAATACTGACATGACATTAACTCGGCACACGAGTCATCTGTATGCGTACATATTTAGATGACAAGCCCGCAAGAGAGATAACTTATGACGTTTGTGTATTCCAAACTAACTTTAAAACATTAATGCACATATATTTTTACAAATGTTTTTTTTTTATTTCACTTTTATATTTATTTTAATTATAGGATGGGTCTTGTCGTTCATATCAATATTCATTTCTATACCACTTCCAGGAGTTGGTGTTATTTCAGAATTTCCTGTTTCCTAGACTAATTCTTGTATCAAGTCAAGTCTGCCCTACTAGTTCATTCTTATATCCCATTAAACTTTCAGTCCAGGTAGATAACCATTGCAACATCACCACTTTCCCAAAGTGAAACAATAAAAAGTAAAATTTAAAACAAAGGATGAAAAAACAAACAAAACGGCAAAACTATTAGGATGCTAACGAAACCCCTACTTTTTTTTTTTTTAGATCTGGGGAATTGAAGTTTTTTTTTTTTTTTTTTTTCTTTTTGCTTGTTTTTCTTCTCCTTTAACACTGCCCTTGATTATCCTCTTAACAATGTATACTTTGGTCTCTATTCATCTATGGGTTAGGGGTAGTAAGAGGAAGAACAAAGGCTACAGGGCTATTGGGAGGGAAAGGTCCTAACACAGCTAGAATAAATCTACACCTCACAAAGCTGGACTAGAAAAAAAACAAAAAAAAACAACTTTCCAAACACAACCTACAAACGTTATTCATGAAGTTTGAAAAACTGTCACAGAATGCACTAACTGAACTCTTGAACGCTTTCACTAAACAAAAAATAAGAACGTATGTATTAAGATGCATCTATTCAAGGTGTGAATTATTTGCTTGGAAATCAGCCCCCAAGCACGACATGAAGCCACTTAATGTAAGGAGCCCCCCCCCCCCCCGCCAATAAAAATATTTCAAAGTCAAAAACTAGCCAACGATAATTGTTAGATAGATCCAGATCCAGATCCAGAAAACAAAAATTCAATATTGATAACATTTCCACCGATGATCCTGACAAAGTGGGAAGAATTGCTGTTTTCTGAGTCAGAATCTACTCATTTAACGCTTATGGTAGGCTAGTTTTTAACCTTGAAGTTTAAAAGAAAAAAATTTTTTTTTTAATTTTTAAATTCTACATCAAATGGCTTCATGTCTTGTCTGGAGCAATTGCCATGAAAACAGATTAACTGAAATCGAAGAAAGTATAAAAACAAAAGTATGATTAAAAATATTGCGACAATTACTCGAACCTGAAGTTATATCTAGGCAATATCAGCTGCCCTTGCTAGTTTATATATATATAGTTCATGATGTTGACCATCTTATAATTTATTTCTTTAATTCAGTTGACATTTACAATTCTTGACAGTATCTGTTTTATAGTACAAAATCAATCACTTAATTATTATATCAATCAGTGAATCTATTTTGCTTTTAACTCATCAGAAGAATTAACAATAATCAATCCATCAAGAGGAAATAAAGTGCGTTTTGACATGATTAAAATCCAAAAATTGAGAAGCTGTACATACCTTGTTTCCATTATGCCATATTGAATTTAGAAATAAAGTCACTAAATTCATCTATTTGTACTAACAAGTTCTATTAAATTAGTTATATTCTGCCAAAAATGTTATATTTATTAATTATAATTAATGTATCCATATTTATGAAAATAACATCAATAATTATAATCTATCAAGAATTGTAAATGTCAACCGAATTAAAGGAATAAATTATAAGATGGTCAACATCATGAACTTTGGAATATAGACTTTTGTCATTCACTATATTTCTCTGTAATTACATTGAATTTTTAAAATAAGGATTGGTATATATTATAAGGAAATAAAGTATATTTCCACAGAAATATATATATATAGAGAGAGAGAAAGAGATGATAAAAGAGCTAGATTCTAAGATGTTATTCATCTTACCATTTATTTCTTTCAACATGTCAAAATGTCCACTCTTGACAGCACCTGTTTCGTAGTGCAGAAGCAATCATATGTGCTGTCAAGAGTGAATATTCATGCTGAAATAAATAAGATGAATATCATCTTGGAGTTTAGAATATTGCTGTTTTGTCATTTATTTGTATATGCTCTAGTTAAATTTAAGATGCATTGAGCTTCATAAATAAAATGGTTTGGTATGAATAAAGGGTGAATACAGTTAAAAAAAAATTTCCCCATAAATAAATATATATATATATATATATATATATACTTTTCATTTTAGTTAAGTTTTAAAATTGATGTCCCAATGTAAAATTTACAAAATTGCATAAAGTTTTCCACAATTTCCATAAATCTTCCATTAATATTATGTCTTATTTTTTTCAGGGTTGTGAAAATGGGAAGTTTCCATGAAATGTCCAAAGAAATATTCAAGGAATTCATCAACAATTCATGCCGTCACATTGTTAAACTGGACTTGAACCACTGCTATTGGTTGCCGGGTCATGTTGTGACGGACATGGTCCTTAAATGCCATAAGCTCGTCGAACTCCATTTGATCGAGTGCAAACTGCGATCACAACAGCTTGTGAAAATTCTTGCACAGAACCAGAGCATCCGTGCATTTTCGTGTTCCATTGCTAGCATTACGGACATTACGGAGCAGGTGATGCAGAATCCTGTTGCTCAGAAGACGTTGTGGTATCTCAAGAAACTTTGCCTTCACTTCAAACAGGAAGCCCGTAAATTTGATTTGTCAGTGTCCGTCAACTTTGTTCAGAATACTTCGCTGTTTCATTACTGTGGTAATCTAGAAAGCTTACACGTGCTTGGCACCCCACACCGAGGTCTGCCGAAGGACATGCTACGCCCGCTCATCCTCAACCTGGATAACTTCCAGAGGATTAAAGAGCTGGCCATCAATGACGCTGCTGATCCGGCCGCCCGGATCTTCTTTTTTGGGACACTGCTGGAACTCTGCAAAGTGGATCTGCATCTTAAGACGCTGCTGAAACCGATGGCGAATCTGACCACAAAACAAGACTTTGCAAATATCTTTAAGAACATGTCCGACCTTGAGAACTTGGACCTCTCCCGGTCGAACATCGAGGTTCCAATGGACATGATAAAGTGGGAAGAGGCAGTGAACTTGCGACATTTAAATCTGCTGGAAAATATCAAGATAAATAGTGAACAACTTTCTTTGTTGGCCGGATCGTGTCCCCATATCGTCAGTCTGAACCTTCAGTATTGTATCTCCTCATTTCAGGCCGTACGTACAACAGAATTATTATTTTTTTCATGTTTGAATATAAGTCGATCGTTTTTATTTCCGCCCTCCTTATTTGTGCATTTAATTTCTGTGTATTGTTGTTTCCATGTGAATTTGATTATAGTGATTCATGCCTTGTAGAGAACAAGATCCACTCTCACCAACAGGTAAGTAATGACTATGATGATGAACCGGTAATACCTAGTGTAGTGGCGCAGATTGCTGAAACAATCTTTCACTTTGGTGATACAAGCACCAAAATTGAAATTTGTCAGGTTTGCTTCTGCAGCCATCTTGAATTTTCTGATGGCTAACATTCTTTTTTTAAAATGTATGTTCTGAATATTATTTGTGCCAGTTTTGGTGCTTGTATCACTAAGTGGAAGATTCTTATGAAATATTGAAATAACCTGCCCCACTAGTGTGGTGTTAGCCCTGCGCAAGCTATGCCAGTTTCCACCAAAGGTGCAATTTTATAAAGAATATCAAAATCATAAGCGGTTCCCAGTTGCATGTATATGTCGGCCATGGGAAGATGTATACAGTGCCCAACGTTTCCAAAGGGTCACCCATCTGGTACTGGTTAAGCTCCACATCACTTAACTTTGGTGATCTAATTGTTCACCATTGTTTCAACACGATTATGCTATTTAATTGACAATCCTACAAATGCACAATACATTACAGAACTGTCATTATAATCTTTGGTTTAACATCAGTTTTATGCATGCGTTGAATTTATTGTTTTTGTTTAGGCCTCTTAATTTATTGGGGAACATAGGGCCGCAACGACGTTCATCCAACGGACCTGGTTCTGGCTGGTCCTCTCCAGTTTGGCCCATGTCATTCTGGCAACTCTGGTTTCAATGCTTCTTTTTGGCTTCCCAGAGGCTTTCACCCACTCACGTCATGAACTCTACTGGAGAGCACCCTTCCAGGACCAAGAAGTCTACAGATGATGCCATTGCGGTTTCTGTAACTTTTTCTTTTTTACAGAATTGGGTTGTTGGCTCTATTCTAACCCCAACTTGGAGGAACAGTGAGTGCTCCTAGTCTGATCTCTACCCTTCAACCTGTCTGGCTTGGGTGACCCTATCAGAAGACGAAATCTCCCGCCAGCATAGCTATCCGGATCCAAAAGACACGCAGGCCCCTAACCATGCCAAGGTTGCACTCACTAGGGGGCATGCATTGAGATAGCTTTGAAAATCAAATTTTTAAAGCATGCGTTGAGCAGCTTTAAAAATTTGATTTTCCAAGCTATCTCTGGCCAGGTCTTTATTTATCCCTATTTCTCTCAGGTCCATTTTTATTACTTCCTCCCATGTTTTCCTTGTCTGTCTTCATGTGAACTAAATCTATGGCATCAACATGTTCTTTTTCTCCTAACCGTGTCATTTTGGAGTTGTCTTCCTCGTAGACTAGGACTCTGCTAAGGCTTAGGAGTCGAGTGTATTATTTCCTCCTGGTGTTGGAGGGAGAAGACTTCACGCTGGTAACAACTGCAACATTATCGCTTCCATATGGTATATCAACTCAAGAATAAAATATGAGTATTGTAACATTGATATAGCTGTTTTAGTTCCTTTTTATAAGGAAAAAAGTGCTCAATATCTCTTGTAGAGCACGTGCAGATTTAAGTGTAGCCAAACAATCAAAGACACATGGAATGCCAGTTCCTTGCCTTCATCAAACCAAGATTGACCAGAATTTCTCTCTCTCAAATGTATGTTTGTTTGTGCATTGATCATACAAAATACATGTTAAAATATTCTTTAGAATTGGGTTCTGTTTGAAAAATAAAATCTATTTTAATGGTTGTAATTAATTGCAATTTACTCATTAGGTCACTCACCTTTTACAAAGTTTCTGTCAGTTACTCTCACCCTCTCTCACTGTATGTTGTTTCACCCCACCCCCTCTCCAGTCCAATGCTTTCATTTTATATAGTTTCTTTCCTGTCTTTGTTTAGTAACAAAGATAATAATAAAAAAAACCCTCTAAAACAGGAGATTGAAATGGTGCATTATAAACATCAGAAAATATCACTACAGGTATTAATACTATTAATTCATAGTTGAGAAAAAAGAAATAAAGAATGAGAGATGGGGAGGGGGATGTAGTGAAAAGAAAAAACACTTTTAGATTTTATCCTTTTATTTCTAAAAATTTAACTGACTTTTTTTTCCTGATTCAAACGATCTAAACCAAGTTTAGTAGATGACCCAACGCGTCACACGTTTTTTCCTTGGTTAAAACCAGCTGTACTGGATACGTGATTATTTCTAAGCTTAAGCATTAACTACATCCTTTCCAAATCTTGAGAGTACAGGGAGATGTGTGCAGAAAAGTAGACTTTGTTAGTTTGGTCACATTGAGAGAATAGACGCGAGTTCTTTGCTTAGTAGATGTAGAGCAGTTGTGGGAGCAGATTTAGTTCATATGGGAACGTCAAGTAAAATATGGGAGAAAGTAAGGAAAATAGACCTGAGGGATTAATAAAGACCTGACCAGAGATAAGATATCAAACTCATGCCAGCATGTAAAACAAATGTTAAACTAAATATGATGATTTTTTTTTTTTTTTTTCTGATTTGAAAACTCACTTGGAGTTTTCAAGTCATATTTACCATCCTCTCTGCTGGTTTCGAGCACTATTACGAATTGCTTTGCATTCTCACAACTGCTGTGTACCATTGTATTTTTGTTGATAATGATCAAAAGCTTTCTCTGGAATTTGAATGACAATAAGTTTTTTCAGAATTCTTAGTATTTTCTATACTTTTTCCATCCTTCAAGACACTTCATGGCCGTTTTATATGGTAGCAACTAATGCTGTTGCTACTGCACTTTTGAGGACAGGGATAATCTCAGATTATGCAAATTTTCAGAGATGATATAGCGCTGAATATATATATATATATATTAAACAAGTTGAAAAGTATTAATAAATTGAACTTCAAATCAATATTTTTTTATAAGTGCTCAATACTAAACAAATTTGCATAGGATGGGTTTAGATATACATAGAGATAGAGAGAGAAATGAAATATTATTTTCATAATTTTCATATATATATAGGAAGTGATGGTAATTTAGTGATTAATAACAGACTAACAACCTGGGTATTGCAAGTTCGAAACCAATTTGTTCCACAAAGAATCACTTTCACTTAGGATGTTGGCAACCTTCACATGGTCCTTCTCATAATTCTCCAATGTCTGACTAGAAAAATATCAGGCAAACTAATGCCAACAAATCTTCGGATTCATGATATGAAGATCACTAATATATATATATATATATATATATATATATATATATATAATGTAGCTAGCAGGAAAATCTGACCTTGCTCAGAATTGAATAACAATCACTATTACATATTTTATTGCTCGTAACACCATATTTCATTTTAGCTTTCTGCTCTAATTCACAGGCAAACTTTTACAACTGCTTAAGTACAAGGGCTTTTGTAAGTTGTGAACGCATTTTGACATTGAATATTGTTATATAGTCAGATCAACCCTTCGTGTCTCTATAATACGACATTATATGACCATATATGTTCTCGGCTTTCACATATGTATAAACTTGTGCAGTCAACATAGTCGTATATGTAATTGTTTATTTATAAACCTGTTAATGTTTGTGTCTTAGAAAGAACTAGCGAGGGGTACCCGGCGTTGCCTGGGTGTTTGGATGTGTTTGTGTGTGTGTGTGAAAACTCTGGGAGGGGGGGGGTTAAAATAAAAAAAAAATGTTTTGGTAGGTAAGTATGAGGATCGAACCCGAACCGTTGAGGCAAAGTTGGAAATTAAAGTGTGAAAAAAAAAAAAGAGTGCGACGGTTTTAACCATTGGGCCACCACGAGATGCTAACGGAAACACGTTTGAATTTATTTAATTACTTGGATTTGGCAGGTGCACGTTTTAATGACTTAATGAGGTCAACTTTGACTGCGGGATAGTATTTCATTTACTGCGAGAACGCTTTTTTTAATTTTTATTTTCCCAAGATGTTATAGGAAAAAGACTAACCCACATGCGGCGAGCGACAAATGTTGAATATTTATCTTCCCGAAGTCGAGCAAATTAAATAGACAGGCAAGCTTCATTGTTAACTCTGAGATATTACGATTTATATGTGATATAAAAAGTTGTTAGGCGACCGACCGCTTCTCTGAAAAAAGCCTTTTGTAGACATACAGAAAAAGCGAACACACATACAAACATACATACATTTTCGCTTTTATATTTATAGATGACGTATCAAGATGTGCTTGGTACATGTATGTGTAACACAAAGAACACTTCACAGTAACATTTACTTAAGATGAAGGGGTACAGTTCTTAGCAAGAATAAACAAACATACAGCTTATTTTTGTTTTTAGTTTTGTCGTCACCGTGTCTGACAGTTAATTTACACTTGTCTAGTGGATGCTGAAATCAAGACTCTTCCAACTTAGTTGCATCCGAAGCAACACCAGGACAACTTCTTGTTACAGGTTTTAATTTAAATCTTCAACAGATGCTCATTGAGTCGGATTGAGTCGCACTGCCAGATTGTTTTTTTCTTGCTAGTTGTCACATTTTAGGCTGTAACATCCCATTTGACCCCCAGATGTAAAAGTAAAAACTATGCTAATGCCAAGTGAGTAATTCTATAACTGATTCAAAATTCTCTCTCCTTCCAATTGGTCAGTTAACTTATATTGCTGTCCTGAAAATCCAATCAAGTCATCTTTGATGCTTGCAAATGAGGCCAATGTTATTTTCAAATCAAATTTTCAAGTGTTTATCTTTTCATTTCCAAAACATTTTTAACATTCTTTTTGTTAAGCTATGCAAACTACATATTAAATGGTGCTGACATACTTGATTGTTCATTACCACAAGGCTCCAGTCTGTTAGATATATTTTGAAAATTATTCAGAATATAAAACTGATATTTCTATTTATATGTAAAAGGCAATTTGTGTGTGTGTGTGTGTCAGAGTTCATTCCTTATGGACGCTGAAATGGCTGGGCTTATTTTATTATTATTTTTTTTAATTTCACATGAATATACTTTATGTGTCTGGAAGTGGTGTTAGATAAGTTTTGTATCAGAATGCCTCCAATAAGTATCAATGATCAAAAAAATCTGATTAAACAAGGAACAATCCAATTTTGACTAAAAGTTAATGCTCTTAAACAACCTAACATCACAAGAGCATGTAAGAAGTTTTTTCACCGCACAAGCAGGAGGGCCCAGCGTATAAAATCAACAGTGGATTCTATGATAAGACAGAAGCATGGTCAAAGTGAATGTTTGTTTAGAACACAATTGTACCATTTACCAACTCGAACAGACAGACAATTTGATTGAAAAATTGGTGATTTTTACTGATTTCGATGTCAATACAAGTATTGGAAGCGTGGAACATTTGTTGATCATCATTCAATCTAGGGCAATGTCGGGTCTCCTTGCTTAGTATTGTATAATCATTAGCATTATGATTTAGGTTTAAAATGATACCAGTTTCATCTTGCTGTTATATATTAATAAAAAATGTCCTCACTTGCAAATCGCATTTTTGAAATTTACCAGATGTAACAGTCAGGCTTTAATAGGGTGTATTCCAACTCTTGCAGTAGCTGTTCATTTGAACCTGAAATCATAAAAATTGGTCAGTCATAAGATGTATAGCAATAACATACTGAATTTTCAAGTGTCTACAACAATTTTAAATGCCTGTACAAAAAAAAAAGTCTGGAAACTTATTGAAGGCATGTCATACATATTATTTTATTTTTGTACTGAAGACATTACATTACATACTATCATTCATAGTTCACTAGATTTAAGGGGTTGAAATGAGCCAAAGACTGCTGTAACAGCCTGTATAATAAAAAAGAAGAAAACAAGAAAGAAATAGTAATTAACAACTGTTTGAGCTCATTTCAGTGCTTTGTGTTAAACATCTATCAGTAAAAATGAACATAGTTTTTTTTTTTTCTGTGCTTGTCCAAAATTCCCCACCATATAAAAAAAATAAAAAACAAACAAAAATATGATGCACGTATCCATGACTAAAAGAAAAAACCCCCCAAAAATCACGAAAATTGATTGAGTAATTTTATTTTTATAAAAGAAATAATTTTTAAGTGAATTTTAGTTTTTCCAGTGAACCCCCTTCCCCATGTTAAGAATGGCTTTCTAAAATCTCGATTTGGAGTCTTCTTCCGTTTTCTTTCAGGCAGTTTTCAAGATAGCGCTATGAGATTGTCGCTCGTTATGTAGCCACAAAATTTTATTTTCTTATTAAAAAAAATAAAACTACATCAGCAGTTTTTTTTTTTTTTTTTATAAGGTGTGGAAATTCTAGACAAACAGCAAATTTTTTCTTGTTTTTACTGTAAACCGCTTGAAGGTTATATTATGAAACTTATGCACTTCTATCCCCAGAATACCTTTTTTTTTTTTTTTTTTACTTTCACATTTTATAACATGCAAATTTTTGGGTGGAGCTCAAGCAATACTAGGATAAGTATGTGACATTTATTTAAATAACTAGCATGACACCCGGCATTGTTCTATTATAAAATACACCTAAATATGTTTTAATTTATGCAGATTTTATATTTATTATTATAGAGCCAGTTCTCTGTTGATTATTATATTGTGCCCAATATATAGTAGTGATTTCAAAAGTTTTACAAATAAATATTACTTGGGTGCCATCAGCTAGAATCGAAATCAAAACGTTTAGCTATCAGAATAGTACTGTATTTAAACACTTGTGTATGAGTTACGACATTGAATCCAATGATTCTTTATAATGCTGGCGTCTCATCTAGTTTGAAATGTCTTTTATATATATATATATATATATATATATATATATATATACACACAGAGGATTCAAGCAAGGACACCCTATCATCTTTAAATATTTATAGGAAGTGAATAAGACCCATGTGTTATCCAGCTGCAAGCCTGAAACCAATCCAGTACTATTTTAATGAGTTTTTTTTTTTTTATTTCTACAGTTTTCAAGTTATAAATCCAATCAAATAAAGTAAAATTTTGTCCTTTTTATAAATGTTGGAACACAGAATGCTGACTCCACAATCTTATTATTCCTGCTTTGTTCAAACTGAAGTGTACTCCTTCAAGTATTCTGTTTGATCTAGTTTTAGAGTATATATGATTGTTAGGGTCCATCTCCATTCATTGCCCTTGGACAACACATCTATCCTTCTGAACTCTCCATTTCAAACTTGCAAACAAAACAAAACAAAAACAGCCGACAATTAGGCATAAACTCTTTTCTTGTGACTCAATTTGACCTAAAGAAAATTCTTTTAAAACGTTTTAATAACAATTGAAAATAGTTTTTTGCACAATAAAGAATGTCTGCATTAAGTGTATGAATATTATGTCATTGTTTTTCTTTCTTTTTGCTGGGCAGATTTTTTTTTTTTTTTTTTTCTTTTTGTTAAATGAATTTGACTTCTCTGTAGAGCACACGAACGTTGTGTCTCCGTTGATTGTCTAAACTCCTTATTAGTCACAGCTATTCATTAACCTGTATGATTACAAGTTTTACCCGCGATACTGAAAGCGGCAAGACTCAGCGGTTGAATGCAAAATTGAAGAAGGTTTGGCCCAGAACACGCAAAGCAATGGCATAGCAGCAACGTGGACACTTTAACTGGATTGATTTTTGGTTCTGCACTTGACACATATTTGCTTAGTAGAGGACCAGAGAACGACGGATCCTGATACCAACTCCTACATCCTCACTAGTGTTCTGTTAGTAGGGTAGCTCTGACATTACCATGTACAACTGTCCCTACTTATGATGTAGACATTATTTGAAGTAGAAGATTCAATTGGCTCAGTTACATACACTTTCTTTACAAGATCCAAGAAAATTAGTTTTAACGGAGATAAATGCTGCTAAATTTAGCTAAATTTCAAGGGAATTGGAAATGGTTGGTGATTGAAGATGTAAGATGATTGCACATGACTATTCGATATCTAAGTGATAGAAAATTGTGGAGAAATCAAATTGTGTCCAGAGAAGATAGCGTTAAAAACAAGAAGGAAAGGCTTATGATTTTAGGTGTATCAACCCTTTTATATGTTTTTTAAATGACAATAAAGGAGGCCTATATTGTAAACAATTAGTTGAACACAAGTTATTTACCCACTTGGCTTCATACGTTTTCCAGCAGTATGAATGAACAACTGAACACAATAGATCCAAAAATATTCAATTGAGCTCCAATCCTCGATTCCTCCACTATATAAAAGATTCACAGCAAAACTCATTGAGCTACAACCAATACCAATAACTTTCTTTTCTTTCTTTGTGCATTTAAAATCAAATATAACTTCTATGAACAGAGTTTCTCCAAGATGTTCCCACCTGTGAAACACACTATTGTGGGGCTGCTTCCCAGCTGAGTACAACATGCTTGTTTTCAAGATCAGTGTGAATAAATATGTCAAACCGTTCTTTCATTCCAGCTATCCTTTCAAATCCTCTCATAACATTATTCATTAATTAACTAATTAATCCTTATCTATAGGTGGCTTTTGACCTTGGTAGATAGCAATTAATCTAATCTATAAAAGGAACTTTGTGTGTGAGAGAGAGAGGAAGACTTCTCTATAAACTCTGCAACAGCTGGGCTAATTTTTATGAAATTTCACACAAATATACTTTATATATCTGGCAGTGTTCTTAGATGGATCGAAATGTCTTTGATAAGTATTGAAAAAAATCTGATGTAAGAAAAAACAGGCGATCTTGACCAAAGTCAACACCTTATACAGCCTAATATCACAAGTGCGTTTGAGAAGTTTTATTACCACACAAGCAGAAAGGCCGGTGCACTATGATGGGTCCCCAACTAGATCGGACAATCCCCGATTTTGATGACAATAAAAATATGGGAGTGTGAAAGATTTGTTAATTATCATTCTATCCTTGGCAATTTCGGGTCTCCCTACTAGTTATTATATAAAACAAAACTTTGCTTAGCTGATTGCATAATTCAAAACGGTATCCATTGTGCCAATTATGTACTGTCTAAGCAGCGGCTGTCTAAATTCTCATACAGATGTCATGTTTTAACAGTGATGTGCGCTTTGTGTATTATTATGTATTATCAAATCTCCCTATTGAATGATAGATGAAGGTGGAGAATGGAAAGTGTCTCTAATAAAACACTAATTTATTGGTGCATGTTTTCTATTGGACAGTACCTCAGGGCCAGATATTGAATATGTATCACAGATTTTTTTTTTTTTTTTTTTTTCATGCAAGCGATGTTAAATTACATATTTGTTAATGGTAAATAGTTGTACAATTTATTGTTAAGATTTTCTTGTTTTCTCTAGATAATTTGTTCAACCGGAGTTTATTTGGATCAAACATTCCTTTGAGGGGGCGTGTAACAAACCCTTTTACTCACCTCTTTCACTTTTATTCTTGTCCATGTTTTTATTTTGTATTTTACATATATATATATATATTTAATTTATTTATTAAAACGTAAACAGTTACATTTGGTCGCTACAAAAAATCATCTGTTTCAGTCAATGAGACTTCATTAGGCGACCCTGAACCATCTGATTCTAAAGAAAAAACGTGAGCTCTTCAAAAAAAACAAACAAAAACAAAACACAATTTGCGAGCTCTCTAAAAAGAACCTATAACCTTTTGTGTTTTTTTTTTTTTTTTTGAACAGCTCACTTTTTTTTTAGCATCAGATGGTTCAGGGTCGCCTGATGAAGTCTCATTGACTGAAACAGATGATTTTTTGTAGCGACCAAATGTAAGTGTTTACCTTCTAATAGATAAAAAATACATATTTTGCTCTTGTTATCAAGCACTATATAACAACCTTGTTGAGTTCATTAGTTCCTACTTCTGAATATCTCAAGCCTGGATTTGTGTGTGTGTGTATATGTGTATATATATATGTATATGAATAAAAAGGTGAAATATAATTGAATAAACATATTCCCATATATATATAGGGGAATATATATATATATATATATATATATATATATATATATATATATAGGGGAATGTTTATTCAATTATATTTCACCTTTTTATTCATACCAATCCCTTAATTTATGAAGCTCAATGCAATTATTGAACATATAACAAATAAATGACAAAAGTCTATATTCCAAATTTCAAGATGTTAACCATCTTACCGTTTATTTCTTTAAGTACGTTGATATATCTAATTCTTGACAGCACCTGGCGTAACAAAATGAAAAAAGATAATTGCCACTTCTCTCCCAATTTTCGGATTTTGTAATCCTACCTATATTCCTTTATTTTCTTTTAATATTGAAAAGTGCTTTTCTTCTGATGAGTTAAGGGTGGAATAAATTCAAGAATAGACATAATAATTATATGAATGACTTTGCGCTATCAAACAGGTGCTGTCAAGAATTGTGCATGTCAACGTACTTAAAGAAATAAACGGTAAGATGATCAACATCTTGACATTTGGATTATAGACTTTTGTCATTTTTTTGTTATATATTGCATCACTGTGCCTGCTTTACAAGTGCTTTTATGTTTTCTTCTGACAAACTTATAGCATTTGGTCCCCCTCCTCTACATAAATCCCCCACCCCGACTAATCTGACAGCAAAATTCCACCTCGTTCACTCTAGAGGTTCCCTGATGCCAGAAAGCTTTTTTATGCTAATAGTTTTTCCCTCAAACTGCTAGACTTTGGAATTCCCTCCCCATTTCCTGCTTCAGTAACTGTATTAACATGCAGAAATTTAAATGTGATACAAACAGATATCTTTCTGCTAAACGCCGTACATTGTGCTCCTGTAGGCATGGTCCCAAATAATAGTTCTTTATGTGCAAGTGGCAATATGCCTTGTTTGGGGGTGAATAAGTGTAAAGGGAATATTTTATATATTTTATAATTGTCGTATTTCCTATGTGTTTGTTCACAATTTGATTAATATGTTCTATAAGGCAACCATTCGCCCATGTATGGAGTATTGCTGTCATATTTGGGCTAGTGCATCGGCTACTAGTCTCTCGCTCCTTGACAAGGTTCAAAAGAGAGTCGCAAATCCGATAGGCCCTGAACTGGCATCTAAGCTTCAGCCTTTGTCCCATTTGCATCCCTCTGCCTGTTCTACAAGTATTATAATGGTGAATGCTCTGAAGAACTGCAAGCACTTGTGCCCCCACGATGTGAACACCCTCGACAGACCCGACAGGCTGCAAAATCCCACCCCCATATTGTAGAAGTCCCTAGATGTAAAAGATCTTTCTACTCCAGTAGTTTCTTCCCCAGAACCGCTAGACTTTGGAATTCCATTCCAGGTCCCTGCTTCCCCAACTGTACTGACATTCAGAAGTTCAAGTGCAACGTGAACCAACATCTTGCTGCCCAAATCCCTACATAGTACCCCAGTAGTTGTTGCCCCTGTTAGTAGCCCCCTACACCAAAGTGGCAATTTGCCTTGTTTGGGGTGAAAATGTAATAATAATAAAAAAAAAAAAGCTACACTGTTTCACAAATTAATTTTCATACCGAGTGAACGTTTATACACAGTTATATTCCAGCATGATTTCTATACATACTATTTATCCAAATAAAAATCTACATTCAAGAAGTAACCTCATTTGCATATTACGTTAAAGAAAATCTATTTTATTAATCAGCTCCATGTTATTAATTGTTATTAGTAACAGAATTGTTTTAATTGTTCTGTTTTAAGAAAATAATTTAAGTTGATTTATTTCATTTATTTTTAATTTATTGTTAATCATTATAAGCCATTGTGTTTAAAACTGGAAGTAAGCTGTATTTATTTAAGGTCAGAGTTATTTCTCCTTTGAGCTGAGTTATTTCCTATTTGGTTTTTATAGATAAAGATGGATGTGTTTTATGCTTCTATAAATTCAACAAATTCGCAACAGCTTAAGATATTCAGTGTATCTTGAATAGTATGTGACTAAACCCTCCGCTTGGCAATATATTTTGGCCTGACAATGCCGGGTATATACAGCTAGTTTATATATATATATATATATATATATATATATATATATATATATATATATATATATATTTCCTTTTTCCTATTTGTATTTACCACATCTGTATTTTTTTTTTCGTTTTACTTACTAGGTATGTATATTTGGTATCTGTGTTGGAGGGGTGGTTAAGAAAAATGTAATCACAATTATACTTTTGCGTTCTAAGATAGTTTATAATGTAATTGTTTGGACAGCACACTTATTCTAAAATAAAGTCGAGCATATTTTCCTTTCTTTTTACTGGCAAACCTCCATTTTTTATCAGGTGATTGATGAAACTGATGAGCTGAAGAAGAAGAAAAGAAAAGAAGGAATTGGGTTCTAAAATCTTTTCTTCCAGAAATCTCTTTGGGCAGATGGCCAGACACTTAAAAGATGCGTCTGGGTCATTCATAACGGCAAAACAAACTGTAGAAAACATATCACTCCAGATAATCTGTGTGTTTCTTTATGTTTTAGCAAGTTCCATTATAAGATTATCAGAATTTGATATTTTTAATATGAAACTGAATTCATTATTACTTCTGAGAGCATTTAAAATTTTTTTTTCTTCTTTTTTTTTTATTGACTAAGTGAAAAGTCTATCAAGCATGTATAGATAGTGTAATGATGTATGGAAATGAAACCTGACCAATTAGAGTTGAGGATATGCGTTGCATGGGAGAAATGATATGAGAATTATGATTGTGTAACGTAAGTCTTAAATACAGCCTTAGATCCGATTATTAAATTTTCTTTCTTTGTATTAATATAAAAGAGTTCTGTTATTTGTTGCGCTACATTCTTAGAGTGATCTCCCTTGCTTGTTGTTGTGGACTATTGATTTGAAAACAAAGATAGAGGTTTTGATAAACGACTATGGTTCCGTGATTGGGATAATGCGAGGAGTCTATCAACTCTGGTGACTTCAGAGAAAGATTACATCGGGACAGTATAGAGAAATGTATGCAGAACAGGAGACTTTGATGGTATGGTCACGTTGAAAGACAGGATGAGAGTTCTTGCTTCAGTAAATGTAAAACAGTTAAGATAGTGGGTCCAGTTCATAGAGAAGGCCCGAGAAGAACGTGAAAGGAGGTGATAAAAATTCACTTGGGTGGAAGAATAAATTAGTCCTCACGCGAAAGAGCAGGACAGAAAATATTTAAAATAATAATAGAATAACAATAACAAAGACTTTCACTGGCGAGGACTACTATTCGCCGTAACTAGTTATATAGTCCTTTTGAAATTTTCATCTCTATTTTTCTCGTTATGTACTGAATATTTGTTAATTAAACCTATATGAAATATGTTCCTTATTAAGTTTTAAAGATTTTCTATTCTGAAAGAAGTTTAAAAAAAATTAATCTAAAAAAGTTATTTTAAAGTTTTGTTAAAAAAAAAAAAAAAATCAGATTTTCTCTTTATTCAGACCTGTATTACAAAGAGGGGGTTGCAAAAAATGAGTTGTGGTGTGAGGAGAAATACAAACTGAAACAGAGAGAATATTCAGACCTGTAATAATACAAAGAGGGGGTTGCAAAAATAAGTTGTGGTGTGAGGAGAAATACAAACTGAAATAGAGAGGAGAGTTTTAAAATATAATCTTAAAAAGATAAGGTACAAGTTAGAAAAGGATTTCATCCAAGGCATGAAAATTGTTAAACAAAATGTTTTCACTATAGGCTTTAAAAATAAAGGTACAAGATTCAATTTGAAATTTATTTATCTTCAAAGTGCACTTTTATAAATTTTACAAAGTAAGGTATAAAAATGTAATTTAAATTGAATCAAAAAATTACCTTGGATTTATTTTATGTAATGTAAATTTTGTTGCAATTTAAAAGCATTATCTTTCATCTAGCAATTAATGATATAGATATAAAATTTTCTATATTTTATAAAAAAAAGTGCAACAGAATGTACTTAAAATAAATCCAAGGTAATTTATTGATTCAATTTAAATTAAATTTTTATACCTTACTTTGTAAAATTTATAAAAGTGCACTTTGAAGATAAATAAATTTCAAATTGAATCTTGTACCTTTATTTTTAAAGCCTATAGTAATAACATTTTGTTTAACAATTTCCATGCCTTGGATGAAATGCTTTTCTAACTTGTAAAGACCTGGCCAGAGATAAATCCGTTTGAAAGTCAATTTTTTAAAAGTCATTCAATACATGCTTACATGTAACATGAATGTTAAACTAAATATGATGCCAGTAAGATTAGACAATCTGGCTTGTACTTCGTTTCAGATATATTTTTTTGTGTGTCGATTTCAGATATTTTTCTCTGAACAAAAGTAGGGAGTTAGTTTTTACTTACAACTAGTGATGGGGATAATTACAATATTTTTCTCAAATTCTCATACAATTACTGATTCTGTTCGAAATACAATGTTTAGAAACTGATCTTCTGGTCGAGATGGTTCAGTTCTTTGTTCCAGCCTACATTATTACTGGCTCACATGGAGCTTTCACACAGGTCATCAAAGATGTCTGATTGAAAACCTATGGTGTTCCCTGGAAGCTGAATGACAACAAGTCTCCTCAGACGTCCAGCACACTCCACCTCCTTCGATAGCATTTGCAAATAAATTTGTGTTATCGCAACAACCTCTCACCAGTGATTTTTCGCTGGCAGCAGCCATTGGTCTACACTGGAATTTGAGTGGCACTAAGCCTCCCCAAAGTCCCAGTTCTCTTTGCGCTTGTCCAGTGGAGGTCTGGTCAGTGCTCTCTCCTCAGTCCTTCCATATTACTACTACTATTATTTTATCTGACAAGTGATACTGCCCATATGTTTACCCCTTTTATTAGGTTCCTACTACATCATTTCGTTTCTAAAAATTGTCTGATACAATTACTGATTCCAAATTTTTTTAAAATCTTTAAATAATATATAGGTAGAGGTTTTTTAATTTTCAGATTATCATGGAAGTCCATGTAACATATGTATGTATTTTTGTAAACATAGAACATACGTGGGTATTTTACTTTTGCCGTTAATATATTAATATATATATATCATATATATTAATAATATTCATCATTTTATCACCAATAGCACCAATGAAAAATTGAATTCTAAACTAAAAACAACAGTGAAAAGAATCATGTTTTTTGGCGTCAGAAAATCTGTGCACAATTTTCTCATTCTCTATTCTGATTTGATAAAAATGAAATGAAACTGCAGCACTAACCCTCAGGTGGGTTTAACTGGCTTCCTCCAAAGGAAGAAGTTTCATGGGAGTACGAAATTCACAAACGATCCCCAGTCGCATGTATATCCTCATTAGGGGAGATGACAACGTTAGGTTTTTGCAACTCTTGTAGAGAAGTGTCGATGTCCTCCTACATACAGCGCCTGGTATTCTCAAATTGGTCACCCATTTGGTGCTAACTAGGCTCAACATTGCCTAACCTTTGTGATCTAATGTGTCAATGTGATTATGCCATATGATTCGATTAATTGTCCTAACCCTAACCTTACTAAAGAGTCAGTTTTAAAAATAACCAACTCTGACTCCAACTCTTGCATTGATTTTTGACTTCCATAAGTTAGAAGTTATTAGAAAAACTCAAACTTGTAACTCCTGCAAAAATTCCTGGCTCCTGACCCTGGTTCTGCTCTCCCCTAGGTCCAAATTATTCGCTATTACAGCAAATGTTACTGAACCCTAGAGTTTTCTTTGGTGATTGTTGTCCTTTTCTTCAACTGTCCACAAATATGCTTGCAGCACCTGGGTAGAAAAGTAGGGAGTACTGCATTGGAAATTAATTTTCTGTCAGAGTGATGGGCTGCATTATTTCAGCTAGCAAAAAGCAATATTTTGTGAGTAATCTAAGGGTTTAGTTTTTAATTAAGAGAAATTTCTACATTTAAAAACAAATTTATTGTTTCGGTTTTTAATTTTTGGAGATGATTGTTTATATTACTTGTTTTGTGCAACGTTTCAATTGATGTAGCATTCGACCATCATCAGGCATGTTGGTCGCCATCTTGGAAAAGAAAGGAGAAAAGTTACTGGGTCCATAGATGGTTTTGTATTCTTGGAGTTGTTTTTGTTTTTTTTCACCGTGGTTTCATTTATATGCAAAAAATATTTATTGGTGTTGAAATAGCGTTTACCCTGGTTGGGTATAGCCAGCTTCTCTGCGGGCCTGCATTGCATTCCGAACCATCGGGGGCTGATCAATCATGATTCAACTGTTGAAGGATGACCACATGAACCTGAGAACAACTAACTCCTTAATACTTGTTCAGTTTCTCAACTGTTTTGACAATAACTGAAAAAAAAAAAACAATGTTCTGTAAAACAGATCAAACCTAAATATTGTTGATCAGATTGACATTTTTTTTTGTGTGTGTGATATAAACAAAGCTTACGTAATCTATAAAAATAGTGACTGTGTTTATACCTGTAACAGAGTGCGGACGCAAATGCCGAGCTGTGTGTGAATGATGTCACGGTGAGGAAAAAAGAAAAAGACTATAAACAGAGAGAGAGAGAGAGAGAGAGCACATTAGAGAAGATGATCACTTTGGAGATTTAGATGACATTCGAGAGCATGGTCACGTTTTATTCAGGAAAGTACTCGGAAATAAATGTTGTTGTTACAAAAAAAAATGGGGGGGGGCTGAGTTATTGTTTTCTGTTCCTTGCGACATACTCTGCAACAACGTGTTGGATCCCAGGTCTCTATATGTTAACATTACATACCTAATCAGCATTTTTGATTGTAGCAATTAGTGATCCGCAATAAATATTTAAATATGGACACAAATCACATGATTAAATCACCCCTCCCTCCACACACACCGTATTTCCCAAGTTCAAAAAGGTCATCAAATACGAAAGACTAAAATCTAAAAAATAACATCATCAGTGGCCTTGCTGATTTTGAGAACGTTGGCAATCACGGCTCTCCAAATTGTAGAGCCATAGTAACCTTGGGAAGACAAGTAAAGACGGTAGTTTCACGTTGCTTTCTGTCTCGATTTAGGAGGTGCATCTCTAGGTATGTCAGAAACTTTGTGAAAAATATTGAATAATTCGACCCCCCTGTGTTTCCAAGCTTATAACTACTTGAAAAATGTAATTCAAACCCTAATTTTTTTTTTCAATTAAAGGAGCAAGGACCAAGATTTCATTTAAAAAAAACAAAAAACAAAAAAAAAAAAAGTGATTTTTTAAAAAAAAAGGTTGGTTTTAAACTTCGGACTTTACAAGTAAATTTCTAAAAAACACTACTTTTTTTTTGTTTTAAATTTGAATATATTATTTATTGATCTTTTATCTTCAATTTGTGATATAAAAAACTTTGGTGAGTAAATTATTTACTTTTTAATAGACATTTCAAAATTGGGGGGGGGGGCGTGAATTAATTCGAACCCCTGTCTTTCCAAGCTTATAACTACTCAAAAAATGTAATGCAAACCCTAATTTTTTTTTCAATTAAAGGAGCAAGGACCAAGGTTTCATTAAAAAAGCAAACAAACAAACAACGTGTTTTAAAAAAAAAAAAAGGTTTTAAACTTAGGACTTTACAGGTAAATTTCTAAAAATCACTACTTTTTTTGTTTTAAATTTGAATATATTATTTATTGATCTTTTATGTTCAATTTGTGATATATAAAACTTTGGTGAATAAATTATTTACTTTTTAATAGACATTTCAAAATGGGGGGGGGAGGCGTGAATTAAAAAAAAAAAACGTTTGTCTAAAATATTATATTCCGTTTATTGGAAAGATCATAAAATTTCACAGTGACCCTGAAAATATCGTAAAAATAGAATCAATAGAAAAATTTTGATAGATTTTTAAAGTTTAAAAATAGAAAAATACTGAACTCGTAAAATTCAATTATTTTCATTACTGTTTTTTAAAAAAAAAAAAAATAATATTTCTATTACTTTTTATACAACTTTAATAGTTTATTTTGGAAGTATAATCCATAAAGAAAATAAACAACCCACTTTTAAAGGAGAAATTACGAGTTTTTTATATTTTATTTGCAGTTTCGTGTTAGGGGTGTCAAAAATTCCTACAAAAATTCTGATACATCTAGTGCATCTCCCCCAATGAATTAAACGCGCCCCCAGATACCAACCTGGAAATTTCTATGATTCTGCACAGTGCATACAGCACCTAGCCTTCTGGGTAAACGATCTGGTACTGACCTGGCTCATCATTGCTTAATTTAGGTGATCTAGTGAGAACCGGTGTGTCAACTTGATTGTGCCGTATTTTTAATAATTGTTTTTAATAACATTTGTTCTAAAAGAAAAATGTTTCTGTTTAATTACTTCATTGTGCAGCAGAAACATGCATTACAAAAATTTATACTTTTAAAAAATGTTAATATTTTTGATTAGAATTTGTTTGAACATTTTATTTTCAATTTGAAAATGTGTAAAACCGAATGTTATATATATATATATATATATATATATATATATTATTTTAAATGATTGAAATCTTAAAAAAATTTATTTAAAAAAAAATTTTTTTTCAAGCTTTCGTTTTTCCTCTTATTTTTAAATTGTTTTGTAAACGTCGAACGAATACAATAAAATGTATTACTTTTTTTTTTATTATTATACTAAATTGTTCATTATGAAAGTAAGCCTACATCGCTCAGCCAGCTTGGCCAGTGCAATCATGAGACCACCTGCACCTTTCCTTTGAATCATAGTTAATCGATGGCTTAACTGTAGGCTGTATATTCATTCCACCTCCGCCTTTGTCATAAACAATTTCTTTATGAAATAATAAATGCTATTTTTTTCCCCTTTTCTTTTCTTGTTATTTAAAACCGTTTTTCTAAAACCGAACAAGCATTTCATAGCTTATTCCTCCTCCTCCCACTCACCCAGTAACAGCCGGGCTATATCTCTTTTGAGTATCAGATCTCACTTGATTATTACACATCTGCTATTTCAAACCTTAAATGCCAGTAAATAAACTGTATAAATTATATTAAATAAGCTGAATGGACTAAGAAATGATTATTTTTCATCTTTTATCTCCTTCAAGCATTGTAATAGTAAAGTAGCCTTCATAATGTGCTTAAACCAGACTATAAAATTTTTACTTCAGAAACTTGATTTAAATAGTTTCTAAATTTGTATATATATTAGTGATGGGACGATTCCAGTATTTTTTCCCAATTCAACTACAATTATCGATTTCGTGCTAAATTCCTGATGCCGATTCCAGTTCTTTATAAATCTCTAATTATTTAACTATAAGATGGTTATTTTCCCCGATTTTCATAAAAACACATGTTACAGATATATTCCTGAACGTCAAAATACACTTGTGGAGGATGATCTATCAATTTTAGCTTTACCGATTTTTACGATTCCGGATTCTGATTAATCGTCCCAACAATAATATATATATATATATATATATATATATATATACATGGTGACCTCCAAAAACGGGTCCCAACTCTAATTAGTCCCCGTTTCTTAGTGTTTTGTCCGAATGAAATGGAACTTTGGTCATAACTAGTTTATTATGTTCAAACCACTAGGGTTTTCTCCGTTGACTGTAAAATGCTCAGAAAAACAATTGAATGCCCTGTTTTTTTATTTGGGGGGGGGGTCACCCTGTATATATATATATATATATATATATATATATATATATATATATATATTTATATATATAGTAATTTATAAAATATATATGGCGATTAAGCTACACTATAGGATTCATCAGGCTTATGCGTGAATTCTGTGGTTGTTTCTTGTCTTTTATATATGTTGAGGATTTTAGTTAGCCAATCAGCTTTCTAGTATCTACCGCGCCCCTTCTTATCAGCCAATGGGCATGCATTTTATCGAACAAAGGATCTGTTTTAGAACTAGATTAGTGGTTTAAGGTAGACGTTTTCCTCCCTTTTTTTTTTATATAAATATACATATGTGTACACACATACATGCACACATATATATATATGTGTGATCGTTTATGTATATTCATGTTTATTTATTTATTTGTTTGTTTTCTATTGTTTTTGTTAGTTTTAAAGCTATTTTGTATCGCTATCCTAGAGTAAGTTTTATTTTGTGAACACAGTTGTTTGCTATTTCTCGCCTACAGTTTAATAGATTTTGGGGTTCTTTAAAGTACAGGATAGCAAATTTTTCATGGAGGCATAATTTACATGGGTCGTCTAAATGTCTACACGTGGTAGCTTGTCTTATTATTTTCCATTCGACTACCGGCGAATGTCCGCTTTCTTTGAGTAAATACTTAAAGTTTACGCATAAATCTATACTTTCGTATATAAATTTCATGTGATTAAATGAAGTAGTTATATATATATATATATATATATATATATATATATATATATATATATATATATTAGCTGTATTTCCCACGTGTTACCCAGGAATAATAAAAAAGATTACTGACTTGTTTATGAAAAAATGGAAATTAATTTTCGTGTCTTTCATTTCATAATACATTTTTTGTTAGAAACAAATTAAAAAAAAAAAATATTTTAATGTTTCAAAATGTGCTTTTAGATATTCAGTTTTGCTGATGTCAAAGGGAAATAACTCATTACATGATTACTTCTCTTTAATGTATGAGAATATTTGCTGGTTAGAGAAAAGTTTTCATTCTAAAAGTTTTCTTACCTTACTTGGAAAATAACTTGTGCGAAATAAAACTTATCCATGGCAATAACATAGTGGAAGGAACAAAAACGATTAGTTCAAATTAAGTATCAATATGTCAAATGGATTGCTATTTGGGTCTGACTTTTAAAATCTGGTAAGATAACTAATATAGTATGTTATAAAAATATATTTATAATAATTAAGCTACATAGAGACGTTTCATCTCCATAGGGAATTGTTAGTCTGATGATTTCCTTTGTGGATGAAATGCTGATGTCTCTGAGTAGCTTAATTGCCATAAATATATTTTGTATAACTTACTACCTAACTCTACTCATGGATTGAGCACTGTTGAAGTAAACATTAAAAATCTGTAATATATATCCCTTTATAATATATGTAGATACATGAAATAATCTCTCTCTCTCTCTCTCTCTCTCTCTCTCTATATATATATATATATATATATATATATATATATACTAGCCTGGGTGCCCGACGTTGCCCGGGTGTTTGGAAAACAACAAAAAAATTCAAGTTGTAGTAGGCAGGCAGACTCGAACCCGTACAGGAAAAGAATGTGAAAAAAAAAGTGACGTCTTTGCTGTCGCATCCATCTCCAAGCCGGAAGTGGCGACGTTTTAAATTAAGGCTAGTCAATTGAAAAGAGAGGATGACTTTCAAAAATATTGGCAAAAAAGCGACCCCCTCCCTATAGAAAAGTGCCCAGTTGTGGGTGAAGGAATTAATGATTTTAGCCAATTTTTCAATATTTGTCGAAGGGTTGAGCTTCAACACGATACTGATCTTGTAAAAATCCGTCGCCTCTGTTGAAAGTTTTAGGCAGGTAGACATACATACATACATACTTGCATGCATTTAAACTAACAGGTAAGATTTATATTATATATATATATATATATATATATATATATATATTAGCTGGACGTATGTCCTAGTGCTGCCCGGTAAAATTGAGGAGCCCAAGAAACTTTGTCTTCCATCACTGCATTCACTGTTACTATTTTTATTTTTTTAGTTCTATAATTATAAAATTTCAACTTCTAAAAGAAAGGCAAACATTTTCTTGTGAATGTGAGATGCCAATACATGCCCCATAATATTTCTGTAAAACCCCAACAGAAAAATGAAATATCAAGCTATAAATTAAAACTTTTCAAATCAAATAACTATATTGTACATTTTCAGCATCCCCCCCCCCCCAAAAGAACAGATTTTCACAGGCGTGCAGTTTTAGGAAAGAAACTTTGTTCATGAAATATGTGTTTAGATTTAGGCACAGATAGAGAGTGGGAGCAATTATGTGCCATCTCTTTTTATATGCTGTTAATGTATATGCGATACCAATCGCAACTAATTTGCATATTTGTTATGAAAAAGGACATTTTATTAATTATCCTTTGTTATTGTTTATTTAATTTAATGATTGTTTTGCATAGCAATTTTTTATTTCCTAAATAAATACTTAACATTTGCGGTTATATTTTCCCTTCGTTAAAGACCAACTTGATTTTCAACAGGTCGGAATCTTGATTTGAAAAAGAAATCAATTTGCCTTTTGACTTGCAATTTAGAAAGTCTAAAATTGCGAATAAAAAGACAATGGTTTATAGTCACATTAAGAAGATGAACAAATGTGTATGGAATTACCAAAATTTTACTGTTCGTCTACACAAATCAATTTTGTTGCATGTTTATAATTTTATGAATGCAATGCTTATTTATTATTTAAAATCAATTTTTCAAGTTTTACAAATACTGGATTTTGTAAGCGAGAACAAGATGGCAAAGTCAGCTAGTGTGTAGTGTGTGTAAAAATCCACTCCATCTGTTCCATATTTCATTTTCACGCTAGTATGATCCATTTCATACCTAGTTTCATTAAATGCTTTACTAGCAAAATTTCTTTACGCATTTTGGCTAACCTTTCTCCTCTGATGAGAAGGAAAGTATTTCTTCGAAACTCTGCGGATTAAGGGCTTTCATCTCTATTTGTGTTTCCTTTCCAAATAATACATGTTTTAACCCTTAGTAAAATGTTTCTCAACATATTTTATATGAAACTTATGTACTTATATAATCTTCAGATTCCTCAGTGATTTTGTGTTTCACATGTTGGTTCAAACAGCAATTCTGACTTGACTTTGGGCTCCCCAGCTCTTCTCTTCAAAACCGATCAACTACATATTCCAACATTGCAAATAAAAATAGTGTTCTAACAATATTTGACTTTTCTCTTTAGCAAAACGTCTGCACGCATCAGCCAATGAGCTTCAGTAAACGTGTAGTCATGACAGATATGGAAAAAAAAAAAATTCCAAATTATATCTGAGTTCGTCCTTTCTCCCATTTCTTTCAGAATTCTTTCCCTAGGCTCTGATCGTTTTTAGCCAAATTCATTTGGACTCGGTTAGCACTTTATACACATACATTAGCGGGTCACCCAGCATTACCCGGTCGTAGCATGCAACTAAATATTTTATTTTAATTCATGCAGATTTCATATCTATTATACAGTCAATACTCTATTGATTATTATATTGTACCCAATATATAGTAGTGATTTCAAAAGTTAAAAAAAAAAGACTTTGGTGCCATCAGCTAGAATCAGAACCAAAACATTTAGTCCTCCAGCCTCAGTTGATTAAGTTAATGTCAGATGGATAAAAAAAAACGTTAAAATTTAACCGACCTTAAATAAATGTCAACTTATGGTCTGCAGAAACCTGAATAAATATCCCACTACCAAGGTTGTATACAATAGCACTTTAAGTCAATTTACACTTGCCAGGTTCTAATTTATATTTTCCAATTTTGACCTTTTTAACAGTTATTTTTACCGGCTAAAGATCAAATCAAATTTGTTTCACAGGTTCAAATCCCCCTATATATCAAGTTCCAAGTCTGTAAACTAAAAATTGAGAGGAGTTTGGTAGAGACTGTTCCTCAGACAGACAGACATGGTCACTTTTATACATAGATTTACACCTAAGTATATGGGGACGTATAATACACTTCTGAGGATTGGATCTGCCATGAAGCTGAACTTTTAAGATATGACCGTTTTAGTGATTCTTTATTGTTGTCAAGTTAAAATGCATCGGATACTTTGCAGAAGATCCTACTGTCTCAGTCGACTCATTTGATTCCACAAGGTTGGGTACGCAGGTTTTATATCGTTCTATTCTCTTTTCTATTCTTTCTTACATGTAAAGTTATCTTGGCGGATTTTCAAAGTCGGACCCAAACAGCATTTAAGCTGACACATCAAACTTGTTCAAATGTTAAATATCTTTAGTAGTGGGATGTTTGTTCACATTTCTGCAGACCATAAAAAATTGTTTATGGATCACTGGTGGTTCATTAACCACCAATTGGTGACCACTGGTCTAGAAGGTTCATCTAGTAGACTGTGATCCAAAAGGCCATGGGGCATCTCTATAAAACCTCATAGAGAATCTCTACCTCCCTCTCTTTTGGGTCTTGGATGTGACTTTAAACTATATCCGATGGTGAAGGCCCCAGCTTGCGGGCTTTGGGGAGTGTGGAGCCACCCTTTAATTGCCATTGCTCCCAGGTCCACTCTGACCCGGAGTGGTAGTACCTGTTAAGATCCTAACTATAGGTTAAATAGAAACCAACTTGAAAAAAAAAAAAAATATTCTGTTAAAAACTTTTTCAAAATAACTGGATTCGGCATAAAATAACCTGAAAAGGGTTGATATGCCGTAAAACAAACAACCAATCCAAAACCAACCCTCTCTTTTGATATCATGGTTATTCTTTTATCTGTTTTAACAACTAATGTCACAAAACGATGACATCGTCCAGTGTGCACGGAGACAAACATGCAAACAAAATCCAGTTTTGACAGTACACATAGATAATAGATATCTAGATAAGTAATTGTGGCAAAGATCTTAAATTCAATCTAAATTCACATTCTTTGTTCTGGTTTAGGCAAGCAACATATTTCTTACACTCGTTTGACAAGTTGATCTTTTGTTTGCATTTATTTTTGTACCTATGCTTCCTCCACCGACACCTCGTTGTTTTTTTTTTGTGTGCTGGTCTTTGCCCTTCAAACTCCCTTCAAACAATGACATCACCTGCCCCACTTTTTCCTTTTTTCATTGTCTGTGCTGAGAATGAGATTAACAAAAAAAAAAAAAAAAAAAAAACAACAACAAAAACAAAAAAATATTTATATTTGGCGATCTAATTGGAAATAAGTTTTTGCTTTAAACGCATTCCTTTGTTGTCTAAAGCACTAGCAGAACAGAAGTTCATTTTATGATGACCATAGGTGGTGTTAATTGTTCCTATTTACAATGCCTCCCCACGGGACAGAGTTAGACACCAGGGTCGTTTTTTTAATGTGGAGAAAAGGAACAAAAATAAAATTGTCTCAGTCGTGAAGAATTTCTCGTCCACTGACAGAGAACAAGAAATTGAAGTGTAGATCTGAAGAACAGATACTGCACTTTAATTATTATTCATGGCATATATTATGAAATTGACAGTTTTAAGTTTAAGCTCACTCTTCCCTTTTTTTTTTGCTTTTGTTTCATTTAACTTCAATTGAAGTTAAAAACCGCCAATGAAATTATTTTAATAGAAACGATCTATTTCTGTTCATATTTATTTTATCTCTTCTCTTCTATCTTTTTCTATCTATCTATCTTCTCTATCTCTTCTCTTCTCTATTTTTTCTATCTTCTATTTTATCTATCTACTTTCTTTCTTCTATCTATCTTTCTTCTTCTGTTCTATCTTCTATCTATCTTCTGTCTTCTTCTGTTCTATCTTCTATCTTCTGTTCTATCTTCTTATATCTATCTTCTTATATCTATCTTCTTATATCTATCTTCTTATATCTATCTTCTTATATCTATCTTCTTATATCTATCTTCTTATATCTATCTTCTTATATCTATCTTCTTATATCTATCTTCTTATATCTATCTTCTTATATCTATCTTCTTATATCTATCTTCTTATATCTATCTTCTTATATCTATCTTCTTATATCTATCTTCTTATATCTATCTTCTTATATCTATCTATCTATCTTCTTCTATCTATCTTCTTCTATCTATCTATCTATCTATCTTCTATCTATCTTCTATTTATCTATCTATCTATCTTCTATCTATCTTCTATCTATCTATCTTCTATCTATCTATCTATCTTCTATCTATCTTCTCTTCTTCTATCTAGCTTCTCTATATAAATAAAATGAACTCATTTTTCACGTCTGACTTTGACCTTAATAGGATTAAGAATCTAGACATTTTATGCAGATGTACTATGCACAAACTGCATCACAATATTTGAGGTGTGTTATAGGCATATTAGCTATCCACTGACTCGCAGATCGGAGCTTTCTATATTATATCTGGTGAGAGTTCACTGCGAAAATCGGTTACGATCAATGGAAGTAGTAAAGTCATCTCTCTCTAAAAAATTCATACTTCCACCGCCACTCATTTATAGCATCCGTGACCATTCACAGGAGACAAATAATGAGGAACGCCGGTTAAGGTTTTCATAAAAACTGGACTGCAATTAAGGTGAAACGCAACAAGCTAACTTTTACGTTGGTTAAAAACAAACACAAACCAAAAAACTTTACATTTCCTTCTTTACAGTGCATTAAAACTTATGATACTTCAATTCCGTTTTATTTCGCATTCTTCGGCAATTACAACATCGTTTTCTTGGCTTTTTTTTGGGGGGGGGTTACATGTATCTTCCCTCTGTTTTTTCGTTTTCCCGATCTTTCCCTTTTTCAAATTTATTTCTTCTCCCTTTCCGTGTTTCCTCTTTTTTCGGCAAGTTCACCATAGTTTGTTTTCATTTTTATTCATTTATTTTTATTTTTATGAACTTTCCTCTGTTTCTGTTTCTACGAACTTTACATTTTGTTTATTGATTTCTTCTCTCTTTCCGTTTTTCTTCTTCCTTCGGCAAGTTTAACATCGTTTCTTTTTTTGTAATACAGCCGGGTTGTTTTAACACACACAAAAATAAAAATAAAAATAAATTACATTAATTCGTTCCTTCTTCTTCTGTTTATTTGCACTTTGTTCGTTGTCTTTCCAATCTCTTATTTTTTTCTCTTTTTTTTTTTTTTATAAAAACATATCGTACATCATTTCCATTACATTTCGCTTTGTTCAATACCTTTCTCCCGATTTTCACCGTTTATTTCTTTTAATTTCTTTCTTTTTTTTTCCAAGTTTTCTATTGGAGGCGGCACTAGGAACCCATTTTTTTTTCTTCATTCTCCTTCCTTTTTTTTCCTTCTTTTTTTTTGGGTTGGAAACGTCCGTCTCACGTTCGTATATAACAACATATTTGCTGGGTAGATTTTGGGGTGCTAACACAGCGGGAATGGGGATTCTTCCATTACACCAACTCGAGCCACAGCAACGCGTGCCAGGGTACAGCTAGTATAAAATAAAATAAAAAAAAACATCGATTTGGGAATTATGACCCCTGGAGTGAATGGTGATTGAAGATCCTAGCTAGGAAAATGATAAACATATATAAGGTACAAATATGACCATAGACCCACCCCAATACTTTTGAATGGTCTAGTGCCTAATTTATTTTTGTATTTAAAAATTTTTCAAAGTTCTCAGAAATCAGAGGGTCCCCTTCCTTGAGCTAACACTTGATTTCTGTATGAGATACATAGATATTCGAATATGCTATCAGAGTTATCCTTTACCTCTCAAATACTGAGATAGCCAAGAAAATCATTTTCCTCTCCTCAATTGACCATTTGAATGTTATAGTATACCTGGCTTGTGGTGTCTTAGTCTTAGTGGAGTATCCAGCTCTGTGCTGTTACTTGAAGTAATTGTGCACTCGTAAAAATTAGTGTGAGCTAGCCATATTGAGGAGATGTTATTTGGGCTGCGAATACTATGTGATTTTGAATATTTGGTCAGGGTTTACTTGTAGAAAAAAGTATCCTCGTGTCAGCTTATCCTTACAAACGCCTGTACAGAGACTTAAGACATTCAAAAATAACGTCTAGTAGGCATTCAAGTTCTCTCTTCCATTGTATCAATACATATGTGAATTAGCAGGTGTTTTTTTTTACTCCATACAAGGCATATTGCCACTGAAACGTAAGGGACTAAGATTTATAGGAGGCATCCTAAGTGAGGAGATGGGCTGCAAGGTGTTTGTTCACATTATATTTAAATTTCTGCATATTGTTATAGTCGTGGTAAACAAGAAAACCAGGGGGGAAGGAATGGTTTCAAAGGTAAGCAGTTCAAAGAAAGAAGCTGTTAGAGTAAAGTGTTTTTGGTATCTGGAACCTTTTACAATAAGATGGGATTTTGCTGCTAGTCAGATTGGTCAGAGATATTTATGTTGGGATGGAGGTACATGTGCAGCAAGTAGTACAGTTATACTAGCAACTCTTGAAAGTCATACTAGCGCAAACTCTCCATCAAAAGACAAAAGAAAATTCTCATTATTTTTCCAGATATGTTTCTAAAAATACTAGCAGACCGCCCGGCATTGCCCAGTCGTAAAATACGCTTAAATATCATATCTTGATTAAAGCAGATTTCGTATTATTATATTATATTAGACCCAATATAATAATAATGATTTAAAAAGTTAAAAAAATTTTTAAAATGACTTGTGCGCCACCACCGAGACTCAAAACCAAAACGTTTAGCTTACAAGTTATTTTTTCCTTTGATGTTAATGCCTGAGCTATAAAGACATGTTTGCTGGAAGGCTAAAAGTTAAAACATGAACCAATAGCTATTACGTTATGCATGCATATTCGTAATACTGTTGTTCGATCTTCACCTGGCGAATTCCATTTTTTTAAATTTTCACACTTTTGCATCAATTTTTCCTGACTAAAACCCAAATATAAAGTTTTGCATGGGTTCGAATACCCTATATATGAAGTTTCATGTCTATAGACCAAAAGCTGACAGAAATTTGGTAGGCAAAATTTTTTAAACAAATATATATACACATACATAAATATATATAGAAAGAGGTTTGTTTTTACTATAACCTTTTTACGCAAATATTGCGCAAGTATAAATCATGTAGAACAACTGCATGAATATAATTACACGTAATAGTTAAAGATGATTATCCCATAAGAAAACCGAAAAAACTAATAAGGAATTAATTAAAATGGATGTTTAAAAGAATATGCAAATTAGCTAGATCTTTTGCAGATGAATGCAATTCCATGCCCCATATATAAGATGTATTTTCTTTTTAAATAAATAGAAAAATGGGGTTTTAATATGAATATCAATACACACAAAAAAAACACAAATTTATACGAGTATAGATTCATATAAACTCCTAGACTTATATCAGTAAATTTAATTTGTCATAAATTATCATTTCTGATGCCCCCCCCCCCCAAAAAAAAAAAAAAAACTGTTCCCTTTTTATTATAGTGAAGGACTTCCAAATTCATTCTAGGCGACTCCGTAAGTCTGAGGTGATTGTCTTACTTGCTATTTTCTTTCCCGCTTCTCTTCATCACTTGAAATCGTTTCATTTAAGGGGATGCTAGAAAAAAAGCATGTTTTAATTTTAGTCCCTAACTTTTCTGTGACAGGATGGAAATGCATAAATTTATGTGCATACATAATATATATGTACACACATACGTTGATCGTTATCGAATGGAAAATATCAAAGTTAATCAACACTGAGCCTGGTCATTAGAAAAGGTATGAACCCCCCCCCCATTTTACCCTACTTATGAGAAAAATAGTCATTGGTTTTACGATTTATTGCTTACAAATAAAACAACCCACAAAAAAGGTTAATTATGCAGTAAAATATTTATTTTTTGGTATCCCTGGGTCTTGTAACTAAATTTTAAACACTCAAAGGTGGTGGCTGAGGTTCAATCATGCCAAAGAAATGGAAAGTTTGATCACTGCTTCACGTTACGAAATATTATGTTTTGTTTTTTTGGCGGGGGGAGGGGGCATTTTCAACTAGCAATGGCTCAAACTGTACTTTGTGTGATTACCGGTTAAGTATCTTGATCTCAACTAAAGCGATTGGAATCTCTGTCTCTCTTTGGTGTATTTCCAACAGAAGTTGATTTGTGATGAAGAACAGGACCAGTGAATAATTCTATTTTTTTTCATGTTATTTGTTCGGAATAATGGAAATCGAATTTCAACTAAAAGCAAGGTTATCTACTTAATTGTCATGTCGAAATTAGTAACATGTTACTACATAAAGCATTTACTTTCATGATCCAACGATCTGCAATTACCTCAGTTACCTCCCCTGACTTTATGCAATTACTTCCCCTGCTATCATAAAAACTATTTTGGTGCGCTTCTACACTATTGGGGCGAAATTTCGGAAATCGCAATACTGAATTTCACATGAAAACAATGGTATCTATGTATTCCTCATATTTTTAAGATGATTATATCCAAAAATTACGAAAATCAATAAGGTAGAAAATTATTTATTAAAGAAAATAAAAAAATGGAATTTGATAAAAACGATCATAAACCACAAGAGAGTTCAAAAGGGAGGTCATTTTCCGTTTCTATTTAAATAAGATGGCAGCAAGTTTTCACCTACAACCACTATTAAAATTGTTTTTTTTTAATTCAGTAATATTCAGTTTATTCCAACTGCATAATTTGGAAGCTACCATTGTAACTTATTAGAATTGACAAAAAAAATCACTTGAAACCGTTTTTTTTTATCTGAAAACTCCATTATTCGACTACAAAATCTCGTCCGAATAGTGTAAAAGCACCTGATTCTGTGTATAATTATTTTGAAACTTGTAATTATTTCAAAAACAATTTTCATTAATAATTAATTTTCTATTTTATCATTTATTTTAGTTTTTGAATATGTTACTAATTTCTACATTACAGTTCAGTTGATAAAATTGCTTTTAACTGAAATCAATTTTTCAATTTTTGTTATTATTCCAAACAAGATCCTTGTTGTTTTTTGCTTTTTATTTATTTATTTACTTATTTATTTATTTTGTTTCGTAGAAGTCATTAAGTGACCTCATTTTTCTTTGTGGATATGAGTTAATCTTCATTTGTTTTTTTTATTTATTTATTTTTAATTAATTCAGGGCAAAAATACCTACCCCCTTCATGAGGATCTGACGGGTCTCCAAGCGTTGATCTCTTCCTGCCGTCATCTCACCCATCTAAATTTGAGCGGAATTCATTCCCATTATCTCTGCCACAATGAAACTACAATCTGTGATGCACTTGCTGAACTCTCAGGTCAGTTTGCTTTTCATAATCTGACCGTTTTTCTCGTGATATTTGGACGCTAACCTCGTCATATGAAACTGAAAACACCAGACCACACAGAGGAGGCAATAAAAGAAAGGTCAAAATATAATCTATAGAAATAAGAGTTTGTCGATGATCATTAAATAATTTGAACAAAAGAATCTATGCCTCTTATCCAGAATTTAACTTAATTAAAAAAAAAAAAAAAAAAATTAAAGATGTACATAATTATCATGGAACGAAAATGTCATATTCCAAAAATTACCTGAATTGATCAAGTATTTTTTTCTTTTTTTTTATAGAAAATAATTTTTTTACAATTTTTAGTGATTAATAGTACATTTTAAAATCTCGGTAGTCTGAACTGAGTTGTCTCCCATTATTAAATATGATAGATGAAAACATACCTTTCTTTGTCATAAATTTATTAGTTAAAAAAAATATCCATTTATATGATTTTTGGAATATGACATTTTCATTCCTTAATGGGTACCTACATCATTAAGTTTTTTCTGTATTTTTGTTTACTAATTAAGTTGAATTCTGGACTTGCACCAAATCTTGAACAGCAGTGACTATGACATTGATTGTGACTATGTCTGCAATGACCAATTATTCACAATAAATATACTGAAATGAATGCCAACTAAAAAAAAAAAACTATCCACCAAAACCCTGTATTGTGTGTTCTGATTAAATGATATTCAATAACTCCTCGGCTTTTTATAATATTGAAAACTTTTGATTCAGTACATATTACAGGGCTTTACGTTGTGAGTGAAACACTCACATTTGCAAGTGGTTTTTCCAAGTGTCGACTAGAAATAATAAAATGTTTATTTTTTGGTGATTGTTTTTTTTTTTTTCCACCAATAATCTTCCACAGTTTATTACTGACTGTAAAATGTTTTTTCAACCATTATTTGTTTTTTAATAAAGCGAGTAAAATCAAATTATTTAAGCAATAAAAGATTTAATAGAACAATAAACTCACTTTTTTTAACGAAGGCTGTTTAAAAAAAACAAAAAAACATCTGAAGAATTCTGAATGTTTATATCTTCAAGTCTCAGCGTAAAATTTGGTGCATATTTAAAATTAAACTTATTTAAAAAAAAAAAAAAAGAAATACAAAAAAATCTTCCTAATGTACATACTTGTCACACAACAAAGATGTCAAATTCCAAAAATCACATAGTTTTGGCTAGTAACTTTTCCATTTGCCTAATGAACGAAAATATTTAGTTGTCAAAGATCAACCAAAGATAAATTTGTTCATAAAGCCCTGTCAATAGTGTTATTTACTATTCCAAAATTTTTGGATACTTCGAGGTGATCAATCAGAAAAAAAACATAGCAGCAAAAAAATCCATCGCATCTGTTGAAAGTTTTTGCAAGACATGCATACATACATCCATTTAAACAGACAGGTGTCCGGCGTTGCCCGGGTGTTTAGGTGGTGTAGTAAGGAGCTCCGGGGATGAGGGTTAAGCAAGAGTAGCGGGTGTGCCCAGGTGTGTGTAGGTGGTGTAGTAAGGAACCTCGGGGAGTGTAAAAATGAAAAAATGGTAGTATTGGGGTGGGGGAAATCAAAACAATAGTCGGCAAAGGTACACGCAGGCTCGAACCTGTTGCACGAAGGAGAAGAAAAAAACCAAAAAAAACCTGACGTCTTAGTTGATGTCTCTATGACGTGACTGGAAGTCACGAACATCAGAATTAACCATAGTCAATCAAAAAGGGAACAATAACTTGCTAAAATACCGATGCAAAAACCAACCCCCTCCTTGTACAAAATGGCCGAGTTTAGGGTGAAGGAATTAATGTTTTGGGCCAATTTTTCAATATTTGTTGTCTGGAAGTTCGGGGGTTAAAACGATAATGGTTTGGTCAGGTTCCATCACCTCTGTTAAAAGTTTTGTGAGACATACAAACACACACACACACATTTTGCCCTATATATATATATATATATAGATGATTCCAATAATATATATATATATATATCAGTGATGGACAATTCCAAAATTTTTCATGATTTTGATACAAGTACCGATTCTGATTCTTTTAAAATTTCTTAACATTTAAAGATTTAATACTTTGGCCAGTGTAAATCATCAGACCAATTGCATCGATTTGCATTCTCGGATCACTTTATAGTTAAGTAGTACCCGTTCCAGTTTCCAACTAATCAATCTGTGATTTTCTTACCTTTTCATTATCTGTTCATTTCTACAAGCCAATGGATTTCCTTCCCTTTGTTTAAAAAGGCCTTGTGGGTCAAACAAACACTGGCTAATATTACCATGACCCCTAAATAACTCGATCATTTCCTATACTGTACTAGTAGTGCCTGATCTGTTTCTCCTGGCTGGCTGAAAGCCGCCTTTGCAACTTTAAGAGATCCCAAGATATTTTTGGAGGTCCTTTTTTCTACTTAATTATATTTTCCTTTTTTATCTGCTTTTGTTCAACAATACCCACAAAAAGCTCTTCGTTCTGTAGCTGCTTATGTTCCAACTGTGTGCAAGGTTTGAGAAAAACAATTTGTAAAAGAACAATGCAAGAAAAAAAAAAAAAAAATAGGAAAGCTAAAAAGTGCCTCACCTGTCGTGGTTAATTTCATCTATCCGGTAGTACATGATTTCTAAACTATTAGGTAAAAACGTCTCAAATTTTCTTTGGTCCTTACCACCGTTTTTTTGTTACAGTTTCTAAGCTGACTAACATAGTGCAGTAGCTATGTCACATTTAGTCACCTTTTTTTTTTTTTCTTTACAGAATATAAAAGTGATTATCTCCCTTGCAACTAAAATTTTATATCTGTTTTTGTGTAAGTTTAAAACAATAGCAAATAAATAAAAATTGTATTCTTAAGTGACTTCACTATATGCCAGCAAAGTACAGCTAGAAAATTCTGTGTAGCTTGATTGCCGTACATATTTTCAAAACTTACCACTTAGCTTTTCTTATGTATCGAGCACTGTCTAAGTAAATACAGGGTGGAACAGTAAATTTATCACCCGAAAGAAAGCAACACTACAGCTTTATTTTAAAACTTTTATTGAAAAAAATCAATTCAAGTAACTTGATTATGTAGTAAGGCTGACATCTATTCAATGTAGCTGCCTTCAGCCTCAAACACTGCCTTGATATGGGTTTGGAACTGGGAGCATCCCTTTTCCACAAGTGTCAGCAGGTGCTTGGTGGGTGGCGGCAATCAGGCTGGCTTTGGTGTTGTGAGAGGTCATGTTGATGTTCTTGATGTATGACCAAATGAAGTAGTTCAGCATGTTCAAGTCAAGGAATAAGGAAGGTGGGGGGGGTAGTAAGAGAAGGGTACAATGTTGTAGCATTTCTTCTGAAGCCAAGCTTGGATCTCTTTGGACTTGTGGGCCAGTACCAAGTCTTGCTGCAACACACAGGATCTGCCAGCAGCCACCTGATTGCACCAGGCGATCACCACACTCTTCAGCACATCCAGGTACATTTTGGTGTTGATTTTCAAGCTGACTTCAAAGATGTGAGGTGGCATGATGTGACCCTCACTTGAAACCACACCAAAGACCATAACCGTGGTCGGAAACTTTGTTGAGCTATGCCCTCAAGTGTTGAACTGCCTGGATTTGCATTTTGGTGGTGCTGGCAATGGTCCTGTTGTCATAACTTGGATTGGTAAAGAGCATGAGTTGTACAGCGGTGCATCTCCGATCTCATTTGTTGAACATTGTGTCATTTTCAGACATGATATAGAAGGATTGCTCTTGGGATTTATACACAACTGGCCAACTAGTAGATGGTCTGTGACAAAAAAAAAAGAAAACCGGTTTTTATCAAACAGAAATGGAATCATGTCGTCTTTTCTAGGGCGACAATTTTATCGTTCCATCCTGTACTGAAACATATCATTTGATACATGTAATAATAAAAAAATATAAATAAATAAAAAAATAATATATATAATCATGTTGACACATCAGTTCTTGTTAGATCTCCGAAGTTAAGCAATGATGAGCCTGGCCAGTACCAGATGGGTGATCATTTGGAAATACTAGGCATCATATTTACTGAGCCAGAATATAGAAATTTCCAGGTTTGTATCTGGGGACACGCCTCAGTCTTCATTAAGACGTGCGTCTAAAAGGAAAATTTTGATGTAAAATCCTGTGGATTACTGTCTGCTCTGTCCATGGCAAACATTTGAACCGTCTGTAGCAGTCCCTATTTACAATGCCTCCCCACGGGACAGAGTTAGACACCAGGGTCGTTTTTTAATGTGGAGAAAAGGAACAAAAATAAAAATTGTCTCAGTCGTGAAGGATTTCTCCTCCACTGACAGAGAACAAGAAATGGAAGTGCAGCATCTGAAGAAACCCGAACCGTCTGTAGCAGTCGTTCCAAAAGTGTAGTACAGAATTGTACACAAAGCCTTTACTACCACATACTAATCATCTGTGTGTCAGGCAATTTAGTTGTTGTGTGAAGTATATACATGGAAATCAATGGAAGAATTCATTTTATATCTACATCATAAAGCTCAACGTCTGTATGTCTGTCTGTACATGAATAGGCTCCTATTATACTTAACTAACCACATACAATGACAGAAGAGGTATCAAGGAGCAAAAATAGGTATGATAAAGTCCCCCCCCCCCCTCCTCTACCAATAGGGAGTGAGGCCCCAGGGAGGAAAACCCTATGCACACTCACACCGTTTTATGTAGAGCTACCAAATTTGGCAGGATAACCTACCATGGGGAGGGGAAGATTTTGACAAGTTACACTGCTCACCCCCACCAAGAGGACTGGGGCCCCAGGGGTGAGTTTGCGAATAACTGGAAGCCCTGTGCATACACACCGTTTGATTTACACTTGTAGAGTTACCAAATATGGCAGGATAACCCACCATAGGGTGGGGTTGATGGGTTACACCACCCACCCGCACCAATGTGGTGGGGGTCCCAGGGGGGTCACTTACAAATGGGAACCTTATGCACGCTCACACCATTTGATGTAGAGCTACTGAACTTGCCATGATAACCCACCATGGAAAGGAGGAGATGTTTATGGGTTACATTGGCTCACTCATACCAACAGAGGTGGGGTTGCTTATAATGGGGAATCCTAATTAGTGTTATGTTTTTCGTGTCAATAAAAATTCCTGCTACTCTCTCATATTCATTTGATGATGAGATAGTTTTGGCTTTTGATATCCCAAAAGTTTGAAGCTATTTATTTACACCCATACTCTCTTTTCATACCGGTACTTCTGCTAGTATATATATATATATATATATATATATATATATATATATATATATATATATATATATATATATTAGCCTGGGTGCCCGACATTGCCCGGGTGAGTGTTGAGCAAAAAAAAAAAAAAAGAAAAAAAAATGGTAGTAGGCAGACAGATGCGAACCCATACCACAAAGGTAGAAAAAAACGTGAAAAAAAAAGTGACGTTTTTGCCGTTGTGTCTATCACCAAACCGGAAGTGTCAAAAGTTTAAATTAAGACTAGTCATCAAAAAGAGGGGATGACGTTCGAAAATATCGGCAAAAAAAAGCGACTCCTCTTTGTAGAAAAGTGTCCAGTTGAGGGTGAAGGAATTAATGTTTTTAGCCATTTTTTCGATATTTGTCATCTGAAGGGTCGAGCTTCTAAACAATACTGATCTCATGAAAATCAGTCGCCTCTGTCTAAAATTTTAGGCAGACATACGTACATACATTTAAACAGACAAGTGGTAGTAGGCAGGCAGGTTCGAACCCATACCGCAAAGGAAGAAAAGAATGTGAAAAAAAAAAGTGACGTCTTTGCCGTTGCATCCATCGCCAAACCAGAAGTGGCGAAGGTTTGATTTAAGGGTCTGCCAGCATTTGCTAGCGTGGGTGCCTGGCATTGCCCGGGTGTTTGTAGGTGTGTGTTTGGGGAGAAAAAGTGTTAGTAGGCATGCACATTCGAACCCATGAAAAAAGGCAGAAAAGAAAGTGAAAAAAATCCGATATATTACAACTACGCTATGACGCCACAGAAAGTGGAATGTGTTCAAATTTAGCAATGTCAATCAAAATGTTGTCAAATCAATGATAATTCAGTTGAGAATCATAGGCGTCGGCGCAGAAATGAAAGTGGCTTTTAAACCTGGCCTGAGGCCAATCAAGCTTTCACTTTCTCTCGTGATATTTATTTTCTTCCCCACGAGGTCGTTCCTCCGAAAAAGGCGGAATTCTAGCAGCGTCCAAATGAATAGCAATTGTCTGATATGAAGGGTATTCCCCTACATTGATCAAAGCTAATTGCTTTCAAAACGTCTCCGCATGGAAGGCCAGGCGCTGTGTCTTCACTTCGATTAGGTTTGCTTTATTTATACAAAAAAGATGAACAAATATGCAAAAGGACGGAACGGAGAGAATTTTTTAAAAGTCGATGTAAATAAATGTAGATACGACGTCCGTTCACAAATCGTAGATATTATGATCTAGGGAGCATATAAAAAGTTGTAAAAAATAGCAACCCTCTTGAGACCCCCCTCCTCCTCCCTGAAAAAAACCTTTCTTAGACATACAAAAACGCACGCGGTCATTTTGCCTTTTATATATATATATATATAGATGTATATATACAAATGTTACACCACTAGTTTTTTGTTGTTAGTGCTATAGTTTACGTTGGTAATATCATCATATGAACAAATAATTTAGCCCATGGGGCTGAGAATAAACATCAGCTCATTAATCAAATGGTCTTAGATGACATTCATGTTACGTCGTTCCCCTTCTGAAGCACAGATTTGAATTTTGTACAAATATCATTTTTGACTTTGTGTTTTTATTTTTAATTCCCACCCCAATTGCACATGCAAATTTTAATATCAATAAAAAAGAACATGATACACTATCGGAAATAGATTCCAATGATATATGTGTTATTGTTTCATGTAGGCACTTATAATATTATAAAGAAATATCAGGGCTCTACATTGCGAGTGAAACAGTCAGATTTGCGATTGATTTTTCCAAGTTGCTACTAGAAATAATAAAATGCTTATCTTTTGGCAATTGTTTTTTTTTTTTTTTTTTCACTGACAATCTTCCAAAGCTCATTACTGAGTGAAAAATTTTCTTTCAATTTTTTTTTTTTTTAATAAATCGAGCAAAGTCAAATTATTTAAACAATAAAAGGGTTAATAGAACAATATACTTTTTTTTTTAATGAAAGTTGTTAAAAAAAAAACGTCTGAAGAAATATAAATGTTTATAACTTCCAATTTCGACATAAAATTTGTTGTATATTTAGAATTACACTTATTTAAAAAATACAGAAAAATCTTTATGATGTATGTACTCGTCATGGAATGAAGATGTCATATTCCAAAATTCACGTGGATTTGGCTAGTAAACAAAAAAATATTTAGTTGTCAAAGGTCAACTTAAGATGAATTTATCCATAGATCCTTGTGCATAGATATTCAGTATTTACTTCAGCAGTCCTCAATATGTGAGTAGAGCTAAGTAGCAGGATATGAAAATGAATACCATGCATTTAGCCTGATGATTCCCTATGGGAATAAAACGTGGACGTCTCTCTAGCTTAATTGCCATTGTTTTTTTTTTATTTTTTATTTTTCCTACATATCTATATGATCAAAGGTGCACATTCTTAAAAAAAAAGTTAATTTTATCCAATAAAATGTTCTAATTATATTCATAAAACGTTTGTTTCTACTCTAATTATATTCATAAAACGTTTTTTTTTCAAAAAAAAAAAAAATCGTCTAAATTGGAAGACGAGAAAACCTGTTTACTGTGATGTGTTATTGATCGATAAGAAGTCTAAACTAATCTCACAACAGCTGTTGGCTTTTTGGTAAGAATGAATCAATCTAGAAGTGAAGAACCTCTTCACTTGCCTCTCTAAATAGCCGGCCTCTCGGAGATCATGCGGTATTTGAGACATTTCAAAAAATCAATACTTTGCTTTTCAGTACTTTTTGTTGTTGCTTCTCCCGATTCTTATTCTGCCGATTGCGGCAAAAATACCCAATCTGTCCAAGATTAGCCTTGATGGCTCTCACCTTAACAAATTACATTATCATATCTTTGCTGAATCAGCTTTTTTTAATTTTTTCTACCCCTTTTCATCCGAAACCCAGCATATTGCCACTTGATACGTAAAATTGCATCATATTTTTGCTGAATCATTCTTTTTATATCTTTTTTTTTTTTTTTTACTTTTCATCCGAAACCCAGCATATTGCCACTTGATACGTAAAATTGCATCATATTTTTGCTGAATCATTCTTTTTATATCTTTTTTTTTTTTTTTTTTCACTTTTCATTCGAAACCCAGCATATTACCACTTGATACGTAAAATTGCATCAAACTTTTGCTGAATCATTCTTTTTATTTCTTTTACTTTTTCTCATCCCAAACACGGCATATTGTCACTTGATACATAAAATTGCATCATATTTTTGCTGAATCAGCTTTTTATTTTTTACACCTCTTCATCCCAAACAATACATATTGCCACTTGATATGTAAAATTGCATCATATTTTTGTTGAATGAGCTTTTTTTTTTATATATATAATCACTTAGTTTATTTTGATATTACCAATTGTTATCTGTATCTTAGTTGCTTTTGTGTGAAACTTGTCCACGTTTTTTTTTTTTCCTTTACAGCCTATAAACCCTATAATCAAAATTGCTCAGTTTGTATGTTTTTTATAATTTAGTTCTACTCTAATAGCTTCTCCACTCAAACTGCTTAAATTTAAATGTAATGTGAACAAATATCTTCAATACATTTTGTTGCCTCTAGCGATTCTTATTTTATCTATTGTGGTAAATATACCTAATCTGGCTAAGATTGGCTGTAAAAACTCTCACTTAAACAAATTACAGCATTACATTTTTACTGAATCAGCCCTATTTTCTTTTTCTTTTTTTTTCTTTAAACTACTTTTCGTCCCAAAGAAGGCATATTGCAATGTAAGGGGCTATAGTCGCGAGTTAAGTGACCTTTTGTCAAACATAGACACTTGTACTAATTTAGAAAGATAAAATCCTTAGGACCTCTATCCCATCTCTCCTCTTGCGAATTGTAATGAAGCAATTGAAGCATTTTCCCACACCATTTTGTCATCCCAAAATAACAACCTAATCTTTTTTTTTTTTTTTTTTTTTTTTTTTTTCACGTGTCATACTCGATCTAAACTCTCCTCATCTAAAGTTGGCTGGCAAATATATTTAATTTCATTTATAAACTGAATTTCCTCTTTAACAATCTAGAATGGAATAAAATCACAAATTTTTCACAAACCCAAAACTGGACTTATTCTACTGAAATTTGGAAAAGAGAATCTATACATAAAAATGGGTGGCATAGGCTATATATGCAATTAAAATATGATTTGTCATGGACATGTGTTTCATCATCCAAGGACTCTTCAGCGTGGTTGAACTCGGCAATATTCACAACCAGGACTCCAGAGACTGAAGCCCTTTGGTTTACCACTGAGCCATCCCTGCTAGCATAAGTGTTAGTGTGTATATGTGCGTGTGTATAATCAGAACTTTTGGGGTTATGAAATCTGGAATATTTCAGCTTCATCCCCCCTCCTCTATTCCAAAAGCGATTCTTATTTTTTTCTTGACAATAAAAAAAAAGCACACACATTTATTCATTCATTTGAAGATTGTTTTTTTATAATAAGGGACACCGGAGCAGGAATTCCATTTTGAGATTTAACATTGACTTTCTGGTTCTACCTTAATTCTTTCATTGGTAAATTATAAACAAATAAAGAAAATGCTTAAACGTTCACTTTGAAATGTTCTAATTAGTTATAGCACCTAAGTGCTAAAAGTCTATATGAAGCCTCTCATAGTTAATTAATATATTGAAACCACTCCTTGCAAGTTTTTATTTCTTTTTCTGGAGCCAGTTTGGTCCCATTGCTGTCTGAAGTGGTAATCTATGATATAATTCAAGGACCAGTGGTGCAATGGTTAGAATACTTGGAAAAATCAATTGTAAAAAGTGATATCCTCCTGGAGGTTGAAGGTTCAATTCTCAGTGTAGGCGACCAATAAATAAAGGGTTTTGCTCAAAATTCCATCCAAATTCCTGAGTTCGACAGGATACACTTGAAGAAGGTCGGAGGTTACATCGACCAAAATATTATGAAAATAACTCAAGATGAGAACGGTAGTCCTATGAATCCAAATAATACAAATAAATAATCCTCATCTCAATAATTCAGAAAAATCCATGAATACCAAAGATATTTTAGTTTTAGTTTTTATTCTAAAAACAAAAATATAATAATAATTGTAATATAAAGTTCAGGGCTTTCTCTCTGTGTCTCTCCTTTTCTCCCCCTCCCCATCTCTGAATCTTTTTTTCTTTTCTGTCATATCAATTTTGCTCTCCACATCTATACCCTAAAATTAGTGTCAAAGAAAGCAAGAATCGTTGACCTCTTCTCTCACCAGGCAACATTCCTGTTGCCCATTAAAGTACTATACAACCAGATGATGGCTTTGTGGTTAGACATCATTACAGGGTCGACCATCTTCACTGTAATCCTTCATGTTCAAAAGCTTTGTTTTGTGTCGCATAAAAGTCCTAAAAAAAAAAAAGAACGTTTTGAAGAATATTCTTCCCAATCTTTGACCATTTTTTTTAATTTTTTTTTTTTATTGAAGAAAAGCAGATTTTTAGTTTGATTATGCAAAGGTCAAGTTGACAACCGACTTCAATCGGAAATTTATTGATTGGCTGCCAATTTTGTTTCCGCTTCCATGAATGCATCTAGTTTCCATTCAATAGATATTTTTCAGTTAACAGACCAAATCCAAATATAAACCAGACAATTAATGGTTACCGCAGCAAAATGAAATGACAATGTTTTACATAATGGAGATAACCAGACTCCCCAGTTCCTCGATACGGGAACCCAGCTTTGCCCTGGAATGAATGATGACTCCTGTGTCTGCTTAGTTTCCTCAACAGAATATTACCATTTAATTTAATTTTTTTTTCAGTTTCTAAAAGAAAGTAAAACTCTGAAAACTAAAAATGTTAATTTTGCTGTGAAGATTTCAAAAGTTTCATGAAGTGGGTAGATGACTTTTGTTTCATCAAAACCTGATATTTTATGTCTCCTACCCACCAAATGCACACTCATATATTTCTCGTAATATTTACTTTCTTACTTGAAACTGATCGGAGTTTTTTTTCTGGCTAAGAGCAAAGTATAGTATCTGTTCTGATAATACACTTCATCTTTACTGTCCTCATCCAGTGAGGGGGAGAACTTTCTAGACTTGGAAACTTTTTATTTATGTTTTGAACCGAGTGCAATTCATTAAAGAATGTTCTCCTTCTATTATTGACTAACAGGGACACCCGACATTGCCCGGGATTGAATGAGGATCAATCGATGCTTAACCCTCCCATACTTTATTGTCATTTAAATCGATGAAATCACCCATTTTTCAATCAAACCAATTAATTGCCTGCTATAGTTGGGGACCCACTGCACTGGAAGGAAGCTTCACATGCCTTCCCACAGTGATTTAGTCCGCAATACATTGCAGTTTACATTGCACTGTAGAGAACCTACTATTGATTTTATAAAATTATGTTTTTATATATAATGGCTTGAATTAAAGTTTAAAATGCAAAAGTCAAGTATTATGGTTTAATTGTGCTCTAAACAGAAACATTCATTTCAGATATGGCACTGTCATATCAAAGAACCTACTGTTGATTTTATATGCTGGGCCTTTCTGCTCTGCTTGTGCAGTAATAAAACTTCTCGAATGTACTTGTGATGTTAGGCTGTATAAGGCGTTATCTTTGGTCAAAATCACCTCTTCCTTCTTTCATCGGATTTTTTTGATACTTATCAAAGATATTACGACACAAAACCTATCTAAGAACACTGCCAGGCACATAAAGTACAATTGTGTGAAATTAAAAAAAAAAAAATCGGCCCTGCCGTTTAGGAATCCATCTCTCACACACACACACAAAATTCCTTTTATATAATGATAGATAGATATTCCACCAAATTAAATTATTTTATTTTTTTTTGTCCTATCTTAGAGTGAGAAACTAATGGTAAATGCACCAGTGGAGATGTGGCAATAATACTCCATGCAGGAACCAATTGTGGGTTTGTAAAGATATAGAATACTCTTTGGTGTGAGTAATTTTCTAGCATAGTAAAGGGAGCCCACCAGCCTTTGCAATATCCTCAATATATTTATTGCTTCTTGTGCTTCTCTCCCTCTCCACACACAGTGGGAGAGGGTCATCTTAATTTCAGCTTTCTTTACTATTGGCTACTCTCATAGCTAGACATTGGTTAAATAGTTAATGATACAGACCAAAAACCTGGGTGTGCCAGGTTCGAATTCAGTTTGTTCCACAAAAACACGTCCGTACCTGAGCTTGTATCTAACTTTGTAGAGAGGATGCAAATAAATATACCCATGATTTTTTTGATTGCATCTGTGGACAGAGCGAAAGAGAAACCAGTTTCGGCTTGTAGAGATTTGAAAGAACGCAATATTTTTTTCTTCTTCTAAAATTGCAAACTCTGTGAATTCTTTAATGTTTTAATTAATTTTTTTTTCAACTGATTGTTTTTCTTTCTTGCAGGTTTGAAATCGCTCTCTTTGTCTTCCTGTGCCGTGGTCCATAAACATTCAAAAGTCACCGACAAGCCAATTGATGTCAGGGTCGTACCACCTTTCAAAATGAGACGAATATCTTGGATGGAAGTAAATCAACCATTGGTCAGTATCTGTGGTAAACGAGTAATAACAACAACAAAAAAAAAAATTTCAACCATTTCTAATAAAACTTCATGCCAGATTTGTTGGAATTTTACTCAAATAGCTTTTCATGCATAAGTGTTTATTATTAAACTAGCTCTATCTATAATATAAAAGCGAAAATGTGTGTTAGTGTATGCGTTTTTTGTGTATGTCTAGCAAAGGCTTGGGGGGGGGGCGATCATCGTTTCTTAGAATTTTTTTATATACTCCCTAGATTCTAATATCTATGATTTATGAAAGGAGGTCATGTCTACCTTTATTTGAGCAACTTTTACACGCTATTTTCGCTGTATTTTTTGGTCTCCATGTGTTTCTTTGACTTTTTTCTATAAAAGTGAAACTGATTCAGAAAAAACAATAGAGTCGCTGGCTTTTGTGGTGTCGAAGGCAATCAGCTTTGATCACTGTGGGGAATACCCTTCATATCAGACAATTGCCATTCATTAAAACACTGTCAGAGCTCCCCTCTCAGAGGGAGCTGATTTCCCCACACAACGGCGGAAAGATGAAACTTAAGTGTGTGATTTCATTTCTCCTGCGTGAACTCTTTCACTTTCCACATGTCAACTTTTTAATCGTTAAATTAGTTTTTCACTTCCTTTGTCGTTGTGGCCAAGCGGTAAATTGTCAGGTTTTTTATCACTTTCTTTTCCACCTTCGCGTCAAGGCTTTGAGTTTAAGCCTACCTGTCTACCAAAACTTCTTTTTTCTTTTACACATCCAAACACCTGGGCAACGCCGGTTACCCATGCTAGTATATTTTAATTCATGCAGATTTCGTATTTATCATCATGGAGCCAATTCTGTATTCAAATAGATAAGAAAGTTATAAAATGAAACCACTTTTAGCTATGATTAGTTTACGGATGCGCAAACTTATAGAAATGTCGACAAGTTGAAATGAACATTTTGCATCTCAACTAGTTGACTTCATCCATCCAAACAAAGATTTTACTCGTTATAAACCATCCTTGGTGTATCATTACTAGGGCTGTGACAACAGCATATTCTTTTCATTGTTTTGACTCCTGAGTATATATATCCGTTAATATCTTATATGTTTTTATATAGACGGATGTGGTTCTTGGTTGATTAAGTGTGTCTGTGTCGGATATATACCCGAGAGTCAAAAGAATGAAAAGAATATTCTGTTGTCACAGCCCTAATGATTACTATTTCTTGTTAATTTCAGTGTTATGTGACCAGTAGTTTAAGAATTTTGTGGTTAAATATTTACACACAGACAAACACACGCATACATCCGTTTCATTTATATAGAAGTAGCAATCCCCTTCTCCAATTCACACACCAATATGCATGCATATCAAGGAGTATTCAGATTGTAATTCTATCAAGTAGTTTTGGAGACTATAGACAGCCATCCAATAAACAAACAAAAAATGCTGAGTTATAATCCAGATTACTAGCATTCCCATCGTTGCCGGGAAAAATTGAGGAAACCAGGAATTGCAATTCCAGTTCTAATGTTTCTGAAATTTTTTTTAGCTGACAATTTGTCATTCATATAATTTGGATTCTTCCAACTGCTGTTCTAAGCTTACATTTTATTTTTACAATATTTTAGCTGATGTAACTTCTGACCTTCAGTTTGTTCAAAATTCTGTGCAGATTCCCAAGTTTATCAGAAAGATTTCCGAGTTCGACGAAATGCACCTGAAGAAAGGCGGAGCTTACATTGACTGAAACATTGTGAAAATAACGCCCAAGATGAGGAGAATAGTCTGAAAAAATCTCAATAATCTGAAATCAGAAATAAATTAACCGAAAAACTTTGGAAAAATTCATTTTTACCCAAAATGCTAAGTCGTGATATGCAAAAAATATTTGTAAAAGTTCCGAATGAGGAATATCGAATTATTCCTTTGTAGTTTTTTTTTTTTTTTTAGAAGGGGAGGTGTTTTACAATTTAACAAATGAATAAAATGTCTGATGTATTTACAAAAGAAACGAAATGCATTATGGTAGAATCTAATTTCATAATGAAATAAAGGAAGAAGGTATTCTCTAATATAGTGCATGCATATTTTTTTATGATTGCAACCCTCCAAAGTAGATGAATCAGAAAACACATTAAGAGATTATTACTTGACTAGCAGTTCCGCCCGGCTTTGCTTGGACCCTATGTACTGTTAATAACTTTATATGTATATGTTAAAAAGTGTGAATATGTACGGTAATGCCTTTCTATATAATAGGCTTCCTTAACTACCATATAGAAAAGTTAGTAGAGACGCAGAGGTGAAATTTTTTAAAACTTTTACCCCAATTTTGACATCTTAACATTTATTGTTCTGGGCTAAAATTAAATTAAAATGTTTGACCCATAAAATTTCAAGTGTTTAGACCCAAAATTGGAGGAGTTTGGTAATCTACAAAGGTCAACTCTGTAAACTTCGACCTCTTGCCAGCCAGATTTTCGCCCAAAAACTGATTAAAAAAGCTTGCAGCATGTCTGAATACCCTTTATGTAAAATTTCAAATGTTTAGACCCAAAATTGACGGAGGAGTTTGCTAAAGACCGCAAAGGTAAAATCTTTTTAACTTTGACCCCTTGGAAGTCAAATTTTCAGCAAAAAAAGAAAAATGCTTACAAACCTTGCCCTATGTCTGAATACACTTTATGTAAAATTTCAAATGTTTAGACCAGAAATTGGCTAAGTAATTTGGTAGAGACCACAGAGGTCAATTTTTTAAAACTTCGACCCCAATTATGACCCCTTAACATTAATTGTTTTGGGCTCAAGTCAAATTATAAAGTTAGATCTATGTCTAAGTAACCTATATCTAAAATTTAAAGTGTTTAAACCCAAAACTGGCGGAGGAGTTTGGTAGAGTTCTCAAAGGTCAAATTGTTGAACAGCCAAATTTCTGTCCGAAAACCGATTAAAAATATTTTCTCAAATCCCTATACCCCTTATGGCAAATCTCGAGTCTGTAAACCGAAAATTGACAGAGTTATTTGGTAGGGAAGTGTACACAGACAGACAGACATTTTCACTTTTATATATAGATTAAACGACAGACTGATTCATCTCCACCTGCTTTATGAGATTTCTGTTCCTAATAGCGAATCGGCAATATATAATAAAGCTTATTTTTACTTTTAATTAAAATTGTACTTGATCCTTTTTCATAAAAATTTTGGTGAGGGTACTTATTGTTGCCTGATACATATGTACTGAAGGATTTTTTTTTTTTGACATGCAATTCTCATTTGTGCCTCATCCTGTACAAACTTCAATTTTATTATAATTGTCATTTATTTTATTATGTCTGTAATATAAATAAAAAAAAACTGCTGAATGTTTTTAAAGATATCAATAAAGAGAAATATTTGTTTTAAACTAATAATACGAGCCCATGTTTTTCTTTGTTTTTTGCTCCTTCCTTTTTATCTTCCTCTTCCCTTTTTATCTTTCTCCTTCCTCTTCCTCCTATTTCATCATATCAAACTCCTTTCTCTCCATCCTCAACCGGAAATGTGCTTCTCCCACTCCATGCCACATCTGGATTAGTGCATCTTCCACTAATCTCTCCCTTTTAGACAGTCTCCAATCTAATAGGTACTGCACTATTGTCCAATCTCTGTCCGATCACTGCAAAGTTGCGTCCCTGTGCCTGTTTTACAAATATTTTAATGGAATGTATTCTGATTAACTCATAGTACTTGTGTTGTCCTGACTTACATACTCTCGATTAACCAGCAGCAAAATTCCACCTCTTCAGTAGGTCCTGGATATGACCTTAAACTATATCTGATCGTGAGGCCCCAGCTTGTGGGCTTTGGGGAGTGTGGAGCCACCCCTTAATTGCCATTGTTCCCAGGTCCATTCTAACCCAGAGTGGTAGTACCTGTTAGGGTCCCAACTATGGGTTAAATAGAAACTTAAAAAAAAAAAAAACCCAAATATATTCTATTAAAACTTTTTCTTCAAAATCACTGGATCGGCATTAAATGACCTAAAAAGGGTTGATATGCCGTAAAACAAAAACAACCAACCAACCAACCAACCTCTTCAGTATTGAAGTCCCTAGATGCCAGAAAACCTACTCTAATAGTTTTTTCCTTCAGACTGCTAGACTTTGGAATTCCCTCCCTATTTCTTGCTTCTTTGACTATACTAACCTGCAGAAGTTTAAATGTAATGTGAACAGATATCTTGCTGTTCAACTCCCCACAGTCTCCTGTTAGACATGATATCAAATAGTAGCCTCTTGTGTTTCAAGTGGCAATATGCTTTGAGTGCAAAAGAGTAGAAAAAAATTTCCCCTCCTTTATACAAAGTGTGACGTATAAGGAACGAACATATTTAATACTTTGACTTCTTATTTTTTAGTCGGTCGAGCGAGAGTCTGAAATGGGAACGTATCCTGGTGATCCTGTCTCTCTGAGTGGAGAATTGCATTCCAGCTGCCAAGATCTTGAAACTTTGGTAAAAGGCTGCCCGAATATGGAGCAGTTTGAATTAATCACTCCAAACTTTCATTCTGTATTCCATAGAGCCCTCGGTATGTGTGTACGTGAGCAGAACTTTTATGCATGGTATGTATATTTATATTTCCTTTTCCTTTTTAAGTTTTCGATATATCATTTTCTTTATTTCTTTTTTAATTTTAGACAAAAAGTTTTAATTATAAAAAAAACATTATTTTTCAGTGAATATTCCCGACAGTTACGTGAGAGCCAATTGATGTGGATAAGTTACTGGAAGAATTTACACTACCTCCAATTAACAGGCATCCCAGGTATGTATACTTTTTGACTTGATTCTTATTGTATCAGATATTAACATTTTATACAGCATTTGACCTGATAAATTGAAATGTTATATAGTCTTTCATTTGATACATTTTGTTTTAAAAAGCTTTCTCCCTGATAAAATTTTATTTTGTCTTAAAGATTTATTAACTTTAAATATATCCTTGCATAATTTTATATAGCCTTTTCTTTGATTAATTTTAAAGTTTTAGATAATCTTAATCTTATAATCTTAATTTTTTTTTTTAATACTTTTTTATATCTTTCTTATATTATCATATTTATTTTTACATGTTGGCCTGTGTCCGAAAGCTTTTAAAAATTTAACTTCCGAACTAACATATCTCTGGCCAGGTCTTTATTTATCCTTCTTTCCCTCAAATTCTTCCTTGTGTGTTCTCCTTTCATGTTTTCCTTGGCCTGCCCCTGCCAACTGACCCTGCTATCTCAACTGTTCTACATCTACTAATTGAAGAATTCTCATCTATTCTTTCAATAATTTTAATACACACTATAGAGATTTTCAAATAAAATTTAACTCTGTTCAAATATGACTATAATATTAAAATATCTTAGTGTGCAGATTTCGTTTTACATTGCTGTGAAAATGTGACAGTTTTTGTAACAGATACCAAAGCTCTTTTATAACAAATATATATATCTTATAATATATCCTTTAATTCAGTTGACATTGTAAATTGTAAACTGAATTAAAGGAATAAATTATAAGATGGTCAACATCATGAATTTTGGAATATAGTTTTTTGCCATTTATTCACTAATATATATATATATATATATTTTTTTTTTTTTTTTTGCAAATTTTTTTTGTAGTTTTGTTTTTTGTGGAATTATATTTAAATAATAAAAAGTTAATTTTCTTTTTCAGAAATCCGTCTTGGAACAAGTCTTGTGTCCATTTGCAAACACTGTCAACAGTTAGAAACGTTACATTTGGCTCAGCTGGGCATGAGTGGCCACTGTACATATTTACCCAGCCTCTGTATGGCTCTGACTCATTGCAAATCCCTTAAAGATTTCAGGTGAGTCTGCATCATTTATTGATTGTTACACAATTTAGAATGTGTGCATACTTGACTGGCCTAATGGGTACCTATGTGAGCTATGGAATCATTTGTGCAATGATACCATTCGGATAAGTATGAAACTGAAATTTCCTCACCATGGGTAAAATAGCAAATTTGGTTCAATTAGTTCTTAACATTAATTAACTAAAGGGTTCATTTGTTATAAAAACAAACCCACCAAACTGAAAAAAAACCCCTAAAAATCATATTAAATAAACAAACTAAAAATCATATTAAAAAAAAAAAAACTAAAAATCATATAAAAAAACAAACTAAAAATCATATTTAAAAAAAACAAACTAAAAATCATATTAAAAAAATAAACTAAAAATCATATAAAAAAACAAACTAAAAATCATATAAAAAAACAAACTAAAAATCATATAAAAAACAAACTAAAAATCATATAAAAAACAACTAAAAATCTTATAAAAAACAACTAAAAATCATTAAAAAAAACAAACTAAAAATCATATTAAAAAAACAAACTAAAAATCATATAAAAAAACAAACTAAAAATCATATAAAAAAACAAACTAAAAATCATATAAAAAAAACAAACTAAAAATCATATAAAAAAAACAAACTAAAAATCATATAAAAAAACAAACTAAAAATCATATTAAAAAAACAAACTAAAAATCATATAAAAACAAACTAAAAATCATATAAAAAAACAAACTAAAAATCATATAAAAAACAAACTAAAAATCATATAAAAAAACAAACTAAAAATCATATAAAAAAAACAAACTAAAAATCATATAAAAAAAACAAACTAAAAATCATATAAAAAAAACAAACTAAAAATCATATAAAAAAACAAACTAAAAATCAAATAAAAAAACAAACTAAAAATCATATAAAAAAAACAAACTAAAAATCATATAAAAAAAACAAACTAAAAATCAAATAAAAAAACAAACTAAAATCATATAAAAAAACAAACTAAAAATCATATAAAAAAACAAACTAAAAATCATATAAAAAAAACAAACTAAAAATCATATAAAAAAAACAAACTAAAAATCATATAAAAAAACAAACTAAAAATCATATAAAAAACAAACTAAAAATCATATAAAAAAACAAACTAAAAATCATATAAAAAAAACAAACTAAAAATCATATAAAAAAAACAAACTAAAAATCATATAAAAAAAACAAACTAAAAATCATATAAAAAAACAAACTAAAAATCAAATAAAAAAACAAACTAAAAATCATATAAAAAAACAAACTAAAAATCATATAAAAAAACAAACTAAAAATCATATAAAAAAACAAACTAAAAATCATATAAAAAAACAAACTAAAAATCATATAAAAAAAAAACCTAAAAATCATATAAAAAAACAAACTAAAAATCATATAAAAAAACAAACTAAAAATCATATAAAAAAACAAACTAAAAATCATATAAAAAAAACAAACTAAAAATCATATAAAAAAAACAAACTAAAAATCATATAAAAAAAACAAACTAAAAATCATATAAAAAAAACAAACTAAAAATCATATAAAAAAAACAAACTAAAAATCATATAAAAAAAACAAACTAAAAATCAAATAAAAAAACAAACTAAAAATCATATAAAAAAAACAAACTAAAAATCATATAAAAAAACAAACTAAAAATCATATAAAAAAACAAACTAAAAATCATATAAAAAACAAACTAAAAATCATATAAAAAAACAAACTAAAAATCATATAAAAAAAACAAACTAAAAATCATATAAAAAAAACAAACTAAAAATCATATAAAAAAACAAACTAAAAATCATATAAAAAAAACAAACTAAAAATCATATTAAAAAACAAACTAAAAATCATATTAAAAAAACAAACTAAAAATCATATTAAAAAACAAACTGAAGATCATATTAAAAAAAACTAATTCTTTTCCATAATTCATCCTATATTAAAAAACAACTTTAGCATACCTGCATCTGCTTGATTAACCTAAAGTTGTATTGTCTCACCTTTTTAGCTGAAAGCACACTACTGAGTTTTTTAAATTTTCGTGCCACACCTATCCCCAAAAATATATATTTTCTTACCCATAAAGCAAATTTGTAATCTATTATATAGATCTCATATGTTTGTTTGTATGTCTACCTAAAACTTTCGACAGAGGCAACAAATTTTCACAAGATTGGTCTCGTTTTGAAGCTTGACTCTTATTTTCGAAAGTCATCCCCTCTTTTTGATTGACTAGCCTTAATTTAAACCTTCGCTACTTCCCGTTTGGTAATGAACGGTAATGACGTCACGTTTTTTTTTTTTTTTTGTAACATTCTTTTCCTCCTTTGCGGTACGAGTTCAAGCCTGCCTGCCTACTACCACACACCTCCGAATACCCGGGCAACGCCGGGCACTCAGGCTAGTAAAATAATTTAAAAATACAAAAAAGATTATGTAAGGAGAATTTTCATTCGCATAAATCAACATATATTCAATATCTGTATTAGAATAATAATGTTGAATGTCATTGGGAGAATTGTGCTAGGTGATTTTTAGCTATTGTGAATTTGAGAGACACGCTCTTAACTATTCTGCAATATTTTAAAAGTTTTTTTACGTTTTTTTTAAATTTTTAATGTTTAATTAAAAAAAAAAAATCTCAGTTCACATAGCTACGAAGTTGAGAATTGCAGTAAAATTTGGATTTCTTTTTTTTTACTTTGAGTTGGATATTCTTGCACAACAGAAATCTAACAGGCATCCAATAGGCAATGTCATCATGATTTAAGAAATTAAAAGTGGAATTAAATGGTTTCTAGCCATTGTTTCTTCCTGTGACACCAGTAGTCATTCCTCGGCATACCACTGTGCCACAACACAGTGGTTGGGAACCATTAGCCTAATTGATAGCTATTGGTCATATGGAATTGTTATTTGTGTATTCAGATTAATATGAAACTGAAATCCCCCCCCCCCGCCCCATGAATAAAATAGCAACATTGGTTCAATTACAGAATGGAACAATAAAATTGTCACCCTACAAAAGACGACATGATTCCATTTCCATTTGATGAAAACGTGTTTTCTTTCTTTTTGTTGCAAACTATTTACTAGTTGGCCAGTTGTGTACAAATCCCAAGAGCAATATGAGCCGAAAATGATACAATGTTCAACAAGTGAGATCGGAAATGCGTAGCTATACAACTCATGCTCTCTACCAATCCAAGTTATGACAACAGGACTGTTGCCAGCACTATCAAAATGCAAATCCGGACAAGTCAACGATTCAAGGCTCAATGAAGTTTCTGGTCACAGTTATGGTCTTTGGTGTGGTTTCAAGTGAGAGCTGCATCATGCCACCTCACATCTTCGAAGTTGGCTTGAAAGTGTATCTGGATGGGCTGAAGAGTGTGATGATCCCCTCGTACAATCAGGTGGCTGCCGACAGACCCTGGTGTGTGACAGTAGGACTCTATGTCAGCCCACAAGTTCAAAGAAACCCAGGCTTGTCTTCAGAAGGAGTGCTACGACTTTGTACCCTTCTTTTACTGGCCCTCGTTATCTCCCGACCTAAACCTGCTGGACTACTTCGTTTGGTCATACATCAAGAACATCACCAACATGACCTCCCACAACACCAAAGCCAGCCCGATTGCTGCCATCTGCCTAGTATTCGCTGAGCTCTAGCCAGCGTTTGTGGAAAAGGCATGCTCCCAGTTCTGGGCCCGTATTGAGACGGTGATTGAGGTTGAAGGCGGTTACATTGAATAGATATCAGCTCTACTACATAATCAAGTTACTTAAAAGGATTTTTCAATAAAAGTTTTAAACTAAAGCTGTAGTGTTTTCTTTAGGACGACAAATTTATTGTTCCAGCATATAGTTGGATACAATATATTGTTTTTTCTTATACGTTTCTGACATTCAATAACTAAAATGTTCCTTTGTCATAAAAACAGACCAAACAAACAAAGAAAAATTTGAAACAATATGTAAAAAAAAAAAAAAAAATTTTAGTTTCAAGCACAAGTTCCATAAACTCCAGCAACAGATTCAAGAGAATATCATTTGGTTTTACGCACGTTTTACATGATGGTATATGTCGGACAGTGACACATATATTATTTCATATGTCCACATAAAATGTTATAAAATGATATAATATTTTATGCATCAGTTCTCATTATTTACTTTAATAGTTCCGTATGTGAACAGAACTATGTAGTAAGTTATGAAAATATATTTTTGTCAATTAAGCCACAACTAGTATTCAGGGGTTCATCCTTCTCGGGAATTGTCAGTCTAAAATGCAAAAACTGAATTTTCAACTTGAAATACTTTTTTCTTTCAGGATAGAACAACCCAACCTAATCTTAAATGAAAACTTTTTCCGGTCCTTGTGGAAATGTCCAAAACTTGAACGAGTGTGTGTGGCCAGTAAGGGAAGCACTTTTAATCCTTTTCATCTGGATCAGTTCTTGTTTTATGTAAGTATTATTATTTCATTTTTATTGATTAGTGGGGCCTGTGGAAATTCCACGGTTAATTCATCTTTTTTTATTTACATATTTTAATCTTTTTTTTTTTAATTGTTAATCTTTTTTTTAATTGTTAATCTTTTTTATTTACATATTTTAATCTTTTTTTTTAATTGTTAATCTTTTTTATTTACATATTGTATGCTGTAGTCATTTTGTGGGTACTTATGCAGTTTAGCAAAAATATTAAAAAAAGAATAAAGAAAAATCTCTGCTGTACATGGCGTTTACAGAATGAAGTTCTCATTAAAAGAAAATTGCTTAATTTGATCAAGTATTTTTTTTTTCTTTTTTTTTTTTTAAGAGGAAAATCAAATTTTAGTGAGACTGATCTCAATGCAGCCATTTTGGCAATTTCCAGCTCGAGGAGGAGGGTGACATCTAATTCTTTAAGTTTGTTTAAATGCACATGAAGTTCTAATAATTAAGAAAATTTGAAACGATTTTTTTTAAAGAAAAAAAAAAAAAAAAATAGGCATACCTAAAATAATTCAAAACTGTAAATATAATCGCGTCAAATTTTGGCAAACTTCAAGAATTAGATGAAGTTAACTAGGTGGAAATTGCCAAGATAGCTGTATTACGATTGGTCTCACTAAAATTTGATTTTCCTCTGTAAAAAAAAAAAAAAATTACTCAATCAAATAAGGCGTTTTTTTTATATGACGACTTCATTCCATAACGGGACATGTGAATGTAAATCTGTTGTTTCTGACTTTCAAGTCAAATATAGATCCTTCCAAAAAAAAAAAATTTTTTATTTTTTTTTAAATTTTTATTTTTTTTCACAACATTTAAATCAATGTTACCTTTGGCTTTCTTCAATTACATCTTGTCGAACCCTGGAATCCAAATTGAACCCTTTACTCCATCGTATGCAACAGATAAAACAATAATCAGTTCTAAGTGACAGTCTTCTGGAGGTTGAAGGTTCAATTCTCACTATAGGCGATACTAAAAATAAAGTAAAATTTCTTTAAGATTTCTGTCTGGTCATGGCTGATGGAACAAAAACAATCTACCCTCGTTATGAAAATAACATCCAGATGAGTGCAGTAGTCTGAATAATCCGAGAGATACAAATAATAATGTGCACCACTCAAAAAATGTACAGAACATCTGTGGCCGTTTTTCTATACACAATGGCATGGAAATGGCTTTCTTTTAGGTAAAGTTTTTTTTTCAAAATTGTCACTTTTGAGAAACTTGCAGAGAATCTTAGTGATTTGAGTGAGGAATATGGCGAGAAATTTCATCAGAATATTTGAGTGATGGAAGAAACGTTTTAAAGGAAAATGGAAACCTGGTATGTTGGCAGACTATTGTTAGAATATAAAAAAGGGAGGGATGACCCTTAAGAAAAGATAGTTAAAAGGACAAATGTTGTTAAAATGACAATTCTGTGGTTTTCATTCATAACCAATAATAAAATATCACTTTATAGTACATAGAAACAGTAATCTAGAGAAATAAAGGTTAGATTTAGTATCAGGATAGTTTTCTTACACTGAAACCGGTCTTATATGGCACGTGTGTATATATATATATATATATATATAAAAATGGAAATTCAATTTTGGATTTTACCGTCACTGGATTATTTATCTTCCACCAGACTATCCATTCATGTGTAATCGCCTTTTTCTTCACCATATTCCCTCTGCTTCACTTTTTTTGTTTTCAAGTAAAATCTTTGACTTACTTGTTGTTTCATCAAATACTTTTGCATGCAAAATCCGATTCCACATTTTGCTAATTCCTACCCTCTGATGAGAAGGAAAGTATTTCTTCAAAACTCCGCGGATTAAGGACTATCCACTTATCTAGTGTTTCCTTTTCAGATTAAATATGTTTTTAACTCATTTCAAAGTGTTTTTTAACATGTTTTATTAACTGTTTGCTCATATATATATATATATATATATATATATATATATATATATATTAGTGTTGGGACGCTTGATCAGAATCAGGAATCGGAAAACTTAAAGCTTTTTGGGATATTGGAATTGGAAAAATTTGAGCCTATTTTCCGATGCTAAAATCGATTATTTAAATTATCTTTTTTATTTGATTTTTTTTTGAGAAACATCTTCCACTGCTTGTAGTAATAATAAAACAATAAATATTTATTGATTTTAAACTTCCAGTAAGACTAAAATCTCTATATCACCCCCTCACAAGTGTGTTTTTTATGTTTGAGAAAATATAGGCTCATATAAGATGTGTTTTTACGGTAATCGGAACACTTTTATAGTTAAATATTTAGAGATTTATAAAGAATCGGAGTCTGTAATTGTATCAGAATCTGGAATAATATTGGAATCGTCCCATCACTTATATATATATATATATATATATATATATATATTAGTGGTGGGACGATTAATCGGAATCGTTAATCGTAAGAATCATGTATTTTGGGAGGTATCGGAATCGCATCGTTAAAAAATACCTTAATTTTCCGATTCCTTCATTACGATTCTTTTAGTCTGATGTTGAAAAAAAGAAAAAAAATTCCTGATATTTCTAACCGCAAGAGAGAAATAAAAAAAACCCAAAGAAATTCATTATTAACAAGGCAATGCTTAGTGCCCCTCCCTTACAAGGTTCATTCATTCAGATCTATTGTAATCAAAACTACAAAAGAGTTAACTTGAAAAGAAGTATGCAGGGCTCTACATTGCGAGTAAAAATAAAAAAAAAAACGCTTATCTTTTTAACGATTGTTTTTTTTTACTGACAAATCTTCTAATACTGAATGAAAATGCTTTTTCAACTAATATTTTCTTAAAATAAAACGAGCAAAGTCAAATTATTTAAACAGTAAAAGGTTTAATAGAACAATATACTTTTTTTCTCTTTTTTTAAAAGAAGGCTTTTGAAAGAAATATCTCTAAAATGAAATTGATCACGTTGTATTATTTCGCAAAGTTTTGACAGTAGTCTTTTGAAGTTTCAAAAAAATCGACCCCATACCTATCTCTTCCAAACCTAAAGTTATTAAATAACCCCTTCGTTAATTTAAGGGTAATTAATTCAATTCAGTCAAGTTTTTTTTTTTAATTTCATTGAAATAAAATCCATTATATTTTTTTTTCTCCATAAAGATAAAACCCTGAATTTGATTATATTAAAAGCAGAATAATATAATCTTTTTTCTAGAATTTTAAATTGAAAATTAAAAGTGTTTTGTGCAGTTCTTTGCCGAACGAAAAAGAAATTAATATATATATTTTTAAAAGGTTTTGTAATCAGTTAATTTTTATGTCATTTACGATTAATTAAATAATTTCATTTTAAAAAGTATTTATAAATAGAATTTTACTAAGGACTTATAGTTGGGTTTGTATTACTGTACACATAGATTCGAAAAAGTTGTCAAAAAACAAATATATAACAAATAAATGTTATCAAAGGCAAGATAAGTTATTTTTCTACCTAACTGGATATATTTTTCGAGTTTTTATTCAATGTAACATGTTTATTCAGCTCGAAAAGCATACAGTGTTTACCGATGTATTGGAAAATTCAAAATGGCGCCCGACACTCTCTTTAACACGGTAAGTTTGGGAAAAGATGTTATAAATAATAAACTATACAAAATACTGCTAGAAACTCGCTCAATATATGTTACCGTGACATAACTTGACATATATTCGGTGTTTTTTTTTAATAGCATTTTGTCTAGTTTATTATTTATAACACCTTTTCCCGAACTTACCATGTTAAAGAGAGTGTCGGGCGCCATTTTGAATTTTCCAATACATCGGTAAACACTGCATGTTTTTCGAGCTGAATAAACATGTTACATTGAATAAAAACAAAAAAAAAAATGTATCCAGTTTGGTAGAAAAGTAACTTATCTTGCCTTTGGTAATATTTGTTTGTTATATATTTGTTTTTTGACAACTTTTTCGAATCTATGTATACAGTAATACAAACCCGGTTATTTTGTATCTACGGCGCCATGTCACGTGGTATATATTTTTTTTTTTTCATTACGCACGTTCATTTATAAATTATTAAATTAAATATTTATCTTTTTTATATTTAATTAGTATATATTTTCTTTGTCTTCCGCTATATTTTTTTTATTTAATTCATTAAATCTGTTAATTATGAGGACCAAAATAATGAATCGTGTGTATTTATTCTCTAATTTTCTTGTTTTTGTTCTGTTATATAAATTCTATTTTATTTGTTTTTTCTCTGAAGGATAAATTCTATTTTCTTTGAGTTTTTTTTTTTCTGTATTCCAATTAAGTAAAATAAATTTTCTCTAGAATAAATTTTGCTTATTTTTCCGTTTAGTTTGCTATATAATAATTTTATTTAATCCAAAACACGACGGTGTAGACATAAAATATTTCTTCCAAAGTTAGGGAACATATTTGGGAACTACCGACCATAAGTATAAAACTACCTGGTATATTTCAAAACAATAAATTCCCTAGGAATCGGAATCGGAATCGTACTTGGTATCGGAATCGTTAATCAATATTTTCCTGGAATCGGAATCGGAATCGTATAAAAATTAGGAATCGTCCCAACACTAATATATATATATATATATATTAGTCATCCACATACAGTACTGTTTCACTGTTTCACAGCTCATCAGTGCGGCTAGACAGCCAACTGCCTCAAGCCAGGATTGAAACCTGACTGACCAAATGACATTCAAGGCTTCTCACCATTACGCTATACGGCTGCTGCTGTGTGGGTAATGAATTTAACGATGTTTTAGTCTTGACATCGTCTAAATTCCTCCGCTCGATTAGTTTACACAAAAAGTGTCGCTAATGGCAGTTTGTATATCACTTCCCGAAATGCTCAACCCAAGATAGGGAGCATTGTATATATATATATATATATATATATATATATACATATATTTTAACCTGAGATTTGTTGTACAGTGATATTAGTTCTTATCTGAAAATTCCAAAATAAGATTTTATTGATTTTCCTCCTCCTTCATTTAAATAATCTTTTAATCTCTCCAATTTTTTTTAGCTTTAGAGATTCCAAGAATTCCTTTAGAAATAAGGAATAAAGATCAAACTATTGATAATAATACATGCATGGAGTATTGTTGCGACACTTGTGCTGATGAATCTGCTACTAGATTCTCACTCTTAGCGAGTCCAAAAAGAACTTTAATGGAATTTGCTCTGGTGTACTCATCGCATAAGTCCCCTCTCGACAATCTGCAAAATCTCAGCTTTCACTGTTGAGATATCTAGATGTCAGAAAGCCTAGATTTTTCTCGCTGACTGCTAGACTTTAGAATTCCCTCCCTGTTTCCCCGCTTCTCTCACTGTACTAACCTGTTGGAGTTTAAATGTAATGTGAACAGACATCTCGCTTCTCCACCGTCACCTGGTAGATACAATCCTAAATATTATGCCCTTATGTTGTCAAGTGGCAATATGAATTGTTTGAGATGAAAAAGAGTGTAAAAAGTTTGAATTAAAAAAACAAAACAAATACACATTGTTTCAATAGCTATTTCTGAATAGTGCACAAAACTAAGGGAGATAATTCAGCACATAATATGGTCAGCTGATATAAAATAAAAAGTGAAACTTCTTTGCAGATAAGCAACAAATGACTGAAGCTAATCATACAACTAATTATGAGGTAAATAGTTTAAAGGAAAATACATTTTATAATGATTTAAAAGTATGCATATTTTTTTTTTTTTTTTCATGTATTTGTTTGGTAAATGTAACTTTTCTGTCCATCATTCTTCAATGTCGGAACGGGTACACTCGTTAAAAAAATAAATAAAAAAGAGGGAAATCAATTCACACAAAATGTATAAAAATGGTTGTAGTTACCTCTATTTCCATTCATTGACGTTGGACATTTTTCTTCATTTTGATTAGTAGTTCTTGCACGTGTTGACATCGTTCCATATACAAGCAAAACAAATTTATTTATTCTCAAAAACTTATGGATGTTCCAAAGATTTCATCAAATGTCTAATGTTATTTGTGTGCTCTAAATTAAACTTTAAATTCTAATTATACTCGTTTGGTGAATGTTTGTTGAAAGATCATATGTGACAATTTCCCAACTAACCTTTATTTTCTTCAAATTCCATGAGCAACCTTTCTGGCAAAGGGGAAGAATTGCTGTTTTCTTGGTTGGAATTTATACTAACACTTATCGTTGGCTAATTTTTGATCTTGAAGTATTTTAAAAGTTTTTAGCTCCTTACATGAAGTGTCTGCATTCCTTGTCTGGAGCGATGTCCATTAAAAAACTAAATGCTCATTTTATTGGCTTTTTTTTTTTTAAGATTTTATTTTACTAAAGATGTTGATCCTTCTTTCTCAATAGGCTCCAAAGCTTATGGTGCTGATGCTTTTCTCTGGTATGTCTGAAGATCTTTGCAAGCGTATTCAACTGGATTTGACCAAAAAGTAAGTATTACTTGCTAGCTTGCTTTTGCTCTCAATCTGGCCTTGTCCTCTCTCTCTCTCTCTCTCTCCCTTTCCTTTTTTTGTGCTTGCACAGATTTTCATTTCTTATTTATTTATTTATTTTTTTTTACACAATGATCACCACTTATCAAGGCCCGGAAGCCACTCAGGGATAAGGGTTATTGCAAGCACATTACGTTAGTGTGGAGATTTGATGAAGTGTTTACTTAAGGGGGCGGTCCATTAGGAATTTGTTAACGTTGGACTTGAAGACATCCAAGTTGTAGTCTGGTGGAAAGCAGGCAGACGGAACAGAGTCCCACAGGTGTGCAGATCTAAGAAAGAAGCTTTGTTCATGGAATCCGCGTTTTGATTTAGGCACAGATATAGAGTGGGGGAAATTTTTCACAGTCGATTCAGCTAGACGGGTGTTTTTCGTGAAAGATTAGGGAGGGGGGACCAGAGATTGGAGTTCAGACGAGCACCTGCCATGGAAATAACGATAAAACAAGGATAGGCTTGCAACGTCTCTTATGTGGGAGAGAGAGGTTGCAGGGTAGAGAAAAGAGCATCCCCCACTAAGCCACGAAGTCTATTTTGTACTCTGTCAAGCCAGGATAGGCTGTTTTTAGCAGCTCCTGCCCAGATATGGCAACAGTATTCCATCCTTGGACGTACTTGGCTTTTATATAGATAGAGAATTGCATCAGTAGTGAGATATCTTCTGGAGCGGTAGAAGGATCCCACCATCTTTCCAGTGACCTTGGCAACAGACTTGATGTACGTGTTCCATTTCAGATCAGAAGTAAAGGTCAAACCCAGAAGCTTGTCAAAACACGGGGCCTCCCCCAGACGAGAGCCATCCATCACAATTGATGCCAGATGGGGATCAGAGCGTTGATGATGTAAGGATAGGAGTTTGGTTTTGGAGTTATTAGTTATCTATTGTATCTGATGAAGACCCTTTTCACAATCCAATCGATGCTCCACAGTATCTGCCACAATTACCTTTCGTGCGACCAAATCAGATTGTCTGAACGTACCAACTTTTGGAACTAAAATGCACCAAACATTGATGATATTGAATTTTTTTTAAATTTTTTTTTTTATTACCCTTTCTCTTTGCAAAACTCAATCATGGTTTGCAAAGCCAAAAGCAAAAACAATGTTCCATAACAAAACTAACCATGAATAAATATTTGAAGATACAAAGAACTTAAAGCAGAAAACCTTTTTCCCAAATGACCAAATTTGGCACTGAATAATCCCAAAAAGGGTTGATATGCTGTAAAACAAAACGACCAAACCTGCCATTGTTTCATGAAAAAAGATGTGGATATTAGTGCAAGCACCATCTAAAACAATGATAAGGTATGTGTATCAAGCAACATTTCATTCATAGCAAGAGAAAATAAACGACAAGTGGGAAATGCAAAATGGCCAGCGCTGTTCTACTATTGAGATCATTAGAACTTAAGTTCAGCAAAGAATTGCTTATCGTGTGACGCCATGCACATGAAAATTTTATGTGCTAATTGGTCATTACCTCTATGAATGCATTTATTGGTCATTTGTTAATTTTTTTTTTATCCTGCTGAGTGACAACGACCCTTCTCATTAGTCAAAGCAAATAAAATTTGTTAAGGCTATTGATCGATTACTTGATGGATCATTAGAGTTTTTCAAAGTAATGAATGATCTGTGTTTAATGCAAATGAAATACTAATAACAGATCAATATAATTTTCTGGGTATTGCTTTTCATAAAAAAATCACCTTTCATATAGACACTATATATATATATATATATATATATATATATATATATATATATATACTCATTATACATCCCAATATACAATGATAAAATCGCTTGTGATTAGAAAATTGCCTTTCATTCCATATAAAAGATACCCAAAACAAATGTTAATCGTCCTGCTTATCAAACCACGACTACACAACTCTGTATTCAATACAAGGTACAAAACCCGTTTTGAGCAAAAAGATAACCATTCAGTTGATACATCAGGGAGTTTGTCAGCCGAATCGATCAGTGCAATCTGTGGAAAACACCAGGTCACCAGCTGCTCCAAGAGAGGTGAGGATAAACTCCAATGGTCATGGCAGGTGAAGCAAGCCTGATGCAAAGAACGACTGTGTTGCCCGCTACCAACCCCCACCTCCTTCAGGTCACAGAACCAAGATCAGGCATGAACGCTGAACACCAATGGGGACTCTAATGACTAGGGCTATGACCACAGAATATTATTTTGTTTTGAGTATATATCCAACACAGACACAGTTAATCAACCGAGAACCACATCACTTTATACGAAAGCATATATGACATCAAGGGATACACACTTGAGAGTCAAAACAATGAAAAGAATATGCTGTTGTCACAGCACTACTAATGACTTCTGGCAATCGTCTCCAAACTTCCAGTCAGGTGATTGAAACAACCAGGTTTTAAGCTTGATCTGATAAAATTTTAAAATGATAAAACAAATCCAATAAAATTTCAGAATGAATTTCAAAACAAAAATTCATCATTTCAACTATAAATACATTCAAACAGATGAATCTAAGGATGAAGATGCCATCAGAAGTGTCGCCATATTTGGTAGCAAACAAGTAACTGTCAAGGACTGCAGCAATTTACAATATTAAAATGACATTCATTTGTACCGTACTGAAGTAACACTCTCCCAAAGTGGATTGAACTGGCTTCCTCCAAAGGCGGAAGTTTCAGGGGTGCATGAAATTTACAAGCAGCCCTTAGTCACATGTATATCTTGTTAGAGATGACAATGTTTTTATAGTTCTTGCTAGGTGTCAACATTCTCCTCCATACAGCACCTGGTATTCCTAAATGGTCACTCATCTGGTACTATCCAGGCTCAACATTGCTTAACTTTGATCTTATGAGGACCAGTCTGTCAACAGGATTATCCCATGTATGCATTCATTTGGCATTGGACATGATTGAAAATAACAACTGAAGATCTTCACTAGACAAAAAAATATGGACCAAATAAATAATCACTGCATCTTGAAAACAATCATCGGAGCTTGTCTAGAATTCAACCTATGAAAAAGTTTATTTCTATGTAATTTTATCGTTTCTGTCCAGTATGTAATGATTTTTTTTGGACTTTATCCATTTTTTTGTTTTCACAAACATGAATATGAGTTGGTATCTAACAGAAGTTGATTGGGTTGTTGTCAAGAATTCAACTTAATAAAAGAAAGAAAAAATGCAGAAAAATCTTTATTATGTACGCGCCCATCATGAAACAAAAATTTCAAGTTCCAAAAATCATATAAATTGATCCAGTAGTGTTTTTTTAACTAAAAAAAAAAAAAAAAAAAAAAAAAAAAAAAAAAATGAAATAAAATTTTAGGAGTAAGTGAAAGTTTGTGCGCTAATCTGTCATGTTGTTTTTAAATAAAGGAAGACAACTTAATTCGAACTACCGAGGTCAAAATCAGCCTTCTAATGGCTACAGTTTACTATTAAAAATCATTAAAACTCATAAAAAAATGTCTCTCTCTCTCTCTCTATCTATAGGGGAGACTAAAAGGAAGAGAATAAGATCAATTCTTTAATAGGGGACTTATCGGGATAATGCAAAGCTCAACAAATTGTATTGGAGCTTACATAGAAATCAATAAAGATAGAAAATGACGATATAAAACTATATAGTAATATATATATAGATTATATAATAAAAACTATATAGTAATATATATATATATATATATATAGATTATATAATAAAAACTATATAGTAATATATATATAGAGATTATATAATAAAAATTATAAAATAAGTAATATATAAAGATTATATAATAAAATTTATATAGTAATATATATAGATTATATAATAAAAATTATATAGTAATATATATAGATTATATAATAAAAATTATATAGTAATATATATAGATTATATAATAAAAACTAAATATTAATATATATATAGATTATATAATAAAAACTCTATAGTAATATATAAATTATATAATAAAAACTCTATAGTAATATATAGATTATATAATAAAAACTATATAGTAATATATATATAGATTATATAATAAATATATAGTAATATAGATAGATTATATAATAAAAACTATATAGTAATATATATAGAGATTATATAATAAAAACTATATAGTAATATTTATAGATGATATAATAAAAACTATATAGTAATATATATATATAGATTATATAATAAAAACTATATAGTAATATAGATAGATTATATAATAAAAACTATATAGTAATATAGATAGATTATATAATAAAAACTATATAGTAATATATATAGATTATATAATAAAAACTATATAGTAATATATATATATAGATTATATAATAAAAACTATATAGTAATATATATAGATGATATAATAAAAACTATATAGTAATATATATATATAGATTATATAATAAAAACTATATAGTAATATATATATATAGATTATATAATAAAAACTATATAGTAATATATATATATAGATTATATAATAAAAACTATATAGTAATATATATAGATTATATAATAAAAACTATATAGTAATATATATAGATGATATAATAAAAACTATATAGTAATATATATATATATATATATAGATTATATAATAAAAACTATATAGTAATATATATAGATTATATAATAAAAACTATATAGTAATATATATAGATTATATAATAAAAACTATATAGTAATATATATATAGATTATATAATAAAAACTATATAGTAATATATATAGATTATATAATAAAAACTATATCGTAATATATATATAGATTATATAATAAAAACTATATAGTAATATATATAGAGATTATATAATAAAAACTATATAGTAATATATATATATAGATATATACTCTTAATAAATAAATAAATCTATATATATTGTTACATAGTTTTATATCATCATTTTCTTTCTTTTTAATTTTGATCAATTTAGGTGAGTTTTGGACTATGGCATTTTTGTTCCATGAGGGGTACATACATCATAAAGATTTTTCCATATATATATATATATATATATATATATATATATATATATATATTTAAATAGCTTATAGAATACCTAATAAAATGTCGTATAGAAGTAATTTTCTTAAATGTTTAATAACACGCCTACAAATTTCTTTAACCTTTGTTTCTTTTTATAATACTTTTTTTCAGATACAAGCCTCAGCGTCCTGCTCTGTGGATCAGCTTGTTTCCATTGCAACATGTTGATCTGAGAGATGCTCTCAACTCCATGCCAATCAAACACTATGAAGAACTAATGTTGCTGCGGTCACGGATCAGTGTGAAGCCAGTCGGTTGGTGATATCCATAACGCAGAGCCAGTATCCGCACACCCATCACTGCAGTTTACAAAAAAAAAAAAAAAAAAAAAATGAAATAGCCTGATTTTTAAAGAAATTTTATTTTTTAAATTATTTTATTTTCATTGGCTATAAATTCTAACCTCCAAAAATAAAAAATAAAAAGACTATAAAACAATAAAGAAAATCAAAAATAAAATCAAAAAAGAAACAAAAAAATGACATTGGGAACAAAAAAAATATTGGACAAAAATACCAAAGTCATTCTAATGTTGAACATCATTTGGATCAACATTAGTCACTGTTTTTTTTTTTTTTTTTTTTCTGTAATTGACCTCTGAAGTTGTGCAAAGGTCATAATAATTACTTTATTTATTTTTACTTTATTTTTTTATTTTGCTTTTAATTCTAATTGTCCCCCATCTCTGGAAAGGTGCTGTAATTCCGATAAGTATTTATATATGTATATACTTATGTGTGTACATTTCAGTCTATAAAGTGTTATCTTTTTTATGTATATAAAATATTGTACCTGCAAAATGGAATCTCTAAAGTAAACTGCATTGTCTTTTGTTTTGTTTTTCTTTGGTGCTTCTGTGACACAATAAACATTCCCCCCCCCCCTTAGAGTGCTAAGGATTGATAAAAAACAAAAAACAAAAGAGAAAATAAGCTTCTCAGCAGAACAAAGCTATAGGAAGTTGTTGACAAAGGAACACAAAAGAAATCAAAAATAGGATTGTTAATCAAGGTGTGCTGGTGACTTGGAACACAAGGACTAGTCAATAGGTTAATGTTTCGAGTGAGTTTACGGGCAGTTTTAAGAGCGTTAATGAGTTTTGTGACAGTTTACAATACTTGGGAACAGTTTGCGGACTGTCTTTTGTTCTTGACAGTTGGGGTGATGACAGTTCCGAGTTTGACACATTTGAAGGCAACTCGTGACTTAGACCAGATGTAGAAAATGTTAGAAGGTAGAAATGAGCTGATATCAACTGACGAACATGGCCTCGACAGAGAGTAGATGTGAACTCTAGCGTTTAAGGGACAGTGGTCTAACACACACGCGCACACACAACTGATATTTGAAGAATGTGTGGGAGTTTTTGGTTTTTGTGTTTTATTTATTTTTATATACTTGTGAACTTGTGTGTGCCTACCTCAGTAGATGCCAATGTGAGAGACAACATGGTCAGAAGAGAAGATGAAAGGGAAGAAATCCACAGCACAGCACATCAGGGGCGACGATCGTTACTGAGTAAGGTAGCATGTGGGTATCACACTTGTCCATAATCTATATATATATAAAAGCAAAAATGTATGTATGTATGTGCGTGTACTTTTTCTGTATGTCTGCAAAAGGCTTTTTTTTGGGAGTGCTTGGTGGGGTCACTCATTCTTAAAACTTTTTATATGCTGTCTAAATGATAATATGTATGAGTTATGAATGGCGGTCGCATGTGTATTTAATTTGTCAGACTTTTACATGCTGTTTTTTCGAGATTTTTCAATAGCCGCATGTTTCTTTCACTTTTTAGTGTAAAAAAAGCGAAACTGAATTCAAATTGGCAGTTCCCTGGCCCCCGGTTGGGTGGTCTCTGGAAAGTGAGCCGACGTTTAGTCAGTGTCGGCTTTTCACCATCATATCAGACAATTGATTTCGTCTGGACACTCACTCCCCTAATAAACGGGGGAGCTGGTTTTCCCCAAAGTTGGGTAAAAACAAACAAACCGGATTTTTGACCTCATTAAAAACTGTCCTGTAGAAAATGTTAACTGCTGAATAGCGATTGCTTATGTCATTGTAATGCTTGCAGAAAATGTTAACTCCGCAACTTCTATTTGACCTCATTAAGTCATTAAGTGCGGGCACCTGTCAATTCTCTTTCTACTTAAATAAATTCAAATGTCTTTCAGTTACTCTTTCTTGCTGGCCGAACGGTTAACATGTCACGTTTTTCATGCTTTATTTTCCAACTTCGCCTCAGGGTTGGATCCTACCTACCCAAACTTTTTGTACCCCTCCCCTCCCCTCCGTGTTTCTTTTTGATTTAAGAGCACACACACACACCTTGAAACACCTGGGCATCGCCGGGTACCCCCGCTAGTCCTCTATATATGCAAAAAAATACAGAAAAATCTGCATGGTGTATGTACCATTGATGGAAGGAAAATATCGTACACCAAAAATCACGTACATTGATCAAGTTGTTTTCAAGAAAATCATGAGTGAACTTGAGCTTTTTCAATGCATTTCCCTCCATCAGTGTTAAGAATGGCTTTCTAAAATCTCGATTTTGGAGTCCTCTCCCTTGTTACTTCAGACTGTTTTCAAGATGGCGTAGCAAGATCATCACTGGTAGTTTAACCATAAAATTTTTTTTCCGTATCTAATTTATAAAATTTACTGTCTCCATTTTTATTTATTTTTTTTCAAAATGCATCAACTCCGAGATGAAAGGTCACTAAGCAGTGTGAGGTAGATCAAATAATTGCATTTTTTGTGGATCGTTGTTTTATATATATAAAAGCTGGTAAAGACAGCTGCTAAGGGGTTAAAATTGAAACATATATATATATATGTGTATATAAAAACCCTGTGTATAACTTTATTGCGGGTCAATATATTTTTTTAATTTTGAAATTGCTATGAAATGCAGAGAAGTGAAATTTGGTGCACTGGAAGAGCATAACAAGGTGGCTTTTTTCCTTGATTTTTGTGGAATTTGAACAAATATTTTAAAAGTTATACTATTTTTTGGTTATTTTAAGTGTGTATCACTTTATTGCAGGTCTCCCAAAATACCTAGAAAGGGTTGATTGACAGCTAGTTAAAAAGAATGTGTTGTTGCAAGCAGAAGGTTTATCTCTTAGATCTAAACAAGCAGCTTGAAAGAGATCAAAGAACATTGTCTTCATTCGATGAAAATCCAAACATTAAACCAAGGAAGGGCAAAAAAGCTGTTTACTACGAGTCTGTTTTTAAAAACAGGACGAACATTAAATTTATGGCTCTCCAGTGTAAAATACCACATCGCTAATAAAAAAAAATATGTAGACACAATCCAGTACTATTTCACTAATACATAGATTAAAAAATATAACATATATAAATAAGTAAATAAACAAGCTGAGCATGTGGAGTCTCCCTCTCCAAGTGAAAAATTTACTTTCACCATAACTAATGTTTGTGCAAAATTTCAAAAAAAAATCCAAGGCATGGTTATTGAGAAAAGTGCAAACAATGGACGAACAATTTGGGGGGCAATTTTACCCCTATAATTGCTCCAGGGAGGCGGGCAGCAACCAGAGTTATCCCGGAAAATCTGTTCTGGCAAAACTTTATTTTCACCATGACTAATGTTTGAGCAAAATTTAAAAAAAAAAAAAAAACCAAGAAGTGTCTGTTTTTTACAAAGGAGTCACTACTTGTCAAGGCTCAGAGGCCACTAAAGGATAAGGGTTAATGAGTATACAGTAACCAATGGGAAAATGTTGTAATCGTTAGAAGTGGGAATTGGGTAAATTGGATTACTTAAGGGATCGCTTATCAAGAACTTGTTTATGTTGGACTTGAAAGACAACCATAGTGTAGTCAGTTGGAAAGCAGGAAAACGGAACAGAGTTCTACAGGCGTGCAGGTCTAAGAAAGAAGCTTGGTTCATTGAATCTATGTTTAGGGTTAAGCACAGATAAAGAGTGGGAGAAATTATTGGTAGTGGTTTCAGCTAGACGAGTCTTTTTCGTGAAAGTCAGGCCAGGGAGGACCATAGATTGGAGCTCAGACGAGCACTTGCCATGAAAATAATGATAAAGCAGTGACAGGTTCGCAACGTCTCTTCTGTGGAGAAAGAGGTTGCAGGGAAGAGAAAAGAGCATTCCCCACTAGGCTACGAAGTCTATTTTGAACTTTATCAAGACAGGATAAGCTGCTTCTAGCAGCTCCTGCCCAGATGTGACAATAGAGCAGGTCGATTTTGGAACCCCGCTGAGGCAATGGTGATGATAGTTGGGGTTTGACATAGAAAAGACCTACACAAAATATTTTTCTCAAAATCGTTATCTTTGCTTGAGGAAATGAATTTAAAAGTTGAAAAATTGAAGCTATTAAAAGTTTTTCAGTGAATTGCCAAGAACGTCCCGTCATCAAAACAATCCGTACTGTTAAGAAAATGGAATAATTATTTAGAATGTTTTAAACTACATTTTTAAATAAAATAAGTGAGGATAATGAATTAATAAAATAAATATTAAGTGTAAAGGCAAAATTATGTTTTTTTTAAATAATAACGACCAAAGTTCGCTTTTTCATTTCAGGAATTTTTTTTGGATGGAAACATTTTAGAGTTCACCGTCGCAAAACACGCTCGTTATTGATATTGAAAATTAACGTTTGTTTATTATTTAATTTGAAAACATTTAGGTTTAATTATTTCGAAAGGAAAACGAAAAAGACTTGTTTAAAATATATATTATTATATTTCAAGTCTCTGCAGTGAATTTAAACATATTTGTTTTATCTTTTTTAATTTGTTTTTCTATTAGGTTGACACAAAAATAATGTCATTTTTTGACGTTCAAATGAACGTCAAAAACATTATTTTTGCACCAGCCTAATATTTCACATCAAATTCTATTTGAAATTTTTATTAAAATATGGTAATACTCCAGTTTTATATTAAAACAACAAAAATATTCCATACAATTTTATTCTACACATTCTTTACGAAACATAACCACGTAAATTTTCAAGTTTTTCTACTTAATACAAAATACTTTGCAGAAAATTAGTGTCAAATTTTAATTTCTTTTATTTTTAGGGAGTAATTGTTTTTAAGCAATGTTTTGCTTCTAAAATTATAGTTTTAAAATCAGATAACCCACGAAGATTAATACAAGTAAATAAGGAAACTCCTTTAAAGGTTTTTCGCTATGTGTGCATTATTGTTATTTAGAAAGCCATTCGTAATATGGGAAGGAGGTTGTATTGTAACCATTCTGTACTTTCACCTAAAAATTTAATAAAAATTAAATTTAACTTGAAAATAGTATTAAAAATAGCAGAGTAATATAGATGCACAAGCACTGGTTTTTCAAACTCTAAACACTAAACACTCGTTTAAAATGGCACAGCTACAGCAAGAATGAATCTCTTTATGGATAAATTCATGTTATCGAAGGAGGAGCTAAAATCTGCTAAAAGTGTCTAAACTAAACACTACTATGCCTCTGATTTGGTTTGAGCCTCTCTTCAATACATCTAATTCAACTCTACAAAGTTTTTCATTGTTTCTTATAACTAGCACTTATATTTTTATGTATGAAACTGGAACATAGCCTAATACAGTTTCCTTCAGTTATAATCCATTTATTTTACTTTTCAGATTAGAATGTTAGTAAAAGCATGACGTTCAGTTTTAACCTGTGATTCACAAAATTTGCTGGTCCACCTTGTTATCTGGATGAAACAGTACCCCCAACTTCACAACAAGTCATCCAGTTTAGTTATTTCCTCGAAAACAGTTATCCCCACTTAAAAAATAGTGAGATTTCTAAGTTAATTGCCAAAGAAATAATTAGTATTCGGCAAGCAGTCAATCCACAATTGCCCTTGTTAAGGTAACATTATATAGGACAGAAGGTCAATATATTTTGCTATGAGGGCCAAACAGATTGATTGCTGCAAGAGATTTCCTGTCAAAGTGAAAAGAATGAAGGAACAGCTAGACAGACTGTTTGATATATTTTCTTGTAGCTGTAAACTTTCTGTCTTGAGATGTGATGACTTTGCAGTAAAGTGCAAGACAGAAAATTGTCAAACAAGGCACATAATCTGCACTTGTCCTTCTAACAAGGAGGCAAAATTAATTCTATAGATTCACCTGCAATCATGTTCCTTTCTTGTGGAAAATAAAATAATATATTCATATTTATTATGTAATCTGGCTCTATTACTAAACATGCAAATTTTCCAATTTTCAGATTCCACTAGAAGAACTGCCATTTACAGCAATTTTTAAATTAATTGATGGAACAACAAAAAGCCCAACAACATTTACTGGCCTTTTGGGGAAACTTTGTATCAATAATTATCAAGATTTGCCTCAAGTAGAATTCTAAAAAATTAGTGTCCCTCCCGATCATCATTATCTGACAGCAGAAGAAACAAATAATTTAAGTGTGAAGACCAGAGGCTACTTTTTAAGTATGCTGTTGGCATTTCTTGTGGAGAAGTTAACTTAGAAAATTGGGCCATTGAATCAAGGAAGATGGCTAACATAAGCCACAAGATTAATGTGTTTATGGACTAGAGTTGTCTATCCTCAAACACTATGATAAATTAAACATTTTGGTCAAATTTATGTATTTGTGTATGCAGTTAGTTGGTTTGAGATCAATACCGACAATATATTTTTTTAACAGTATATTTTAATATGATTCAGAGAACAAAACAGTTAATTGAAATCCAAATTACTGTTTTAAATGTTCAAAATATAGTGCTTTTGCACTACTTCCGGAAAATATAATATCGATGATAAACTCAGATGAATTGGATGTGAGAGAAGGGGGCATTCAAGCGATTTTGTCCATTAGGTAAATAAATATTTATCCATTAAATTTTATTAGTTTTCTTAATTTACCCAAACAATAGTTAGTTTTATTCATATTACATCGCAAAAATATTTTAAAAAATAAGTGTTTTCAAATAATTTTTTTTTGTGTTGTTCACTATTTCTGGAAAAAACAACTAAAAAAAAAAATAAAAAAAAAAAATGAAAAGATTACTGCTATCAATTTTGCAGCCACACACTGGTCAAATTTCATTGATTTTTCTCAAAACGTTGCATATGGGCAGGAAGCAAGACATAGACACATTATTACAAAGTCATTGTGCCAGAAAATTAGACCTTCATTTTCCTTGAAAGAAAATTATTCAGAACAATTTAGTTCTATTATAACAGTTTATATTATTGCATTTAATAAAAAATTAAAATACATGGTTCTGTAACTTGTATTAAGTTGTTATATTGTGTAATACATCTCCACATATCTTTTTGAATTGTGAAATTTAAAAGACTTGGTTGCTAATTAGCTTTTTTTACAATTTTTGTTTAATCAATGCAGTAAAAGTCGAGATATTTTGCTAGTTGTGATTCATAATTAAAATTATAATTCATGTATTTATTTTTCTTTCAATGTATTGCATATGAATATATAAATCTTAATTGAATATTTTATAAAAATAGTGAAATTTCAAAGTCAGTGTTGTGAAAAATGCTATGAAAATGAAGGATTTTTCAGCATTTTTCTACACGATTTTTAAAATGAAATGCTCAATTTTCTGTTCAAAATGGAAATCTAATTTTTGGTATATGTTCTTATCACATCAAATCCCAGCTATCATCACCAGTGCCATGTTGATTTTCTGAAAAAAGTTGCAAATCGACCTGCCCTAATGTGACAATAGTACTCCATTTTTGAATGTACTTGGCTCTTATACAGGTAGAGAATTGCATCAGCAGTGAGATATCTGCTGGAATGGTAGCAGCCTTGGAAACAGATTTGGTGTACGTGTTCCATCTCAGATCAGGAGTAAAGGTCAGACCTTAAAGCTTGTTAAAACATGGAGCCTCCCCAAGACAAGAGCCATTCATTTCAATTGATGCCAGACCAGGATCAGAGCGTTGATGATAGAAGTTTGGTTTTAGATGCATTAAAATAAACCGGCCACCTCTTTCCCCACTGCACAACGTGATCAAGATCAAATCTGAGAGAATCAGAAAGAACTTGGTCATTTATGGCCTTCGAAGTATTGCTATAGATGGGAGTATCGTCAGCATAAATGTCTACAAATGATCTTAGGATGTGATTTGGGAGATCTAGATCAGGAAGAGAGTTTTGCCAAGAATGGACCCTCCCCCCGAGAGACTCCAGCGTTAATACTGTGAGCTTCTGATTTCTGCCAATCAATCACTACTCTTATGAACCTATCAAAAAGAACTGATTTAATAATTGAAAAGATATTTCCAGCTATACAGTTGGTGGAGATTTTGAGGAGTAGACCTTTATGCTATACTCTATGAAACGCCATTGATATATCACGGGCAATTGCCCTAGCAACGAAGCCTCCATCGAGAGATTTACTAATTCTTTTGAGATACAACTGTTAGCACATCTGCTGTAGATCTAGCAGAACAGAAACCATATTGCATGTCTCTGAGTAGGTTATTTTTGCTGAGGTGGTTGACTACTTCTCTATTTAACACAGATTCCAGCAACTTATTTATTATGCACATGAGACTAATTGGTCTGTATTGAGACGAAGATGATCGATAATCTGAATTTAAATACAGGACACACTGATGATAATCTGAATTTAAATACAGGACACACTGATGAGGTTTTCCAGCATGCAATTTTCCTTAAGACAATGCGTAAACAGTTTTGTAAGTATGGGAGCTAGTTCTGGTTAAAGCACTATAATAGGGTCAGGGTCAGATACTTTACTGGAATCAAGGTTTTTGATTAGCTTGACAACATCATGCACAGATATTTGAATGTCGCATAGTTTCAGACACAGAAGCAAACATAGGGAATTGGCGGCCCTGATTGCATAGGGTAGAATCAGCTGTAAAGTTTTGGGCAAAGAGCTTTGTTCGATACTAACGAAATTACCTCAGGTCCATTGATGATTGTTAGAATAGAGCACACATTTCTATTCAGGATTCTGTTTGTTATTTGTCAAAATTGGTGGGAACCAAGCTGCTGCTTAGTTACTTTGGACTTGTTGGACTGAGCATACAACTCTCTTGTGTTTTTTATTACTCTTTTACAATGGTTGCTGGCAGTCCTGAAGGCAGCCTTAGTCTCAGTACATCTATTATGTTGGAAGCAATGGAAATAGTGATTGCTGTGCACAATGGCAGCAGCACGTTCTGGAGAGAACCACAACTGGCTGTTAGGTTTTTGCTAGAATTTTTTGGAGGCTATGGAGCATTCTATACTACAATTAACCATTCTGTCAGGTCTAATACTATAGAGGACAAATTCTTTGTAAACATGGAACGCAAAGGTAGATCTGATATAAATGTACGAAAGTTATGGCAGTCAGCCATAGACTATCGATATACTGTGTGGTGGAGCGGTATGTCTGAGGACTTATTACATTTTGTTTTTATCTTAATTGAGACAACTGAGTGGTCAGAAGATCCCAATGGGGACAGAACAGAAGATGAACATAGCTTGGGGCAAGTTATGAGAAAAATGTTTAGGAGACTTGCATACCGACCATCAGTGTTGGGCACACGGGTGGGTTTGTGAACAATTTGAGTGAGGTCATAAGCAATGGATAAATCATGACAGAACCTCCCCTCATCATCGGTTGTTTGAGTGGGCTAAGCATTCCACATTGTGAACATTGAAGTCTCCACAGACGTGAATGTTAGCCGAAGGATGAGCAGACAAGATGTGGTCAATTTTCTCAGATATGCTATTCACTATTATTGGGGCAATAAAGGGCAAATATAAACGCAGTGGTGTGAGCACATACAATCCAAAAGCATATATAGGGTAATTTAGGGTCTTCTCTGGAGATGTCCCTATCACATGGAAAACCATCTCTAATGTAGGCACATATTCCATACCCATGGCGATCTTGGGGGTCAGATTTGGATGTTAAATCAGAATATCCTTTAATTATGAACTCATCTATGGAAATAGTCGGTCCAATGCCAGTTTCGGTTAGGAAGAATAGGTCTGGTTTGGTCTCCTATAATTGAATTTTAACCTCTGGAAGGTTGGAATGTAGACCTCTGATGTTGGAGAAGGAGACATGGTAGTGGGGGTTTACATTGGAAGTTGGGGACCTGGGTTTAATCATGTATTTTTTCTGGAGACTTTTCATGATGACGTTTTAGAATTTTGGAAGATCATTAGTGTAGATCAGGAAAAGAGTCGGGCCCAGGATGGAACCCTGAGGGACTCCAGCATTAATACTGTGAGCTTTTGATTTCTGCCCATCAACCACTACTCTTATAAACCTACATCGAAAATCCATGAGTTAAAGAAAAAAATCTGAACTACATTCTTTATTCAAACAATAAATTTCAGCACCTTAAAACTGGTTATGCCAGAAGAACAAAACGAATGAACCTTGATTTTTGTTTCAGTGTCGCTTCTTTTTTTTGGTCTAATGAGGGTGATCTCTCTAAATTGAGATTCCACTGAAACATGTATGCACATATGTAACCAATAATGTTTGTATAATAAACAGACTATATACCTGCTCTGTCCTTCACTGAGCACTCTTCAATAAACATACAGGTTTCAGCGGATCTACATCTAGAAAACCAAACTATACAACTGTATATATATTTCTTAGGCACTTGTGCGTTTTAATATCCTTGTAAATTTAGAAAACAACTATTTTTTTAACATATGGATGAGGTTGATTTATTTTTTCCTTGCTGCTTGCGAAATTCTCATTAAATAATGTTAAAATACACAAGTGCCCTGTTAAATAGCGGGATCTCTTTCTGACTCCAAACAAAGTAATAAAAATAATTTAACAAATGCGGAAAAATAATAAATAACAAAATTCATCTAAGGGAGAAAACTCTGTAATTTCTCTAATTATTTCCCTTTGCCAAAGTTTTTTTTTTTTTTTAAATTATTTTCAGCGAACTCGTGATTTGAATCTAATTACTTTCTTTTTTTCAGAGAGAAAACTGTATTAGTTATTATTTAACTTAAACCGCGTCACCAATATTAAATAATAATAAAAACAAAAAACAAAACACCGTAGAGAATGAGAAATAATTTAAAATATGATTCTTGCGAACTAACGAAACCAGATCTAAGGGAAGCAACTCTAAAGCAAATAGTTAATATGACTTTACTAAAACGAAGAACGTTGTTCTGTTAACGGCCAAATATATGTCGATTGAAATGATTACCCCCTCCCCCGTCGTCTGCCAATCCCTCCTTCTTCCTCTTTATCTCTATCTCCCACGCACACAATGACTCCTGTGAGGTTTTGTTCATAGGAGTTAATCTATTCTTTTGACTCATTATTTTTGGTGACTTTTGAGAATTACACTTGATTAATATATATATATATATATATATATATATATATATATATATATATATATATATATATATATAGAGTCTGTTTATTAAATTATTAGACACATATTATTATTATTTACATATATGCATACATGTTTTTAGTAGAATCCTAATTCAAGGAGAGTTCATTATATTTATCTATCCATCTATCTATCTATTTATCTATCTATCTATCTATCTATCTATCTATCTATCTATCTATCTATATATATATATATATATATATATATATTAGGTTTTTGTTTTTTTAATTTGGAAAATCATATTTTACGAGTTTTAACAAGTAAAAAGTTTTATTTATTTTGAATATAAACAAAATCTCTGAAGTCGAATTGAATTCTCGCCCTTGAATTTTGTCAAAATGTTTAACAATATGGCCGCTCACGGCATCCTCTTCGTTTCCTAATGAAATTCGATTATAAAGAAAAAGTTCTCACAAAATTTGATTTAAAAAATCTACATGATCAATTTACGTGATTTGGGGAATATATCTTTGTTCGGTGATGATGAGTACGTACATCATAATGATTTTTCTGTATTTTTTTGTTTTTTACTAAGTGTAAATCTAAACAAGCACCTTATGTAAAAAAAAAATGAATTCAGTTAGTTTGAAAAGATCAAAGGACTTCCTTTAGGAAGTAACACTTGATTTTAAGGATGTTGCTGTTGTCCTTCGTTTCCATACAGTGTCCTGTTATAAGTATTTTGGCCAAGATCAAAGTGTAGTATCTGTTCCGGCAGATGCTGCACTTAAGATAATTTGTACCAGTCAATGGAGGGGAAACCCTCTATACTGGGACAATTATTATTTTTGGTAACCAGAGTGCCCCCTTTTTGCCTACTTTTAGGGGAGCTGGTTTTTACCTCACATTAAAAACGGCCTTGTGCCTAATTTGCTCAGTGGGGGAGCAAATAAATACCATCTGTTCCGGCAGATACTGCAAGCAAAGACCATATGTGGGGGCGACCCCACATATAAGACCTTGGTCAATGTAGGGGCAACCCTTCATACCAATTGTCACTATCCAGCTCCCTTACTCCCCGGGGAGTTGGCCCCCATTTCCCCTTAACTCCTCACATTAAAAATCGGCCTTGTGCCTAATTTGCTCGGTGGGGGAGCAAATAAATACCATCTGTTCTTCAGATGCGACATTTCCATTTCTCGTTCTCTTTCAGTGGAGGAGAAATCCTTCACGACTGAGACAATTTTTATTTTTGTTCCTTTTCTCCACGTTAAAAAAACAACCATGGTGTCTAACTCTGTCCCGTGGGGAGGCATTGTAAATAGGAACATTATGAACTTAGTTATCGTCCAGGGGCGATAACTCTGAGTATTACTAAATATTTGTCTTTATCGTCTCTTTGTTTTTCTCATATTCACCCCAAACAAAGCAAGTTAGGAACCATTCCTGCGGGGACACTAAGTAGGGAGTTGAGCAGCGAAATATCTGTTCACTTTAGATTTAAATTTCTGCATCAATCTACAATCGGGGAAGCAGGGTACAGAGAGAAAATTCCAAAGTGTAGCAGGTTGATGGAAGAAACTACAAAAATAGAAGGCTCTCCAGCATTAAGGGACTTCGACTGTGAAGGAGTGGGATTTTGCTGCTTGTTGAATGAATCGGGGTATTTATGTTGGGGTCGGTATCAGTGCTATGCGTTCGTCAGGCATATTTCATTAAAAAACTTGTGTAACAAATACAGAGACGCAACATTGCTGTGATCGGACAGGAACTAGAGTTTAGTTGACATTGCGGAACATATCTGTCTCCTGAAGAATTTCTCCAGCCCCTTTCGAAATCACAGTCAGTCAGCAGAGAGAACCCTGGAAGCAACGAGAAAAGACATTCCTTCTCTTTCCTGTCCTTGTCTACTGGACGCTCCAGTATCGACGATTTTTGCCTGATTATAACTGCTGACAGACGTTCGACAATTTTTATGTTCCTTCATTTGGACACCATTCAACTTCTTTCCACTTAAATAAATCCGTTTGTTGTTGTATGAAAAGACGTTTTTGTTTTCCTTCCGTGCGACGATTCTGCTATATCGAACCAATATATAAAATATCTCCCAAATAATTTTACATGATTATTTAAAAGTTTTATGAAAATAAACCATTTTTTTTTTTACCGATTAACAAGAAAATCATTGAAAAGCATTAACTGATTCATTCTTGTACACGAACGTTGATTAATTTCGCTTTTCTGTTTTCATTGTAAAAAATTCACACTTACTTTATGGTCAGTGTAACTGAAATCTTCTTTAGAATATAAAACGACACTTCCGATGTATGACGTCACAATTAAGATTTCATTTACACTAGGTGTTACTAAAAATAAAATTGACATTTACTTGAGAGGATCACTAAAAAAAATCAACACTTTAGAAAGTAAGTGTTGATTTTTTTTTAGTGGTCTTCTCACTCTCTGCTGTGTCAATAAATTTTTATTTCAATAATCATGACATTATCGTCATAATCGATAGCACACTGCAGTTCTTCATTTTTTATAAAAAAAAATTGAAGTGGACTTTATTCCCAAAACTCGGTTTAATGAAGAATTAAAATTGCTGGGCAAAACTCGACCGGTCGGAAAAAGGTCCGAAAAGTAAATATTTCAATGGTAAATGAAACTAACAATTGTGGAAATCTAGCCTTGGAAAAGAATAATTAAGTGTACGCATGAACAATTGATTTGTTACATGGAAATACAGTGTTTAAAAAGAAACAGCAAAGTTAGGACTGTTTGTAAATTGTTGTATGTCCACGTTTGTTGAACTGTTTGTTGAACTGCATCAATTATATATATATATATATATATATATATATATGTGTGTATGTGTGTGTGTGTGTGTGTGTATGTGTGTGTATGTGTGTGTGTGTGTGTCCACACAGACTAACCATCAGCATACATATGATCTGGTTGTTCTTGTTTTACGGCATATCAACCCCTTTTCAGGTTATTTAATGCCAAATCCAGTTATTTTGAAGGAATTTTTTTTTAGTAGAATATATTTTGTTTTCAAGTCGGTTTCTATTTAATCCAAATAGTTGGGACCCTTACAGGTACTACCACTCTAGGTCAAAGTGGGCCTGGGAGCAATGGCAATTAAAGGGTCGCTCCACACTCCCCAAAGGCCGCAAGCTGGGGCCTCACCATTGGATATAGTTTAAGGTCATATTCAGGACCGTCATACATATCAACGCGAGAATATACACATACATAGACACGTACATAATATATAATCCCCATAATATATAATCCCTGCTATCCAACTAGGGTTTCAGTTCTAATTTCCTTATGAACTGCATCTTGAACATCCATAATCAGACAAATGATACAAGCACAAACCAGCAGCAGTATTTGAAAACGAAAATCACAAAATCCTATGTGACATGGACGTACAAACAGATAAACCCATCCAAGCAAAAAGACCGGATGTCATAATAGTTGATAAGAATGAAAAGTTCTGGCAGATTGTGGATTTCACTGTTGTAGCAGATCACAGAATGAATATCGAGAAGACGGAGAAGTGAAGCAAATACATGGAACTGGCAACTTTGATGAAAAGGATCTGGAAGATGAAGAAAGTCAGGTTAATATCAATAATAGTAGGGGAACTAGGAACAATACTGAAGACTTTGAAAAAAAAGGGAGAGATTGGAATCATAGGGATGACTGAGAAGATACAACAGCTATAATAAAATAATAAAAACGCCTCACATAAAGAAAATCCTTGAATGCAGAAACTAATCCACATGAGCTACAAACGATAACCGGAAATCTGGGGAGACTTCTTGTCACCTAGACTCAAGGGAACATCACAAGTTGTGGACAAAGAGAAATCTTTGATGGCCTGTCTGAAAACTCTTAGGGAATAATAATAATAATAATAATAATAGTGAGAAACACTGAAAAAAAATCAATAAAACAGAGAGACAAAGGATCAGACAAGAAAAGAAAATGGGAAGAGAAACAATTACATGGAAGACTCATAAGGATGACAACAGATGAAAATAATGAAAACACTTGGACATGGATGCGAAAAACACACATAAGCCAAGAAACTGAATCCCTAATAACTGCAGCACAAAACAACTCGATAAGAACCAACCACATCAAAGCAAAGACCGACAAAACACAAGGAAACAGCAAATGCAGACTCTGTGGACAAAGAGACGAGACGATAAACCATATAATAAGTGAATGCAGTAAACTGGCCCAAAAGGAATTCAAGAATAGACACGACCAAGTGGGAAGAGTAGTACACTGGGAATTATGCAAACAACTGCATCTCAAATGCACAGACAAGTGGTACAAACATAAGCCAGCAACAATACTTTAAAACGAGAATCACAAAGTCCTATGGGACATGGACATACAAACTGATAAACTCATCCAAGCTAGAAGACCGGATGTTCTAATAATTAACAAGAAAGAAAAGTCCTGTCAAATCGTAGGCTTTGCTGTTCCAGCTGACCACAGGGTGAATATCAAAGAAAAGGAGAAACGGAGCAAATACACTTGCCACAGAGCTGAAAGGGATATGGAAGATGAAAAAAATCAAAATAATACCTATAATAGTAGGAGCACTAGGAACAACTCCGAAAAACTTTGAAAAAAGAATGGGAGAAATTGGAATCAAAGGAATGACTGGAAAAATACAACGAACAACAATCATGAAAATAGCTGAAATATTAAGAAAATCCCTTGAATGTGGAAACTAACACACAGGAGCAACAAGTGCGGTCCAGACAAACTGCTGCAAAGGCAAAACATGAAACACTACATGGAACAAGAACGCTGAAGCCGCATATCTATAAGTTCTCTAACCCAACCCCACCCCATCCTCCCATTGCCACATCACTGCCCCCACCCCCCAAAAAGTGAGACCAAATAACCAAGGAGGAAGGAAAGACCAAGGAATTGACCAGGCCTCCGCCGGATAAGTGTGAAGAGAACTGGGACCTAGAGGAGGCTTATTGCTACTCAAATTTTTTTTTTTTTACATGGAGGTCACCACTTATCAAGGCCCGAAGGCCACTCAGGGATAAGGGTTATTGCGTGTACAGTAATCAATGAGATAGTATTGTAATAATCATTAGTATTGGGGGTTTTGATAGAGTGTCTTACTTAAGGGGGCGGTTTGTCAGGAGTTTGTTTATGTTGAACTTGAAGACGTCCAAGTTGTAGTCAGGTGGGAAAGAGGCAAGCGGCAGAGAGTTCCACTGGTGTCTGGAATCTATGTTTGGATTTAGGCACAGATAAAGAGTGGGGAAAATTATTGATAGTAGTTTCAGCCAGACGGGTGTTTCTCGTGAAAGATTGGCGAGAGGGGGACGAGGGATTGAAGCTCAGACGAGCACCTGCCATGGAAATAACGATAAAACAAAGACAGGCTCACAACGTCTCTTCTGTGGGAGAGAGGTTGCAGGGAAGAGAAAAGGGCATCCCCCACTAAACCACGAAGTCTATTTTGTACTCTGTCAAGCCAGGATAGGCTGTTTTTTAGCAGCTCCTGCCCAGATGTGGCAGCAGTACTCCATCCTTAGACGTACTTGGCTTTTATACAGATAGAGAATTGCATTAGTAATGAGATATCTTCTGGAGCGGTAGAAGGATCCCACCATTTTCCCAGTGTCCCCGGCAACAGATTTGATGTACGTGTTCCATTTCAGATCAGGAGTAAAGGTCAAGCTCAGAAGCTTGTCAAAACATCGAGCCTCCCCAAGACGAGAGCCATCCATTTCAATTGATGCCAGATGGGGATCAAAGTGTTGATGATGTAAAGATAGGAGCTTGGTTTTGTATGCATTAAAAGTGACCAGCCACCTCCTCCCCCATTGTACCACGCGCTCAAGATCAGAGGAGAGAGAATTAGAGAGAACTTTGTCATTTACAGCCTTTAATGTGTTGCCATAGATGGTCGTGTCATCAGCATAGATGTCAACGAATGATTTAAGTATGTGTTTTGAGAGATCATTGATGTAGATCAGGAAGAGAGTTGGACTTAGGATGGACCCCTGAGGGACTCCAGCATTAATACTGTGGGCCTCTGATTTCTGCCCATCAACCACTACTCTTATGAACCTATCAGAGAGAAATGATTTAATTATTGAGAAAACATTTCCAGTAATACCGTAGCTGGAAATCATGTGAAGTAGGCCCTTATGCCATACCTTATCGAAAGCTTTTGATATATCAAGAGCAATTGCCCTGGAAAGGAATCCTTTGTCAAGAGATTCACTAATCCTATGTGATATAACCGTTAGCACATCTACTGTAGATCTTGCAGAGTGGAAAATATTGCATGTCACTATGAAGGTTGTTTCTGTTTAGATGGTTGACTACTTTTTTTTTTATTTAATATGGATTCCAGTAACTTACACAGGAGACTTATTGGTCTATACTGAGAGGGAGATGACTTTTCACCTGAATTCTTAAATACAGGGCATACTGATGAGGTCTTCCAGGGTGTTGGAAAGCACTTCTCCTTAAGGCAACGCATAAACAGTTTTGTAAGTATGGGGACAAGTTCTGGTTGGAGCTTTTTCAGCACTATAACTAGAATGCCATCAGGGCTAGTTGCTTTACTGGAATCAAGGTTCTTGATGAGCTTGGCGACCTCACGCACAGATATTTGTATGTTGCATAGCGTGTTGTCTGTTATAGGAGGAAATACAGGGAGTTGATGGTCATTGTCGCATAGGGTATAATTAGCTGCAAAGTTCTTGGCAAATAGTCTGGCCTTGTCTGATGCTAACGAGATGACCTCAGGTCCATTGATGATAGTTGGGATAGAGCACACGCTTCTGTTCAGGATTCTGTTTGCTATTTGCCAAAACTGGTGGGAACCAAGCCGCTGCTCAGCTACTTTGGACTTGATGGATTGAGCATACAACTCTCTTGCGTTCTTTATTACTTTCTTACAAAGGTTGCTGGCAGTTCTGAAAGCGCCTTTAGTTTCCATACATCTATTACGTTGGAAGCAGTGGAAAAAGTGATTTCTGTGCGCAATGGCAGCAGCACATTCTGGAGAGAACCATGGCTGGCTGTTAGGTTTTTCCTGGAACTTTTTCGAGGGTATGAAACGGTCTATACCTACAATTAACCATTCCGTCAGGTCTGATACTATAGAGGACACATCCTTTTTAAACATGGAACGCAGAGGTAGATCCGATATAGATGTATGGAAGCTATCCCAGTCAGCCTTAGTGTATCGATATACTGTACGATGGAGAGGTACGTCTGGAGACTTATTACATTTCATTTTTATCTTAACTGATACAACAGAGTGGTCGGAAGATCCAAGAGGAGACAGAACAGAAACTGAACATAGTTCAGGGCAAGTTGTGAGAAAAAGGTCTAGTAGACTTGCATACTGCTCGTCATTGTCGGGCACATGGGTGAGTTCGTGAACAATCTGAGTGAGGTCATAAGCAATGGAGAAATCATGACAGAACCTCCCCTCATCATCGGTCTTGTTTGAGTGGGTCAACCATTCGACGTTGTGAACATTGAAGTCTCCACATACGTAAATGTTAGCTGAAGGATAAGCAGATAGGACTTGGTCAATTTTATCAGATATGCTTTTAAAGATAGTAACTCTGCTGTTGTGGGGGCGATAGAGAGTAAATATAAATGCAGTAGTGTGAGCTAATGCAACCCGGAAGCACATATAGGGTAAGTTAGAATCTTCTCTGGAGATGTCCCTACCACATGGAAAGCCATTTTTAATATAGGCACATATCCCATGCCCATGGCGATCTTGGGGTCAGATTTAGAAGTTAAGTTAGAGTAACCTTTAATTGCGAACTCTTCTAGGGAAATAGCCTGTCCAATGCCAGTTTCGCTTAAAAATAAAAGGTCTGGTTTAGTCTCCTGTAATTGGGCTTCAACCTCTCGAAGGTTAGAACGTAGACCCCTGATGTTGGAGAAGGAGACATGGTAGTAGGGGTCTACGTTGGAAGTTGGAGAACCGGGTTAAATCGTGTATTTTTTCTTGAAACTTGTCATGATGGAATTTTGGAATTTGTGGACTAGGTCGTCAGATTTACTTAGAACAGGACAGAGAGGGGAAACTAAGAGAGAAAAAGAAACGAAGGATTTTTTTTGTAGAACATGATAAGGTAAAGCCGTAACAATTACCCACTAATATGGCATCGAGAGGCCCTACCAGAAGCTACTGCATGGTCCAGAATCCATTCACCAAATGGCAATACAGCAGCCCCAGTACTTTGCATCTGCTGATAGGACAGCCTCCTTAGTGGTTAATCCAAGGTTCCGGTCTCTGACTATCAGGCGGATAACGTCAGCCCAGATAAAACGTTTACTTCCAGCACCTTACTAGTGACATGGCTACAAGGATAGACCTAGAAATAGAAAATTTCCGCCATCTCTGTCGACTGTTCACACAAAATACTGCCAACCTAGAAAACAGCTTTTTCTTCTCCCTTTGTCAGAAAAATCACTCATTAAAAAATGAGGACTGAGGGACAAATAAGGAGAAGCGAGAGTAATGGGAGCTGCCGATAACGCATCCACAATGCGTTTTCTATTCTCCATTAAAAAAAAAATAAAAAAAAATATTAAGTACTTATAAAAGTCCAACGGACGTGTTTAAGGGAAAGTATAGTGATAGATTCCCCTCTCACGAACGAAAATTGAATACAATTACCTAATCTATTTTTGCAATAAACTTGGTAGATAAATAAACATTTATGGACGAGAAAAAAAGCTAGCATTTAATAAAACAGAAATACATAAATTAAATACTGAAATAAAATGTAGTTATTAATATTTGACTCTAAAAATAAATGTACGATTAATATAGAAGTCACTTATCTCGAAAAAAAAAAAAACACTCCCGTCTATAAAATGCAAACTTTAGAAAAGAATTTAAGTTTTAATAACAGTGTTTAAAAGACTTTTTTTTTTTTTTTTAAATTAACCATTAAAAGAAAAGCGTGATCTTATTCTGGACTTTAGCTAGTCACGTTTTAAGAAACTTACGATATAAAAGAAAAGCGGAGGGGAGGGGTTCTTCCGAAAGTTAGTTGGTGACGTTATAAGTAATTGCGAGATAAAATGAAAGCAGGTCTAAAGGGGTGGGGACTGAAAGGATAATATAATGGATTGAGTCTATGCAACGAGAAAAAAGCTAGCATTTAATAAAACAGAAATACATAAATTAAATACTGAAATAAAATGTAGTTATTAATATTTGAATCTAAAAATAAAATGTACGATTAATATAGAAGTCACTTATCTCGAAAAAAACACTTCCGTCTCCAAAATGCAAACTTTAGAAAAGAATTTAAGTTTTAACAACAGCGTTCAAAAGACTTTTTTTAAAAAATTTAACCGTTAAAAGAAAAGCGTGATCTTATTCTGGATTATTCCGATATAAAAGAAAAGTCTATACCAGTTCTTACTTTATGCTGATGTTATTGTACAGGCGCTTCTTCACAATGTCTTTTTATGGCAATCGCTCCAGACAAGGCATGAAGCCACTTAATGTAAGGATCTATTTTTATTCATTCTATTTATTTTTTTTATTATTTACAAAATCGCGAAGTGATTTCTACGAACGCTAAAAAGCTATTAACTGCAATTGCTTACCCTCTTTTTTCTCCGCTTTGTTTGAATTGTGTTTGTCTTAATTTTCCCCATAACTTTTCCTTATTGTTCTGATGATATAATTAGGTTATATATAACATTTATTCCTCATCTTTCATTTAACAGAATACTCATCTATCTATCTATCTATCTATCTATCTATCTATCTATCTATCTATCTACATTTATATAAAAGGAACTTTGACCCTTTTGTGTGTGTGTGTGTATGTGTGTGTGTGTGTGTGTGTGTGTGTGTCTGTAAGGTCGTTCCCTATAAACTCGAAAATGGCTGGACTGATTTTTTGAAATTTCACACGAAAGTACTTGATATACACTTCGTGTCAAATTATTAACGAGATAACTTTTTTTTAGAAACTTACCGGTAGTTTCGTATCAAAAGCTTCGGAAACGTTGGCAATGCTGAGCTGCACGTACTGTGAAATTTTCGTACTTTTCCGCGCAATGTAAACAACTTGCATTCGTCGTAATTGCTGAATCCACGGTATTTGAGGTAAGTGTCAAATTATTAACCAGGCAGTTTGTTTCGTCAATAAAATGGGTCGTAAAAGGGGTTTGAGTAGTTCTGAAAAGAGTACTATTACAGAACAGCTAGCAAAAGGTAAAACTACCCTCGAAATATCGAAAATGATAGGAAGTTACCATCAAACTGTGAAGAAATTTGTCAAAGACCCTACAAAGGTACGTAAGAGAGCTGATAAAGGTAAATCAAGAGTTGTTTCACGCCATTCTCTACTCCAAATTAAACGTGAAGTTGTTAAGAACCCTGCGTAGACAAGTCGAGAAGTCTTTGACCAAGCCGGATTGAAGAATGTCTCAAAAAGTACTCGATGCCGCCTTCTGAAAGAAGTCGCAAAGTCTGTTAAGCCTGTAGCAAAGCCCCCATTAAAGCAACATCACATACAAAACCGATTGAAATGGGCAGAGGACAACAAGAAAACAGATTTTTCCAAAGTTTTGTTTATGGATGAAGTGCGTATCACTCTTGATGGCCCAGATGGCTGGAGCAATGGATGGGTCCTAGGTGGATGACATCGTTATTAGCGTTAAGGCGTCAACAAGGTGGTGGTGGGATAATGATTTGGGCTAGGATTATCCGAAGTACATTAGTTGGCCCATGGGGAGTCCCAGAAGGTTTAAAAATGACGTCAAATGCTTACATAGCTTTTCTGAAGAAGCACTTTGAACAATGGCTGAAGAAGCAAAGGTTGACGTTCAGAAGAACCATTATTTTTATGCAGGATAATGCTCCCTCGCACGCAGCAAACAAAAGCAAAGAGTATTTGCAACAACTGGGGTTCTCTGGACTACGGAAGATGGAGTTGCCTGCAAATTCACCAGATTTGAACCCAATTGAGAACCTTTGGAGTATCATGAAGCGACGCCTCTATGCGAGTGAACGCCAATTTAAGAGCAAGCATGAATTGTGGGATGCTCTCCAAGAGGTACCGCGAGTTGTGAGATGCTCTCCAAGACGTACCGCGAGGAATAATTGTTGACGAAATCACAAATTTCACTAATTCTGTAGACCAGCGTCTTTTACAATATCCCCTACTAATTATGTCAACGTAGAAATTGCTATGTTAGTATTGTGCTCTAAGGATTTTTCCTAGTTTCATTTAACGTTTGAAAGTTATGTCAATAAACAAGTTAGGGATATATTGTGTTTTTTTTCTCAATCTCGTTAATAACTTGACACACTGAAATCAACAAATATTCCTGTCTTCTGCCATAGGTTCGCTAATACTGCTTTAAATACTTTTATTTTCTGACTTGAGTAGCTGAATAGTATTGTAAGCACTTTCTTAAAGGTTAATGGATTTTTATTCACTTGTTCCTTATATATTAAAAAAATGTAAACTCGTTAATAATTTGATACGCAGTGTATCTGGTAGTATTCTTAGATAGGTTTTGTATCAAAATGCGGCAGATAAGTATCGAAAATCGATAATCGAAAATTCTTATTTATGAAGAGAGTCCAAATGGGACACTCTTCCTTAATTGGATTTTTATGCATTTTATTTTATTTATTATACATTTTTATACATTTTATTCATTCATTACACATTCTTATACATTTTGTTTTATTTATTATACACTAAATATTTTTATACATTTTATTCATTGATTATACATTTTTATACATTTCATTTTATTTATTATACATTATATATCTTTATACATTTTATTCATTCATTATACATTTTATACATTTTATTCATTTAATATAAATTTTTATATATCTTATTTTATTTATTATACATGATATATTTTTATACATTTTATTCATTTATTATACATTTTTATACATTTTATTCATTTATCATACATTTTTATACATTTTATTTTATCTATTATACATGATATATTTTTATACATTCTATTTTATTATTATACATTTTTATACATTATATTTTATTTATTATGCATTATATATTTTTATACATTTTATTCATTTAATATACATTTTTATACATTTTATTTTATTTATTATACATGATATATTTTTATACATTTTATTCATTTATTATACATTTTTTATACATTTTATTTTATTTATTATACATCATATATTTTTATACATTTTATTCATCGATTATACATTTTTATACATTTAATTTTCTTTATTATACATTATATATTTTTATACATTTTTTCATTTGTCATACATTTTTATACATTTTACTCATTTAATATACATTTTTATACATTTTATTTTATTTATTATACATTACATATTTTTATACATTTTATTCCTTGATTATACATTTTTATACATTTTATTTGATTTACTGTACATATCTTTTTATACATTTTATTCATTTATTATACATTTTATACATTTTATTCATTTATTATACGTTTTTATACATTTTCTTTTCTTTATTATACATTATATATTTTTATACATTTTATTCATTTATTATAAGTGTTTATACATTTTATTTTATTTATTATACATTATATATTTTTATACATTTTATTCATTTAATATAAATTTTTATACATTTTATTTTATTTATTATACATTATATATTTTTTATACATTTTATTCATTTAATATACATTTTTATACATTTTATTTTATTTATTGTACATATTATTTTTTATACATTTTATTCATTTATTATACATTTTTATACATTTTATTCATTGATTATACATTTTTATACATTTTCTTTTCTTTATTATACATTATATATTTTTATACATTTTATTCATTGATTATACATTTTTATACATTTTATTCATTTAATATACATTTTTATACATTTTATTTTATTTATTGTACATATTATTTTTTATCCATTTGTTCATTTATTATACATTTTTATACATTTTATTCATTGATTATACATTTTTATACATTTTATTTTCTTTATTATACATTATATATTTTTATACATTTTATTCATTTATTATACATTTTTATACATTTTATTCATTGATTATACATTTTTATACATTTTATTTTATGTATTATACATTTTTATACATTTTATTCATTTATTATACATTTTCATACATTTTATTTTATTTATTATACATTATATATTTTTATATATTTTATTTTAGTTATTATACATTTTTATACATTTTATTCATTTATTATGCATTTTTATACATTTTATTTAATTTATTATACATTATATGTTTTTATACATTTAATCATTTATTATACATTTATATACATTTTATTCATTCATTATACATTTTTATACATTTTATTTTATTTATTATACATGATATATTTTTATACATTTTATTTTATTATTATACATTTATATACATTTTATTTTATTTATTATACATTATATATTTTAATAAATATTATTTTATTATTATATATTTTTACACAGTTTATTTATTTATTATACATTTTTATAGAATCTACCACCACGAGCGCATTTGAAAAGTTTTATCGCCACGCAAGTAGTAAAGCTAGCCTATAAAGTCAATCACAGATTCTTTTATAAGACAGGGGCGTGTTCGAAATGAATATTCCTTTTCAGAGACAAATATATTATATATTTATATATAATATTATATTATATTTTGCACGTTTAATTTTAATTCAAGTGATTATGTAAAAATAATTTCATAAAATCAATAGTTTGTTCTTTGATAACGCAGGGGGCCTTCGTAATGGATGTTTCTGTTTAGAGCACAATTGAACCATGATACTTGACTTTTGCATTTTAAACTTTAACAGTGGAGCCATTATTTACAGATAATTTTATAATATCAACAGTAAATTCTGTATAGTGCAATATAGACTACAATGTATTGTGGATTAAGTCACTGTAGGGAGGCATGTGAAGCTTCTTCCTGGTAAATAACAGAGGGGGGGGGTCTCTAACTAGAGTAGGCAATCAATTGATTGGATTAAAAAATGGGCGATTTGACCAATTTCAATGACAATAATGGTATTAGGAGGGTGAAACATTTCTTGAGCCTCATTCCATCCCGGACAACATCGGGTCTCTCTGCTAGTGTGTGTATATATATATATATATATATACATATATATATATATATATATATATATATATATATATATATATATATATATATACGACGAATTTTCACGAGAATGAAACGAGAATGAAACGAATTTTCACGAGAATGAAACGCGGAATATTTTGTGTTACTTAATTGCTATATATATTTTCATAACTTACTACACACACACACACACACACACACACACACACACACAAATATATATATATATATATATATATATATATATATATATATACATATATATATATATTGCAACGTGGACGGAAATGTAGAGGTCACTGTTTATTTAATTGTCAGCCAAGTTTAGCTGAAGTGGTTCGGGTAGAATTTACCTCATCTTCAGAAATTAGTGTCACCTGCAATGGGAAGGCGATGTTAGTATGCATGTGTGTGTACGTGTATGTGCGTGCGTGCGCACGTCCGCATGCGTGTGTGTGTGTGTGTGCGAGAGAGAGAGAGAGAGAGAGAGAGAGAGGAGGGGGAGGAAGATAAAGGAGGAGAAGGTTGAGTAACGAGCAGTTTATTACATTTGGTTTGAACATCTTCCACATTTTTTTTCCTCCAAACAATAATTTAAAATTTTATCCTGGAAGAAAACAGCGGCTTTTCCTCTGATTCCACTTCTGATCATGTGGAATCTATTGATTGTTTGTCTCTGGTTTGGGTTCTTTGTTCCTGGCCCTTACGCATACCCATCAGGTGCCCCTAAAAGCGCTTGTCGAAGTATGACGCCCAAACATCCACCCGCAATGAAACCCCAGATTTCTTGGTCACCATACGTTGTGTTCGTCGACGCGGTGAACACACCACACGGTTCCTTTGTCCGAGGTAAGTCCATATCAGTTCTTACTTCATGCTGATGTTATTATACAGACGCTTCTTCACAATTTCTCTTTTATGGCAATCACTCTAGACAAAATATGAAGCCACTTGATGTAAGGATCTATTTTTATTTATTTTATTTATTTTTTTAATTATTTACAGAATCGCGAAGTGATTTTTACGAACGCTAAAAAGCAAATAACTCTAATTGTTTAGCCTCTTTTCTTCTCCGCTTTGTTTGATTTCGTTTATTTCGTAACTTCTAAAAGCAAGGAGATCTTCACAGGAACGTGTGAACTCAAACTATTTTCCAACCAATGAAAATTATTCCAAACACAAGAAAGGAAAAAAAACCCAAAAAGAACAAAAACACACACACACACACGCGCGCACGCACACACACGCGCGCACGCACACACACACACACACACACACACACACACACACACACACACACACACACACACACACACACGCACACGCACACGCACACACACACACACACACACGCACGCACGCACGCACGCACACACACACACACGCACAATAAGAAGCAAAAACAAAAAACAAAAACAAACAATAAAAAAACCAGAGTAAGCCAGTGTCTCAAGCCAATGCCAAGTAACAAGACACCTTGGACGTATTTTCTACAACTACCCATACTCTTTAAGCCGAGGGTGGCAAGGCAAAAAGATTTCATAACTCACATACCAGCATTTACATCTGGCACGCACAATCCTACACAGTAGCAAGAGTCAAGCGAACAGAGAATAGCAAGGATAAAAAGAAGAAGAAGAAAAAAAAAAGCGTTAAAAAATAATTAAAAAATATTCTGTATTATTTCTTTTAAACAAATGGCAATTTAATTAAAAATAAGTTAAAACGAAAACAACGAATTTAAAAACCAAGGGAAACAGCTACCACATGTTTCAGTTAAAAGTTGTTTCCCTTTAATTAAATACTAATTATATTTAATACTAGCAGGACCCGTTAATCGGCGTTGCCTGCTGGTAGCATGCATCTCCCCCCCACTCCACGTAAAAATTTAAAATACGGCTGTTTTTGTTTTTGTCGTTTGTCAACCCCCAATCTCTTCATGTTAAAAATGGCTTTCGGAATAGACACCCCATTTTGTGCCTGGGGTGGGATCGTCACAAAATTTTCTGGAAGGTTCAGGGTATTTTTCGGGGTATGGTCCAGGGTAAAGTTCAGGGCAAGGATTTTAGTTGGCAAGGCTGGAGTTATGGTGACAAAAAACTATCGAACCCTGTATCCTTTAAAGGGAACTAAATTTCAGTAGTCACCTGTAGGTTACCAAATATAAATGTAAACGATATTTAAGAAAGTGAGCGTTTTAATTAAGCTGTAAAAGTAAACATTATAAGCAGAACGGTTGATTTCAATAAAAAAACGATGGTGAATTTGCTTCTTAAACTTTGAATGGGTTAAATTTAATCACGTTATGTAATAAAAAAAATATCGTAAAACGTGCGCGATGGTATCGTGCTCTGCCACCATATGCATCCTAGATCAATATCTACTTAAAAATTTGGTGCTTATGCATTTCTGACACGGCGCTATTTGTAATTAGTGTTATCAGGTTAAATTCAACTTTCACGCTATTTTTTTTTTTTATTCAATCGTAAGGTGGAAGAATGTTTACAAAAGACCTTCCTCTCGCCAATGTAAAAATAATTACCCAAATTTGTACTTTATATTTTTCAACGCTTTTAATTATAAATTATAAAATGATACACATTTACTTATTGTGAAAGTACATCTTGCATTATTTCCTTTTTTGGTAAATACAAAGAATCTCTCCACCCTCGAAAAATCCTTTAAAATTACCACTTTTAAAGGTTTTCGGGTGTACTAAAAACGAAAATAACGTAAAAATAATCCGGCATATGAGGAGATTACAAGATCTGAGGAAATGTTAGTTTCTAAGAAGTGGGGATCACTTTTCTATAATAATATAATGCGAAATGAGCAGCCACTTTATGACCACATTCATTTATTTATTTATTTTTTTTGGGGGGTGGGTGGGGGGGTTCAACGTCACTGAACACAATTTGACGTAAAATGAGCACCCACTTTTTTGTTTTGGGGTTGGCGTACGTCAAATCGATTATTAATGCCTGAACCCCCCACCAAAAAAAAAAAAAAAAAAAAGGTGAGTGCGCAGTTTACATGAAATTGTGTTTACTGTACTTCATTATTGCCCGTGACTGGCTTTAATGTAGGTAGAGAATTGCATCGAGTGAGATATCTACTGAAGCGGTAGAAGGATTCTACCATTTTTTCCAGCGACCTTAGCAATGGGTTTGATATACGTGTTCCATTTCAGATCGGGAGTAAAGTTCAAGCTTGTCAAAACAGGAACCATTCATTTCAATTGATGGTAGATGGGCATCATAGCGTTGGTGATGTAAAGATAGGAGCTAGGTTTTAGATGCATTAAAAGTAACCAACCACTTCTTTCCCCATTGTACCACGTGATCAAGATCAGAGGAGAGAGAATCAGAGAGATCCTGGTCGGTTACGATCTTTAATGTGCTGCCATTGATGGTCGTGTCATCATGTCTACAAATGATGTAAGGATGTGATTTGGAAGATCATTAATTTAGATCGGGAAAAGAGTTGGGCCCAGGATGGATCCCTGAGGGACTCCAGCATTAATACTCTTATGGACGTATCAGAGAGAAATGATTTAATAATTGAGAAGACATTTCCAGCTATATCGTAGCTGGAGATTTTGTGAAGTAGACATTTATGCCATACCTTATCAAAAGCCTTTGATATGTCAAGAGCAATTGCTCTAGAGAGGAAGCCTCTGTCGAAAGATTTGCTAATCCTATGAGATATAACTGTAAGCACGTCTGCTGTAGATCTAGCAGAACGGAAACCATATTGCATGTCACTAAGAAGCTTATTTTGCTGAGATGGTTGACTACTTCTCAGTTTAACACAGATTCCAACAACTTAATCATGACGCACAGGATGCATAAATATGAATAAAAAGAGGTTTGTGTTTACTATTACCCTTTTACGCAAATATTATGCAAGTATAGATCATATAGAATATCCGCATGAATATAATTACACGTAATAGTTTACTAAAGATGATCATCCCATAAGAAAACCGAAGAAACTAATAGGGAATTAATTAAAATGAATGTTTAAAAGAATATGCTATTTAGCTAGATCTTTTGCAGATGAATGCGATTTATTGACTTATATATAACAAAGCTGTATTTTCTTTTTAAATAAATAGAAAAAAGGGTATTTAATATGAATATGAATACACAAAAGCACCTAAATTTATAGGAGTATAGATGTAATACCGGACCATCTTACTTAATAAAAAATAAGGCCCAGAATTTATCTTGTATTACTACAAAGGAACAACATGGTTAACTGTCCAAAAATGCTACGATGGCCCGGGAATATAAGATCATTTTATGTTAAATTTATATGTGAATCTGATCCTTTCACTAAATTCAGAGATTTTCGATGTTATTTTTTATTCTTTCCGTAAGATATTTATGGTCTCCACATGTAATCACCTAAAAGAAGTAGAATCACATTTTTGGAGGATAGCTAAGTGTGTTGATCTATAAGGATACTCACCCGGCTCACAAAGTAAAGTCTTTCCTGCAGATGCAGCTGGTAAAGTCTGTCCAAAACTGATTTTCGTGACCAAGTCTAGTAGGAATTTCCAAGTTCGCATTGGCCTACTACATTCACCTATAGGTATTACTTTTTGTGGCTTTCATGTTAAAACTTACTAGCTTCAAGAAGTGAGATTGAAAGCGAATTCCTACGAAGTAGGGGGCGAAAGAGTGTAAGCAATTATAGTCATTTGCTTTTTAGCGTTCGTAAGAATCACTTGGCGATTAAGTCGCCACAAAGTGTTTAATTTAATTATTATAATAAAAAATAAACAATTAATTCATTTAATATAATTAAATACGTGAAACTGGTTCGTTACTCTAAATTGTAAAATGATGGTTTTCCTTCCTTCAGTTTTACAGGATATTGACACAGAAAAAAAAAATGAACAGATTCTTATGAGCGGTGGGTGCGACAGATATTAATCTATGAATTTATCCATATTAAAAAAATTATGGCTTTTAACTTATACGCCCTTTTTCCTTTTAAATTTAAGCAACTGAATTGTTATTGTTATCGTTTCCATAATTTCCTTTCTCTCAAATATTTACTATTTGTTTCAGAAGTGTTTATTAAAAATTTTCAATCTTAGTTGTATAACTTACACGTTTATCTAGTTAACCTACTCGATTCTCGTTACCGTAGGAATCCAATATACTACTACTACTACTACTACTACTACTACTACTACTACTATGATCTGCGCTTTGATGAACTAATAGCACTTATGCCCTATGGACGTTCATACTTCCTACTAACTCGGCAAGCAGAAAAATCTCACCTCTTCCCTGTTGTCGTATGTAGATGCGATAAAGCCGTCTACTCTAATAGTTTCTTCTCTCGCTATGCTAGACTTTGGAATTCCCCTTGTTTTCTTGCGTCCATGACTGTACTAACCAGCATAAGTTTAAATGTAACATGAACAGACGTCTCGCTGCTCAACTTCCCTACAGTCACCTGCTAGACACGTCCACAACTAGTAGCCCCTCACGCCCCAAGTGGAAATATGTCTTGTTCTGGGGCGAAAAAAAGTAAAACAAAATATTTTACCTTACGGCAATATCACTTTTTAACATTTATTTATTTTTTTTTTTAATTACATTTTCACCCCAAACAAGGCACATTGCCACTTTGGTGTAGGGGGCTACTATCAGAGGCAACAACTACTGGGGTACTATGTTGGGATTTGGGCAGCAAGATGTCGGTTCACGTTACACTTGAACTTCTGCATGTCAGTACAGTTAGGGAAGCAGTGGCCTGGAATGGAATTCCAGAGTTTAGCGGTTCCGGGGAAGAAACTCCTGGAGTAGAAGGCTATCTTTCATCTACCGTGTGGGGATGGGATTTAGCTGCCCGTCGTGTTTGTCGAGGGTGTCTACGTCGTGGGGGCACAAGTGTCTGCAGTTCGCCAGAGCATTCACCATTAAAATACTTGTAAAACAAGCAGAGGGATGCAACATTTCGTCGATGGGACAGGGACTGAAGCTTAGGTAACAGTTCAAGGCCTATCAGGTTGGCGACTCTCTTTTGAACCTTGTCTAGGAGCGAGAGATTAGTAGCAAATGCACCATCCCAAATGTGACAGTAATACTCCATACATGGGCAAATCGTGGCCTTATAGAGGTACAGGATAATTTCGGGTGTTAGTAGTTTTCGAGCTCGGTAGAGAGAGCCTACCTTCTTCACAGCGGCCCTGGCCACGCTGTCAATGTAATTGTTCCAACTCATGTTTCCTGTGAACGTTAGGCCAAGCAGTTTGAAAGATGTACTCTCAGATAAAGGGTCACTGGCCATTGCTATTAGTTGCAGAGAAGGTTTCTTGTAATTATTGAAGGAAACCAGTTTAGTCTTGGCAGCATTGAATGTCACCATCCATTTTTGTCCCCATTCCACGGCAGATTGGAGGTCATACTCTAGTGTTTTTGCCATTTTTTTTAGATATATGTTCATTTGTTTTCCTGTTATGCCTGTTATAAAGTGTGGTGTCATCAGCATATATACCCATCTCAGAGGCAATTTTGTCGGGGAAGTCATTTATGAATATTAGGAACAATAGAGGTCCAAGGATAGACCCCTGAGGCACTCCCGCGATTATATCATATTGTTTAGATGTACGACCGTCGAGGACAACCTGGATTTTTCTCTTATCTAAGAAGGATTTAATTATGTTAAGTATTCTAACAGTGATACCGTATGATTTAATTATGATTCTAACAGTGATACCGTATGATCTAATTTTCCCGAGGAGACCCTCATGCCATACCCTGTCAAAAGCCTTAGATATATCTAAAGCTACCGCTCTGACCTCCCCTGCTGTGTTCAGTGAATGTATATACGTTCAGAGATTACAGTGAGGATGTCTACTGTGGAACAGGCTTGTCTAAATCCATATTGTTTGTCAGTCAGAAGTTTGGCATCTGTAAAGGGATGGACTAGAGCATGGTTAATTAAGGTCTCAAATATTTTGGCAAAAAGTGGGAGGAAGCTAATGAGGCAATAATTAGATGGGCCAGTTCTTTCACCAGAATTCTTGAATATTGGTACCAGAGACGCAGTTTCCCAACAGCCCGGAAAGCAAGATTCATTAAGGCATTTGTTGTAGAGTTTGGAGAGAACTGGAGCTACTTTGGCTGAGCACTCTTTTAATAGCACAGCTGGGATGAGATCAGGTCCACATGCTTTTGAAGTGTCAAGGTTTTTTTATGATAGCATGCCCCTGAGCAGGGGTGATTTTTAGATCGTCTAGCGTGGCGTCTATCCGCAAAGGAAAGTCAGGGAGGGGGTGGTTGGAAGGGTCCAGTGTGGAGTTTGAGGCAAACCGACTGGCAAGCGTATTAGCCTTGTCGGTTGCTGAGAAAACAACCCCGTGATTGTTGGTTAGTGGGGAAATTGTTGATTGCCCATTATTTACTACACTGTTGTAGATTTTTCAGAAGTCACGCGTTCCTAATTGTTGTGCTTCGATGCGTTTTTAGTGGTTTCAGTAAATTCTCTCTTAGCTGTCGCTATTTCTTTCTTAACGTTACTTCTAGCTTCTATATACTTCTGTCTGTTTGAATTGGACTTATGTCGCTTAAATCTGTGGTATGCATGCTGCCTTTGAGCAATGGCAGTTGCGTAAGTAGAAGTAAACCATTGGGGAGAGTGGGGCTTGCTATAAAATTTCTGCAGGGGAACATGTGCTTCAGTTGCCGTTTTGAACCATTCAGTGGTCTCATTTGCGCACTGTTCAGCAGGAAGAGAAAAATATTTCCCCATGGGGCATCTCTGATAAGATCTCTGATGGCTTCCCAGTCAGCCTTTTTATAATATCTCGTTGTTTTGAGAACTGGCTTTTCAATTTGGGGTCTAGAGTTTAGGGCGATTTCGACCATTATCACTGCATGATCAGCATTCCCGAGTGGGTTGTTAGCATTTGTTATACAATCCTCGGGAACTGTGGTCAGAAACAGATCTAGAAGTGATGCGTGTTGTTTTTGCTGGTCAGGGAAACGGGTTGGAAACGTAACCATTTGTGATAGGAAGTGAGATATAGCGAAGCTATGTGCTGTTCTGCCCGCTGCATCTGTGTAAGTAGAGATTCCAAGCCAGTTTTTGTGGTGGACATTAAAGTCACCAAATACATGTACTTGTGCGCTAGTGTCGAGGGAGAGTGCTGTGTCTATGCTGTCAGAGACTTTGTTAATTATGGTGATGTCCTGGGTCGAGGGAGAGCGGTAGAGAAAATAAAAGTAGCTAATATTATGTTGTATGTTTAGTCTAAAGCACATAAAGGCTTGATCGCCCGATTCTAGTTTTTTTTCTCTAGTCAAGGGTAGGGTGCTACGAATGTAGATTCCAAGTCCGTGCATATGTCTGTCAGAGTCCTTACGGCAGAGCGAGAGATAGCCAGGCATGTTAAAGTAGTTAGAGGGGATGGAGGAGTGTAGGTTAGTCTCACTTAGTGCTAAGATATCTGAGGTGTTTGTTAGGAGAAATGCTCAACATCATTTAAATTAGTTCTAAGCCAACGGATGTTCGTAAATGCAAGCCTCAAGGGAGAAAACAGGTTGGTTTTGTTTGAGTTTGGGCCTGGTTTTAACGTATTTTTTTTTTTTTACTGTACTGTCATTTTTATTTTTTAGAGTTTCAGTTTAGGTAAGGGATCCGTTCTCTTTGAACTACCGGAGTTCAGCAATGTTAAATGTGGCCAGAGGAGAGGCTATTCACGAATATCACATACTCTAAATGTTAGAAGGGTTTGCAGCTGTATCACCGCTTTCTCTAATATTCAACATTACACAAGATATTAATGCTTTTTTTTAAACGAAAAGTATCACCTTTAAAAGACTTACTTGTTTTAACAAAATATTGAAGAAAAAAAAGACAAAAAAAAAAAAACAGAAAAGGAATTTCTTGAAAAAATATTCATGAAAATTATCGTCAACATATTTGCACGATGATATGTTCTCTTTTGGTGGAGCTCCACCCATTTATATACCTTGTGCCTGATCTTTTCTGTACTGGCGGGAACACGAGTAAAATCGAGACGGCAGTTGTCACCTAGAAATCGCAGCGCCGTGTCAGGGGTCAGGTTATTTATAAAATCATCGGTAGTGTCAAAGCAATAGAAATATTGAATGAGTCAAAGATCAAATTAACTTGGCTGAAACTAGGATTTAATAATATTTCTGTTTCCCTTTTTTTTTTGATAGGTATTAATGTTTCTCTTTCTCCCCTCTCTTTATTTCCGTTTTTTTTTTGTGTCGCAACGAAAAAGAAAACGGGCAGTAGGAATTTCGATTGGCTTTGAATTTGGTCGTACGATGCCACACGTTGCCGATTTTTGAGTTATTAATCATGTTTCCTCGGAAGTTTAAATGTAAAAATGAATTATATATGCTTTATGCGTAAAATATAGTCCGTTCGCTACTTTTATACTGGAAGCGTGGAAGGCATTTGTTCTGATTGTGAGGAACTTTCTTGGTAACAAAATAAGGCTAGAAACTACGCAAAACTTGTCAGCAACATGCTAACTGCTTTCAGAAACCTAGGCTACAACATGAGCATTAAGATGTACCATCTATTTACATATATGGACCGGTTTCATGAGAACCTGGGTTCAATGAGTTATTATCAGGGTAAAAGGTTCCACCAGAACCTGAAAGAGATGGAAACTAGGTATCAGGGGCACTGACTGACTACTGTTGGAACCTAAAGAGTAAGCTCCTTTCCACAGATCGTTTCAGGAGTTCGAAGAAACAGAAATTCAAGCTTTGAAGTTTGAACAATGGTGAAGCAACATGCAAATAATGTGTGTTTACCTTTATCTATGCTCATAATTCAGTTTATAGTAATCGATGTTTCTATCAGGCAACTAATATATGTTGTTGGCAAAACATTTTGTCCCTTAAAAACACATTTAAGATGATATGTGTTGACAAAAATCGACTGATAGTGCCACAAAAAAATGTAATCGATTTCGTCACAAGATCTGATTTTTTTTTTATTAGAAATCAACTTAGTACAAAACCTGACCAGATGGAAAGAAGCGAGATGCCGTTTCCTGGTTCAGCAATGCAAAATTATCCGAAATCAGTTGTAGAAATCTAGACAACATCCCAAAAGTAAAAAAAATGGGTTGTTTAAATCGATCATGTACGAATCAAGTGGTATGCGCGAGATGAACCAAAAGAGTCAGAAAGTTACGCCAGTCAGAAAAAAGTACCTAGTTAAGGAAATAGACATCCACAATTAAGTAAATAAAATATATCACATTTAAATGACCGCCATCTTTTTTTTTTTCACGGGGAAAACAACTTCCTGAGATAAGGAATATTGGAGCAGTTTTATTCCTAGTTACCCCAGCACCAAAACCAACAGAGCCTAAACCATTGTTGAAATGGTTTGATTTTGTTGACTGAGGTGTGGCTCTAGCCCTGTGCAGTTCTAAGAGGTCCAGCCTCCAAGACTTTGCCTTCTCTTTTTTTTTTAAGAGATAGTTTATGTTGCCCAATGATAACCATTTGATTTGATAGAAGCATTTGATCTGTTATGTATTGCTGATAATTTAACTAGGGCTTCGTGAAATAGGATTATATAGAGATAACGAGCAGGTGATAGTTAAAACATTCTATACCATATAAATCTGATAAAATTAAGAAGGTAATATATAAACAAATGAAAAGTGTACATTTACGAAATACGATTAGAGAGAGAAAGAGAGAGAGAGAGAGAGAGAGAGAGAGAGAGAGAGAGAGAGAGAGAGAGAGAGAGAGAGAGAGAGAGAGAGGGGGATTTACAGATGAAACATTGATTGAGATAAATGTCAGGAACAAGTATATATAAAAATATAAGAGAATGCAGGATTTGATGGATAAATCTGTTAGTACCTTTATTTTTAGTAATGGCAGACATGATTTACTGCAAGCATCCCATTTTTGTGTGTGTTTTCTTCATAACGGCGCCAGTCGGAAACGTCGCGTCATTGGACTGTTTACGACCAATTAACGGTTTCCTCTTCGACGTCCATTTCTTTTTCTTTTTTTTTCTTCTGGCTGACAACAAATCTACGACGACACAAGACATAGAGTCACATGGACGTTTCTCTGGAAACAAATAGAAGCGAGGAGGTTGCCTGTAGTCAGAAGCCCTCTGGTAAAGTGAGAAAACAAAAGGACCGAATAGATGATTGGGTTTATTGCTTATCCTTGGAAGCTCTCTCGTAAAGGAGCGCTGGCGATATCACACTGGTTATTTTTGTTCCTTTTTGTGTGTGTGTGTGTGTGAAAATAGGTTCTACACATTTAACAATCGATAATGGGGAGCAGAGGGTCGTTTGTAAATAGGAAGAGGGATCGAACATTCCTATTCACTTGCTTCCCCACGAGGGCAGAATTAGACACAAGGTCGGTTTTTAATGTAGGGGAAAATCCAGTTCCCCCAAACGGGATACTCTGGATAGGAACAAAAATCAAAATTGTCTCAGTCGTGAAGGATCTCTCATCCACCAGTCGATGACAGAAAGGGTGAAAAGTAGCATCAGAACAGATACTACAATGTGATCTTGGCTCGAAGGCCAAAGCGTCTATTCAATTAGCGCATTCAGCTATGGAAACGCCAGGTATTTTTTTTACAACAAACCGAAAAAAATGATCAAGAAATAAATATACAACAAATAAATGTTATCAAAGTCAACATAAGCTACTCTTCTACCTATTCGGATAAGTCCTTTTGTGTTTGAACTTATTTTAAAGTGTTTATTTAGTTCAAAACACAAGTAATGCCGAGTTGCTAAGTGAGAACGAAAAGAATATAGCCGACATAAATTTGACATCTTTAGAGTCTCGATAATAGCTCAGTAAGTGCCACTTCAAAGGTTGCCAATTACCAAGATATTTCCCACTCTCTCTCTATCTCTCTTCTCATCTTGAGCACGTAGTGCAATGGGGAAAAGGGTGCCTATTTAATTTTAATATATCTACAATCAAGTTTCTCTCTTTTCATCACCAACGCTCTGATCCTCACCTTGCCCCAACTGAAATGAATGGCCCTTGTCTTGGGAAAGCACCATGTCTTGATAAGCTTCTGGGATTGAACTTCAATTTTCATCTGAAATAGAACACATACATCAAATCCGTTGCCAAAATCGCCAGGAAAATGGTTGGATCACTCTACTGCTCCAGTAGATATCTCATTCCCGATGCAATTCTCTACCTGCACAGATACGTTCTAAGATGGAGTATTGGTGCCACATATGAGGAAGAGCTGCTCATATAAGAGACGCTGTGAGCATCTCTTTGCTTTATCGTTATTTTCATTGCAGGTGCTCGACTGAGCTTCACTCTGGTTTTCCCTGTAACTCATGCGCGACAAACACTGGACTAGCTACAACAACTATCAGAAATTTCTCTTACTCTCTATCTGTGAATAAAACTAAGCGACAATTCCATGAGAAGAGTTTTTTCTAGAACTGCTTCCCAACTGACTATAACATGGTCGTTTTCAAGTCCAACGCAAACAAGTTCTTGCAAAGCAGTCCTTTAAAATAAATTAACTCATCAAATTTCCATTACGTACCCATTGATCCCTCTCTTTTGATTTATTTTCCTTCAGTCGAAGTTCTAAGAAATCAAGGGTCACTACCTGGGGCAAACACTTGAACTTTGATGAGATAAATAGATATTTGATTGTTCTATTAAAGTTCTTTATCTCCTTGAGTGGCTTTCGGTATTTTTTTTTAATAGAAATCTGACTCTTGCATCCTTATTTAAAATTCTCCATGACACGATGACAATTTTCAAAAAGTCTAACTTTTGAATTTTATAAACATAACTAGGGCTGTGGCAACAGAATATTCTTTTTATTCTTTTGACTCTCAAGTATATATCTGATGCAGTAAGACACAGTCAATCAACCGAGAACCACATCAGTCTGTATAAAAAACGTATAAAACGGATATATACTCAAGAGTAAAAAACAATGAAAAGAATATGCTGTTGTAACATGTCAACAGCAAACGTAAAAAAATCCAACTCTCGTCTCGTGATTGAAACTCATTCATAACATGATTCTGACTCCTAATAAGCCCGACTCTCGACATGGCTCAATCAAGTTTACTTTTCTTGGCCAAATAACTTGTAGTTGAAAAAGAAATAAAAAAGGGAAGACATCTAAAGCACTCTCACGACTTCGACGTGTACTTTCTGTTGTGAAACACTCGTCGATTTCTCCTCCTCGTCGTTTTTATCGCAGCCAATTCCTCTCATATGCAAATTAGATTTAGAAACCACAAAAATGACACGCTCATAAAAAAAAAATGAAAAAATATGATTTTACTAAATATAAACATTTGCAGAAAGTAATGATATGCTCATGCTATTCACACAAGAATATTTACAATCACTCGTTCATTATCTTAGAAGATATACTTTTGGTTGGGGTGAGCTGGGGCGGGGTGGTTGAGCGTTTACCCTAAATGGTTGCGTTCACCAAAAATGTGCAAAAAAAAAAAATATGTGCAAATCTTACTCAACGAGTTTCCAAGAATAAAGATTTCAAAATTCGTAATGATCGGTTGATAATATATACATACATATCTATCATATAAAGCTGGATGTGTGTGTGTGTGTGTGTGTGTGTGTTTGTGTGTGTGTGCCTGGTCACGACTAGGCAACCTCCGTGGCCTTTGGGCCAAGATCAAAGTGTAGTATATGTTCCGGCAGATACTGCTAGCAAAGACCCTATGTGGGGGGCGACCCCACATATAAGACCTTGGTCAATGTAGGGGCAACCCTTCATACCAATTGTCACTATCCAGCTCCCCTACTCCCCGGGGAGTTGGTCCCCACTTTCCCTTCACTCCTCACATTAAAAATCGGCCTCGTGCCTAATTTGCTCGGTGAGGGAGCAAATAAATACTCTGTGTGTAGTCACGAATAAGCTCCTATATGGTTGACTATTAAAAAAAAAAACTGATTGCATATAATAATAGAAGATGTATCGAGACACAGGAATGGGTATGTTTGATCTGGCAGAACGGTGGTTCATTAAAATTGTGGGGTCTGCGTTCGCGCCTGGTCCACAAAGTATGGAAATAAAAAAATTTAAAAATTAAAAAAAAAAAAACGTTTACAAGTGTTTTTGATATAGATGTACATAAAATACTTTGATAAGTATGTTTTAACTTAAATAAGGATGGTATGATAAAATTGTGGGGTTTGCGTTCGCGCATGACCTCCATGGAATGGAAGTAGGCACACAATTTAATAAAGACTTTTCATATCTATCTGCGTAAGTATACTTTGATAATTATGTTTCAGTTTGAAGAAATATGGTATAATAAAATTATGGGGTGTTCGTTCGCGCCTGACCTCCATAGAATGGAAATATGTCACAAAGTTCAACAAGGTTTTTTAATATAGATCCACAGAATATTGTGATAAGTGTTTCTGTGTGAACAGGTATGGTGTAATAAATTATGGGGTTTATCTATTTTATTTTTGCTTTCATCATATTTTGCTTTAGTGTTGATACCCTCGAATTCGAAGCTATCTCTTTACAACCCTTCCTTTTCATAACCTATCATACTTTCATAAATCAGAGTACATTTTCTGTAGGCTGTTTTTAAACCCAGTCAACGACGGGTACTTTTGCTAGTATATATATATATATATATATATATATATATATATATGTATATATATATATATATATATATACATATATATATGTGTGTGTGTGTGTGTGTTTGTGTGTGTGTGTGTGCGTGCGTGTGTGCGCGTGCTCCCTACATATTAACATTTACAAAAATAATAGGCTTATGTTACCGTATTTTTCGGAATATATATTACAAACTTTATCTTTTAGAAGATTAGTCTGTACACACACATACACATATATAAATACACATACCCAATTATATATATTCACACACACACACACACACACACACACACACACACACACACACATATATATTATATATATATATATATACACATTATAAAAATATATTTATGGCAATTTAGCTACACAAAGGATTCTACTAGGGATTCGTCTAGCTAAAGTGTCATTTTTCCTTGAGGATTCTGTAGAGGATTAAACGCGGACGCTTATTTTATAGCGTAATTTCCATACATATTTTTATAACTTACTATCTAGCTGTACTCACATATTGAGCACTGTTGAAGTAAATACTGAAAAGCTATGCGTAATATATATATATATATATATATATATATATATAAATATATATATATATATATATATATATAGCGAGAGAGAGAGAGAGAGAGAGAGAGAGAGAGATACAGATAAACACACACCCATATATAATAATAATAATAATAATAATAATAATAATAATAATAATAATAATATATATATATATATATATATATATGCCCCCCCCACATATATATATATATATATATATATATATATATATATATATATATATGTATATATATATTAGTGTTTGGACGATTAATCGGAATTGGAAAAATAGACCAATTTGGGGGTATAGAAATCGAAAAAATTTGTGCCTATTTTCCGATGCCAAATTTGATTAAAGCAAAATCTTCCATTGCTTGTAATAATCATAGAATAACAAGTATTTAAAAAATATTAGTAAAGCTAAAATCTATTAATCATCATCTACAAGTGTAATTTTACGTTTTGGAAAATATCTACATATTTAACATTTGTGTGTGTGTGTGTGTGTGCGCGCGCGCGCGTGTGTTTTACAGAAATCGGTGAAAATAACAAATCTACAGTTAAATATTTAGAGAATTATAAAGAATCGGATAATTGTATCAGAATCCGGGATATATTACGCAACTGGTAATTGTATCGGAACCAGGAAAAATATTTGGTTCGTCCCATCACTAATATATATATATATATATATATATATATATATATATATATATATATATACATATTTATATATATATATATATATATATATATATATATATATAATCTGCGTTTGTCACTGATTAGAATAAACTTACATACTTACATGCCGATAAAAGGATTCACACATTAGACTGACTCCGTTTTGAACAGCCGCCATAATAGCATGTATCACTACTTTAATGCTTGTGCCCGTAAGGAGCCTCGAATATTTTACAAACTATCCATATCTCCTTAAAAGTTGTGTTATTGCCTTCAGATATAAAAAGAACTCTTTTGGGCGACAGCAAGACCCACATTTTCGCTGCATTTAGCTTTTCACACTAAAAAGTGAATAATCGAAGAATTGAATAATTGAAGAATTGATTCCTACGAACATTTCCATCAGCATCTTATCTACTATGTTGATGATAAAGATAGAAACAGAGGATTTCTATTCCTCATCATACTTAGAAAGATTGGTGAATAACAAAGTTATGATTTGACGAGTTACTGAAAAAGAATGCTAAACTCATTTCAGAAATTATTTTGTTTAACAAATGCATATATCTCATATACTTGTGTATGTGACTTTGCATTAATTTTTGAATGGAACGAAACGTCGCATAAGTAAAAAATTGACACAAACTTTTTAAATTAAAGAATGAATTTATTTATTTTCTTCGTTTAACACACCAGTCGCCCACATGTATTTAACACAATTTACAAGCATGTTCGCCCTTTCTTTCTCTTTCTCGCTGTATAGCAGTTATATATTTTAGGTACAACCAGCTGGGGTGTTGCCGTAATTCTCCCTAGAACTCACGGGTCGGCCGGCTCGCTTTCGAAGAAGTAGTAGGACAGAAAAGGCTAACGTACTTGTCGAGCGCATCTTTCAAATCACGATGCCTCTTTTCTTTTGTCTTCTCCTCTTCTCACTTTACCACTATATATGCTTTATCTTAATCTCTATATATGCTTTTCATTCCGTGACGTCACAGTTTAAATGCTGACGCGACATTAACTTGTCACGTGAGCCGTCAACATGCGTACGTATCCTGGCTTAATCGTTTAATCGCGGAGAAAGACTATTCTACACGTATGCAATTTTATAATGAACTGTGATACATATTTAGTTTCAAGAAAAAAGTGTTTGGATGCCTATGTATAAATAGTTTTCATAATGTAAATTTCGAAGAAACTTCTCATTACAGTATACCGTCTTGCTTGCTCAAAAGGACCTAAACGATTCGGATCGATGCTTAACTGCTACTTTCCTATATTTAAAGCATGCCTTCTCATCGATCACGTGATCAAATTCAACCAATCCAAAATTGTTATATTTTTTGTGGTGACCACTTTACTGATTACAATAAACTTTTCCACTTGCTATACATGTAAAATTGTTGTTAATATTAACATGAACACGACGTTGTACTGAGAGACTCACACAGAAAATAAAACTTTGACACGAACTTTTCTTGGTGAAAAAAACAAAACAAAACAAAGCAACAAAACAAAACAAAGGTATTTAGTTCATTCATTTCACACAGCTAAGTCATCGGTCACGTATTAGCAACACAATACCATATATTCTCTCTAACTGACTACCACGTCGGCCGGATCTCAATACACAACACTAAACACAGCTAGCTCCCAGTACACAGCACCAGACAAACTTATGCCGTAAATCTCTCTTGCACGACGACAATTTTCACAAAGTTTGACTCTAGTACGAGAGAAAAGGCTTGCGTCGGCCGTCGAGCGAAACTTGCCAATCGCCACGAATCTTTTCATTTTTTCTTCTCTTTCTTCTCCTCACTTTCTTTCTGATCTTCATGCCTATATATGCATTCGAGTCCGTGACGTCATGCTCACGCCATGCTCACGCCATGCTCCAAAATGCTGACGCGACATACAAAGACCAAAAGAATATATCTCTCAGAGTTATACACAAGTTGTGCACACGTGTGATCACGCTTTTTGTTGCATTTATCTTTCTTTTCGATATACATTTTACCTATCCCGCGATGGATATTCGTTTGAAATGTGCATATAAATATGTATATAGATAAAATATAGGTATCGACGTTAACGTAATGTGCTGCATCTACAGCGTTGCTTACTATGACAAGCTTCCAACCCACAATCACTTTTTCTGTAGTTTTGGATAATTCCGCTGAGCTACGAAAATTTGACTGAAGAAGTATACGCGATTTCTATCGCTTAAATGCTTTTTTTTTTTTGGCGTAGTTTATGAAATCTGTCTAGTGATTGAGAGAGAGAAAGAGAGAGAGAGAGAGAGAGAGAGAGAGAAAGAGAGAGAGTTAACCCCCTTACATGCATTACCTCTAAAGAGCTGTACATACACTTAAACATGTGTACATGGGTAACTCTATTTATCTATTAATAAATATATATGCTTCGATATGAGACGATGTAATACAGATAAGGTTAGATAATATAAGATTCTTTGATGAGTGGAATTTGCTGAAATGTACTGAATGTTTTGGTATTTAAGCTCGTAATCGGGAGTTTCTACTTACTTGCCTTCCCACGAGTACAGAGTTAGACATAAGATCAGTTATTAATGTGAAAGATAACCCAGCTCCCCAAAAAGGGGGAATTCTTGATAGGAACTGTTGTGGTGCTCACCTTAAGGATAAAAATGAACTCGTCCTCCTAGTATAGACCGGGAAAATATGCACAAGTTATGCACTCTTAGCAGTCAGACTGGCGTGTAATCATTCTCTTATATTTGTGGCATTTACCTTCTTGTTTAATATGTTTCGTTTTCCACTAAATAGCAAGTTGTGTCTTTCTTCCGGACACTTACCGGTTCACAACACTTTCAATCGTTTTCTTCATGTAATACGCTAAGTATCAGGAAAGGATGACGCAAATATAAACGTGTCCCTATTTACAATGCCTCCCCACGAGACATAGTTAGACACCAGGGTCGTTTTTTTTAACGTGGAGAAAAGGAACAAAAATAAAAATTGTCTCAGTCGTGAAGGATTTCTCATCCACTGAGAGAGAACAGGAAATTGAAGTGTAGCATCTGAAGAACAGCTAATACACTTTGATCTTGGCCAGAAGGCCAAGAACATTTACGAAGATCAAATATAGCACGAGGTAGTTCTTAGAGAAAACCACTGACATTTGTCGCCTGTTTGGTCAGAGTGTATTATGACCAAGTTTTATCGCCATCCAATTTTTTTGCTAATAAGACAACGTCTAATTTTCTGGCAATGTTAAATATTAGAGTCATTTTTTCCTTTCCCAAATTCATAAAGACTGATATATGTACTTATGTTAAAGTTCAAAATCATTAAGATTTGTTGAGATACTGAAAATGTGCGAAACTCTTTGTTTCGCGAATAATGATGTAAAACGCTCTTGTTTGATATACTTTGGCGAAATGAACATTAATGAATAGTTATTTTTAATTAAAATGTGAAATTTAAATTCTTTGGTATTTTTAAACTAGATCATATTAATATTAGTGTGCCCAGGGGGTCGATCATTTAATTTTTATTATTCCTGATATTCATAAATAACCGCCATGATAAAAGTGTTATATAGATTTCGATCCAGAAAACAGCAATTCTTCCCCCTTTGTCAGAAACATCGCTCATGGAATGCAAGAACTAAAGGACAAAATAAGGGAAGCGAGAGTTACGAGGCTGACGTGTCTCGAAAAGACGGAGAAAAGATTCAGAAATATTTCACTCGAGGCGGCCCCGAAATAGAAAACCTGAAAGTAAACTATATATTTTTTTGCGAATTTAGGTTTCCTTGTCAGGTTTTCTTTAGGTGTTTCTCTTTTCTTTGGAAGCAACCACGCAACCCGGTGAAACAATAAGAACAAACGAACTGTATAATATATCTCGTTTTGGCAAAGGGAAAATTCAAAAAGGGCGGGGAAAAAATCTCACGTCACATCATATGAAGGTGAGGGGGAGGGGGTTCAGATGACAGCAAGTGGAAAACAAATAGCTACCCTTTAATAACAAACACAAAATTCATGGCAATCAAGCCAGAAAGGTACAAATACAAATTATTTCAAGCTGTTTCTTCAAAGACATCTGGCATCAAATCAAATATACGTCAGTCTGTGTAATGAGAATTTAATCTGAAGTGATTTTGAAGCACGTCGTTCGAACGTCTACAAATAAAAGAAATTTCAATTAGTGGATCAGACACTCTTTTTTTTTTTTACACATTCTACGTAATTACTTATATAATTACGACGCACTATTTAGATGAGTAAAGTTTTTTTTTTCTAGTTACAACGAATAGTCGAGATGTTCTAATTAATCGCATTAACTACTATCCTGCCCCAACCCTTGTATGCTTTCTTTTTTATGTTTTCAACTCACTCAATGGCCAGGAAGGTCCTTTTCAAACGTTGCTTCCGGTTTTGTACGCAACTGTGTATTTTACAGTCATCACAATACTCGTCGAAGACCGGCTCGATGGCGAGGTTAATGATTGTAAAACGGGCACTTACTATTCCTAACGTCCGAGATGCAGGCGTAAAATACCCATCCTCCATTAAAAATACAATGACTCAATAATAATAATAATAATAATAATAATAATAATAATAATAATAATAACAACAACAACAACAACAACAATAATAATAATAATAACAATAACAATAACAATAACAATAACAATAATAATAGTAATAGTAATAATAACAATAATAATAATAACAATAATAATAATAATAATAATAATAATAACAATAATAATAATAATAATAATAAAAATAAAAATAATAATAATAATAATAATATTAATAATAATAATAATAAGGATAATAATGATGATGATGATGATGATGATGATAACAATAACAATAATAATATTAATAATAATAATAATAATAATAATAATAATGATAAAAGGAGGGTTAACTGTAAATTTATCCTTGTCCGTTCGTCTGTCCGCAGTTTTCTAAATAACTACGCCTTGGAATTTTTATAAATTTTGCTCAAATATTAAACATGATAGAAAAAAAAAAATAATAGAACGGCTTTTCCGGGAGAACTCCGGTTGCCCCCCCCAGGGGTGCGTTTCGGATTAAAATGGCTAAAATTACACTTTTGTGCTTATAAAAAAATAAAAAATAAATAATGCCTTGAATTTTTATAAAACTTTCTGAAAAATTGTAACTAACTGATTCCTACATACTTTTGTTTGTCTATACTTCGCGATAACTCTTGGGTGTGCTCCAGGGGTTCTTTTAGGGCTAATAAAAATACTCCATTTTTGGGACTATTTTACCATATTTTTCAAATGTTCTGTATATGTCTATTTAACAGTTTTGCATGGTACTGAACTCAAATTTAAATATGTTAAGGCCTTGGGGACTTTTGGGGCTAAATGGGGGGGGGTCAAATGATGGGCTTAGTCATTTCTTTTTTTGCATAGTGCAGAATTCAAATTTACATATGCTAAAGCCTAACACTGCACCGCTTGTTCATTTTTTCCAGAATTTGACGTCCCCTGGGGTATTTTGGGGCTAAATGGGGAATGGGGGGAGGGTAAATGCTGAAGTTAGTCATTTTTTTATGCCTCGTTCAGTGTGCACTCAGAGGGGACCATGCATGCTTCATTTGTTTTTTTTTTATGTTTTTTTTTCTCTTTTTATTTATTAATTATAATTTACTCATAAACACTCAAACAAAATTTATTGCCACTGACGGGGCTACTAGGAATTAAGGGCAAGGCCTATAGGAACACTCTTAGTAGGAAGTTGAGAAGCGAGATATCTGTTCAAATTACATTTAAAATTCACGCATAGAGAAGGAAGCAGGAATTCCAAAATCTAGCAGTTCAAGAGAACAGCTCTCCGCCATCGGAAAACATTTTCACTGAACTCATGAGATTTTGCTTCTTGTCGGGTTTGTAGGGGGTACTTATGCCAAGGAACACAAGTGCTATAAATTTGTCGGAGCACATGCCATTAAAGTAAATCTAATACAAGTACTGCGATGCAACATTGGCACGATGGGACAGGGGTTCAAGCTTGGTTGACAGTGTGGGACCTATTAGACTGATGCCCCTTGTTTTGGACCCTATCCAATAGAGAAAACCTAGTGGTTGATGCGCTGGCTCATGTGTAACAACAATACGAGCGAATGTTGGATTTATAGAAATATAGGATACGGTCAGGTGTTAGTATTTTTTTTTTCTAGCGTAGTATAGGGAGTACACCTTATTTGCAGCAGAATTGGCGATGTCTTCTTTGTATTTGTTCCAATTCATGTTACCTATGAATGTTAAGTGGTGGCGTTTGAATGATGAACGCTCAGTTTGTGTTGTTATCCAACGCAATCGGTGGCTGGAAAGATTCTTTTTAATTGTTGAACGAAAGGGCCTTTGTCTTAGTAGCGTTAAATGTTTGTGCCCTCATTCAATTAAAGACTGGAGGTTTTAGTACTACTAACAGAGGGCGACCGACCTTGCCGGTCGTTTAATACGCTTAAATATATTTTCATTCGTGTAGATACCGTATTATATTCTAATTCTCTATTGCATATACATATATATATATATATATATATATATATATATATATATATATATATATATATATATTAGTGATGATGAGACGATTCCTATATTTTTCCCTGGTTCCGATACAAAATTGCCGATTCCGTGCTAAATTCCTGATTCCAATACAAGTACCGACTCCGATTCCGATTCTTTATAAATCTCTAATTATTTTACTAAAGATTGTTTTTTTTTCCTCGATTTTCGTAAAAACACATGTTAAATATGCAGATATTTTCCTGAACATCAAAATAAACCTGTGGGTGATGATCTATCGATTTGAGCTTTACTGATATTTTAAAATCAATAAATATTTATTATTTTATGAGTATTACCAGCAATCGAAGATTTTACTTTAAACAAAATCAAATCAAAAAAAGACAATTAAAAGAATCGTTTGGAATCGGAAAATAAGCATCAATTTTCTTGATTCCGATACCGATTCCGATACCCCCAAATCTTCTGATTTTTCCGATTCCCATTCCGATTAATCGTCCCAACACTATATATATATATATATATATATATATATATATATATATATATATATATATATATATATATATATATATATATATATATATATACTACTTAATTTACTCACATAAAATTAATATACGAAAGTATAAATTTATGCGTAAACTTTAAGTATTTACTTCAAAAGTGCTCAATACGTAGGTAGAGCTAGTTAGTAAGTTATAAATACGTAGGTAGAGCTATTTAGTAAGTCATAAAATATATATGGCGATTAAGCTTAATCGCCATATATATTTTATAACTTACTATATATAGTACGGGTACATCAGCTAAAATTGAAAACAAACATTTAGCGTTTCAGTCACGTTCCATGCTGATGGAGCAAACCCGACAGATACACAAGAAAGATTTGAACCAATTCTAGCTATGATTGAATTTGCGCATGCATAAAACTAATAAAAATATGCCGGCAAGTTGAAATGAACATTTTGCATTTCAACATCCCGACATATTTCTGTACGCGTTATTCATTATTTATATAGATTATTTTGTTATTATTAGTGTTTATTTTTTTGGATTTTTACGTTCGATTTTTTTCTGTTTAATTTTCAATATGGGTTAAAAAAGATTCTTGTTAACGTTCTTGCTTAATATTATAATTCGAAATATCGCATGGACGCATGAAGTTGTCTCATGCAATTTTCAATATAGATATTAGTAGCAGAGCGTCTGGCGTTGCTCGGTCGTAAACTACGCTTAAATATTATATTTTAATGTATGCAAATTTCGTATTTATTATTATAAAGCCAATTCCCTATTGATATTATATTGTACCAATATATAGTAATGATTTAAAAAAAAAAAAAAGACTTGGATGCCGTCAGGTAGAATCGAAACCAAAACTTTTTGCGCTCCAAACTTAGTTACCTTTGAGCTATCGTCAGATGGATAAGAAATAGTTAAAAAATAAACCGACTTTAACTTATAAATGTATATTCGCGTATGAGTACAAGAGCACTTTAAATCGACTTAAGCCTGCAAAGTTCCAGTTTTTCCCCCAATTTTGACCTCTTAGCGGCTATTTTTACCGGCTAAAACACCATGGAAGATAGATTCACATAAAATGTTATCATTTGACCTGACTCACACGGCTCTGCAACCTTGCATCTCGGAGGAGATGCTCTTTGAAAAATGGAGACAGACAAGCAGACATAATGAGTTTTATAAGTTAGATTAGCACTGCTCTGCTCAGCCGACTGCCAAGGTGAACTTGTGTTGCGTTTACACAAGAATATCTGTGTCAATTGATTAATTGCCAAAATATTTAAGTCGCGTAAAGGTATCGTATATATATATATATATATATATATATATATATATATATATATATATATATATATATATATATATATATATATATATATATATATGGGCGTCTTATATTCCTTTTTTTTTTAAATACTTCCGTCGATTTCTATGTATGGAGTAGGTCACAACAACTAAGTTATTCGGAAATCCACACAAATGATTTGTTTTTTTAACGGTGAAGATTTTATGCAGAACCAACCACATTTTTTTTAAACAACTGCTAATCTCAATCGGTACAACGACGACCACACGAAAGAGTTTACTGTAGTCCTCTGGTTTTTACATCAGAGTTTTTCTTCTCCTAAGTACATGTCTTAACGGAGACTGAGAGTACATATCTCTCAGTGGATTAAACGCACCCCCAGATACCAACCTCTAAATTTCTACATAGTCCCCCCCTCTCTCTCTCTCTCTCTCTCTCTCTCTCTCTCTCTCTCTCTATATATATATATATATATATATATATATATATGTATATATATATATATACTTATTAAAATATCTATTTCCATTAGGATTTTAACAAATTCTTTCACGCTATTTTTTTTTTTATTTCAATAAATATTATTAAGATTAAGATTAAAAAAATGAAAAGAAATACTGGATGTTTAAATTTTTTATTCATTGCTCCGAAGTTCACACAACATAGGTATTTGTCTGGCGCTACAAACCAATGATAAGGCCTTTGATATATCAAGAGCAATTGCCCTAGAAAAGAAGCCTCTGTCGAGAGATTAGCTAATCCTGTGAGATATAACTGTAAGCACATCTACTATAATGATATTATCATTATCAATGAAGGTTTTTATGGAAGGGTCAGTTTATTCTATCACTTCATGTATCTATCTGTGTATCAGGATATCTTGTTTATCATTGTACGACTATTTTTGTATACGTTTATTATTTTTATATATCTATATATGAAATAAAATGGAGGTGGAAGGACCTGGATACTCAACGTTTCGCCCGATTTATATCCCTCTTGAAGAAGCCCGCATAAATCGGGCGAAACGTTGAGTATCCATATCTATATATCTATAAAAGTGAACGTGTCTGTCTGTCTGTCTGTCTGTGTACATTTCCCTACGCAATAACTCTGTCAATTTTTAGTCTATAGACCCGAAATTTGAAATATCGGGTACTGAGATTTGTGAAAATCGATGTGACGTGTGTCAGCCAGAAATTTGGCTGTTAAGGGGTCAAATTTCAACGATTTGACCTTTAAGAACTCTACCAAACTCCTCCGACAATTTTGGGTCTAGACACTTGAAATTTTAGATATAGGTTCCTTGAACCTGGATCTAACTTAATAAAGTGATTTGAGCCCGAAACTATAAATTTTAAGGGGTCATAATAGGGGTCAAAGTTTTAAAAAATTAACCATTTTTTTGTTTTTTTTTGCTTTTTTTGCACAGCATACACCTCCAAACACCCGAGCAACGCCGGGCACCCCTGCTAGTATATCGATAAACATAACGTTCAGGTTTCGATAGTAGCGGATGGTACTCAAGTCATATTTTAAATATAATTTTTGAAATCATTACTACATGTATAATAATCGATAGAAAATTGACTTTATAATAATAAGAAGGAATCGGGGTGAATTAAAATGTGTATGCGCATTTTACGACCAGGTAAGGCCCAGTGGCTTGTATATTTCTTTGCATTGTTGGTTCCCCAGAAAACTCAATTTTTATTACATAGAGCAATTATTTAAGCCAAATTAAAGACGTTATTGGAGAGCCCAACCGATGGATTGTATACGCATGATGCCCGAGAGAAAATCTAACAATCTAGTTTATTAATCACCCCTCTCTCTCTCCATCTTTTTACGTGTTCTTTCCCACCCAATAATATAACGAAACAGATGATAACCTCGTCAGATGAAACTACTTCAGAATCATATGAATAAAGTTTGACATCGTTTTCTTTTAAAAGTCCAAAAAGCTGGCGAACGCTAAACTGTATTATTTGCCTAATTAGAAGAAACCAGTGCATTTCTGCAGGTGTCGTCAGGCTGAAGTAGTCTCTTGACCTCCACTTTTCGTGTTATACACGACAAAACATTGGTAATATTCACAGACATCTGTTGTAATAGGATTAACACTTGACTGTTCCTGTTTCGTTGATGGAGATACTTCTTTGCATACTAATTATTCACCATTTATCAAGGCCAAAAGCAACCCGCGGATAAAGGCCAATCAGATGTTACATTGGATGTTGAACAACACTATGACAATGAATGTGATGAACAACATGAGTACGCTTTGATATTGGATTTAAAGACAACCATCTTGTAATATGCAAGGAGGCAGTCCCATGATAATGTATTTCGCAAATGGATTCTATTTACAGAAATTCAGTTTGGTGTTAGGCAAACGTGCACACACACACACACACACACACACACACACACACACACACACACACACACACACACACACACACACACACACACACACACACACACACACACACAAGTAAGTTCTTTGCATTTGTGGTAGAAGACGAGTTCTTGCTGTGAATGTCTTAAAAGATGAACTAGAGACTCGAACTCAGTCTAGCACCTTCCACGGAAATAAATATATATATATGTTTGAGCGTATTGTAGGACCGGACAACGCCGGGCGTCCAGCTAGTATATATATATATATTTCAACATCTTCAAGCATTCATAAGCTACATTTACCATCCAAATGAATGCTTAGACGATGATACTTACGAATTTTAAAAGTTTATGATAAAATTATTGTCCATGACTTAATGTCTATCTCAATAAAAACATCGTTTCCGAAACGATTGTACAATTGATTGACTTTGTTGTGTTACTCCTTATGAAGCCGATTTTTAAGTTTTAATTTTAATTTTAAATTATCAAATATCTTACTATACATACATATATATATATATATATATATATATATATATATATATATATATATATATATATATATGGATAAAATATCAATACGAAAAATATATCTTGTATTCTTTTTTGTATTATTTCCTATTTGTTGACGTGTAGAAATACAAAGTATTAAAAAAAAACGAAAACGTTTTTTCAAGAGCACAAAATTTTCGAGTGATCCTTCAGTCTTCTTCAGTGTGAATGATAGAAACACGAGTGCAGGACGGGCAGGTTTGACAGCAGGAGAACAACATGTATAGCCAATGAGGTTAAGATGTATCGTAATATGACCATTCTTATGTCTTTGATTTCGAATGGACAATAACTTGTGTGATCTTTATCCAAAACCAAGTCTTTCATAAAATATTGAAATAGACACCCATGCACCCCTACGTACACACTCGCATATATAAACATACATGCATGTACACTCGTACATTTCCACACATACATCAATACATACAGAGAATACGCACACACATGTTTATGAACATACGTACACATACACATGGAAAAGGATGAACAGATATAGATAGATAAGTGGGAAGTTCTGACCAAAAGCTGGTAATCATAATTCTATTATGGCTCTAGGTATGGGAAGGGGTGAAAGGGTAACGTCTTTTTTGCTTGTATGGATTTTATGTATGCCCGCCCGCTCACCCAAATGCACACGCATGCATTCACGCACACACATGCACCTGTATATATATATATATATATATATATATATATATATATATATATATATATATACCCGTTCACATACACCTTTTTACGATAAAGCTAGAACCCAGAATTAGATAGAATCGAGCAATTGCATCGACAACGGACAACGTCAGACCCAAAGTTATATATATATATATATATATATATATATATATATATATATATATATGTATATATATATATATATATATATATATATATATATACTCACACTCACACGCACATGTGCGCGCACACACACACACGTATATATCAATATGTATACCTACACGCACATATATACATACAGGTATATACGTAAACATTCGTATTCCGACACATGTAAATGAATATGCACATACACACACACACACATATGCATACAAACATACATATACGTATATATCTATACGCACACATATATGTATATATAGAGAAAATCAACTTCTGAAAATCCAAACAAAACCAAATTAAAACAAAGAGGGGTCGATATTCTTATGAATAAAGCTATGTTAACAATAAAACATAATAAAACTTATTTATTTTAACCGTAGAACTGTAGATTCTAATGTCTAGCATTAATTGATATACACACGATTATTTTTCTTTATTTTTATTTACTTAATTTTATTTCTACTTTTGTTCAAACATAATAAAATATCAGTCTTAAAACGTCTGAGATTTTGGGCAATTTGATATATAACGTTTCTCTGTCCGTGTTCTGTGTGTCCATATTCTCTCCCTCCTTCTCTTCTCTCACACACATCAACACTCGTATATACGCATATGATGGCAGCAACTCGTTCCAGTGTATTGCCATTACTTAATATATTTCTGGCTCAAATGACGCAAACATTCGCGCAACTAGCAGCATGTGCCGGACGGTCACCTCCATGAATATAGTCCAGCACATCCAGTGATGATCGGGTCCAAGCTGTGGTGCCCTGAACACCTAGCAGGCCAGACCCTGGAAGATCCAGAGCCTTTATTGCCATTCACGCTCATATCTGCATCAATACTCATTGAATATCCGTTTGCCGTTTTAGGCCTTTTTGCTATCGAGATACACACTCATTGCAAAATATGTATTCCATTACATATCAAGTAGTGCCTGTGCTTGAAGCTTTTTATAGTGAGGGAAGACTTTGCACTGAGACAATCTCACTCTCTAAACAACTGCCACATTGAACCAAAAAGCAGAGCAAGTCAACATCATTGGAAGCAGCAGTCGCCGCAAGTTTTATATCAGGGGTTTCCTTCTCCTAGAGAGGTTGCCTTCACCACGGCTTACGGGAGCCTTTTCCACCACCATACCATTTGATCCATGACTGGGACTTAGGTTGCTGGGCACCAGAGCATACTCCACACACCAGTGGGTCACGTATGCCGCAGCTGACAGGGCCTAAGCTCCCCTGGAGGTTTCTGTCAGGGTTACCTCACCCTTAGCCTTTGGTTAAAAGAACCTTAGCCCACATATATACCCATACATACTTGCACATACATACATACATACATACATACATACATACATACATAAAATTACAAAGATAAGGGGAAAGCATTATTTTTAAATTAGAAGGCATCTCAATAATTGGAAGCTCAATATGCCAGTTAGAGCAATCAGAGATTAATGCTGGAAATAAAACTCAAATTTAGATATATTGCAATGCTTAAACAAGGTGTTTAATAATAATAATAATAATAATAATAATAATAATAATAATAATAATTGAAATATTAAGGAAAACCCTTGAATGCGGAGAATAATACAAGTATACAATATAATGAAGAAGCATTACAGGGAATGAAGAACACTGAAGCTGCATATATACAAGTTCTACACCCCCATCACGGATCCCCTCCCATTGTCTCATCACCGCTCCCCCCCCAAAAAAAAAGTGATACCAAAAAGCCGAGAAGGGTCAAGGAGGATGGGAAGACTGAGGAGAGAGCGCTGACCAGAGCTCCGCTGGACAAGCGTGAAGAAAACTGGGACCTTAGGGAGGCTTAGTGCCACTCAAATTCAGGTATAGACCAATGACCGCTGCCAGCGAGAAATCAATGGTAAGAGGCTGTTACGATGACGCAAATTTATTTGCAAATGCTATCGAAGTAGGTGGAGAGAGCTGAACGTCTGGGGAGACTTGTTATCACTCGGCTTCCAGAGAACACCACAGGTTTCCAATCAGATCTTTGATGACTTGTGTGAAAGCTCCATGTGAGCCAATAATAATAAACCTTATTCCGTATATATTTAAGGAGGGGTACTATAGTATATAGGGTTTGTGAGAGGGGGGAATGGGTAATGCATAAGGTGAAAGTTAAAATATGGGGCAACTAAAAAAACAAACAAACAAAACAAAACAAACAAACAAACAAACAAACAAAAAGCATTGCAAAAACAAAAGAAAAACTCCTAAGGAGGAACGCTAAGCTGTTCTTCCACCGAACATACCTCACTCTGCCCTGTGCCCCGTAGGAAAATGTTTTTGGTCGGTTTAGGTTTTATAAAAAGAAAACTCATTTCGCGGTCCCATATCTTTGTTGAGACCGGAGATGTAGGTGTTAAGTCTCAGAATGAGTTTCTTTTTATATTGGCTTCTTTTTATTATATAGTAGCAGGCCGCCCGGCATTGCCCGGTCTTAAATATGATATTTTGATTAATGCAGCTTTCGCATTTATTATTTTATTATATTCGACCTATTATACAGAAAAGTTAAAAAAAAAAGAAGGCCCCTGCGCCACCAAAAAGAATCGAAACCAAAACGTTTAGCTTACGATTTACATTTTCCATTGGAGTTAATGCCTGAGTTATAAAGAAATGTTTGCATGGCTAAAAATTAAAGCATGACCCAATAACTATTACGTTACGCATGCATATTCGTAATGCCGTCGTTCGACCTTCAACTGACAAATTCCATTTTTTCATTTTCACTCATTTGTACTGATTTTCCCCGGCTAAAACGAAATCGAATACTCTATATATTAAGTTTCATATATGTAGACCTAAAACTAACAGAGGAGTTAGGTAGGCAATTTTTTAAAAATAAATATATATATATGCATACATAAATATATATAGAAAGCGGTTTGTGTTTACTATAACCTTTTTACACAAATATTACGCAAGTATAAATCATGTAGAATATCTGCATGAATATAATCACACGTAATAATTAACTAAATATGATCATCCCATAAGAAAACCGAAAAAAAAACCCCCAACAAACTAATAGGGAATTAATTAAAATGAATGTTTAAAAGAATATGCAAATTAGCTAGTTTTTTTCCAGATTAATGCAATTCCACAACCCATATATAACAAAGTTGTATTTTCTTTTTAAATAAATAGAAAAAGGGTTTTAATATGAATATCAACACACACACACACACACACACACACACACACACACACACACACACACACATACACAAAATGATAGGAGTATAGATATACGTAAATCATACACGGGCGAACTGCTAGTTTATATATAACTGATCTGCCAAAATATGTTTTCGTTTTATTTCATTGAAGAAATTTATTAGACGAATTGCGAATTTTTATTTCTACCATTCTTCTTATGAGCAAATATTTGTACCTACCGTTCGTATTGTTTAACTCCATTTGTTTTATGATTCTCGATTTAAAACATTCTCATTCATCGTCGCATATTTCCGTTTTTCTTCGGATTAAGTTAGATACTTTATTCCACTATTATTTAAGAAATTTTTATTATCTATATAAACAACTCACCTCATGTTTTACTTTCATACCAGAAAATCTCAGGCGATCTCCCTTGATGTTTTAGCTTCTTTTTAAAAAGTAAGTCACTTAGATTCTGTTGACATTGATCTCAACTGCAAATTTGAGATTAATTGCGTTCCAAATCTTATTTATTTAGTACTGTTACCAAATAGTGTTTATTCTAAGGTTTGCCACAATTCCGTTTCTTTAGTATTTTTTTTTTATCTTAAAACTTTAGAATATGTAGTTTCTTGCTTCCTTTATAACCTACACAAATTATCTAAAACTTCAAAAATTCTAATCCAGTCACAAAGTTAACCTTGACTCCGTAGGCTAGCATTTTACCTCTAGACTAAAGTGGAACCGAGGAAAATTAAGTATTTATAAATGCCGAGCGGGCATAGACTTTGAATAATCAGAGAGTATTCAACGACAGGAAGTTGGAATATTGCGTTTTCGCTTAGGTTGACCGGTTTTTCTTAATTCCCCAAAGAGTGCCCAACTTTAATTTCATAAAGGGATTTTTTATAACGATAATCTTTCTTTTGTTTTGTTTATAAATATCAACAATTATTTTTATACTTATAAACACTTGTGTTTCATTCTTACGCAATCACCAGTATAGGAGTGACAATTACTAAACGTTCTTTCAGCTAAGTGTGAGTTTCTGTTGACACAAGTAAATAAATTACGATTAATGCTTACACAAAAATGATGCCGCTGCAGTTTTCAAGATGAAAAACGTTGTACGTGTGATGTCCTATTGACTTTAAATGACGCATCAAGTGTTCACGAACAGGAAACTGTCATTACTTGAGCATTAGTGCAAACAATACGCCACCCGTTTTTCACGTCGATGGCCGCAGCAAAGGCGCAATCGACGCAAAACAACCAAGGCGTCGACTACGCATGCGCTGACTCGACTGCGTACAAAATGACGCTCGTTGCGGCTGCTGTGTGTCTGGTTATTCTGATCGAAATCTGGACCATTTCGTTCTTTGTTGGCGTTGTTGCATTTCCGAATGGAGCCCCGACTTCCGCCTGCTTTGATCTTAGGCCTTATCACGGTGCAAGGCTTACGGGATTTGCCATCGACGAGATTCGGGACGAAGCAGCTCCGTTCGTTATCAAAACTAAACAAATTAATCCAAGTTCATACAAAGGTGAGTTTAAACCGAACTTTGCATTTTGATATCATTATTTTTCTAACGATTCTTCACTTATCAAGACCAAAAACACACTTGAGGATAAGGGTTAATGAGATGGGTAGGTTCACAGTTGAATTATGATGGATATTATGAGAAGATTGGAAATCTTTATATACCACGGCTCAAAAAAAAACAGCTGATCCATAAAGCAGTAATTCTTTTCCCTTTGTCAGAAACATCGTCTATGGAATGTGAGGACTAAAGGACAAAGTAGAGAAGAAGCGCCCTGCTAGAAAACTTCTTACAGATGCCGGTAGCCGATATCTCTGTAAAGCCACTCTTTGCACATGCTTGGAGCATTGCTGCCACATCTTAGCTGGTATACCAACCACTAGTCACCACCATCTTAGACAGCATATAAAAAAAGAGTCTATAACTTAATAAATCCTACACTATCTACGTAGCTCTAGCACCTGTCCCATCACCTAAACGCTACACCTTTGCTATTGTCTTACGAGTTCTTCCACGGAATGTACTCTGATGAACTTATTTCATTTACTTAACTTGTATTCTCTCAATGTAAATATCCCTTATCAATCCGACTATCAAGGAAATCACACCCCTTCACTATTGAGGTCCTCAGATGTCGGAAAACATTCAACTTCAAGAACTTCTTTTCTTTGACCGCTTGCCTTTGGAATTTCCTCCTTGTTCCTGCTTTCTTAACCGTATCATCATGCAGAAATTTAAATGTAATGTGAACAAACATTTTCGTATACTTCCACTTAGGATCCCCCCTATAAATCTGACCCGTAAGTAGTACCATACGTTTCAATGGCAATATTCCTACTTTGGGATAAACAAACGTGAAAACAAGAGTTACGATGCGACTGAAAGCAAGCCCTGCACTTTCTATTCTCATTAAAAAATTTCAGCAAGAACAAGAACGAGATAGAGGTTTAACAAATAAGTATGATGTGGGTTCGATCCCAGCAAATGATGCAGTCATATTTGACACTAAATAATTTATTCGTTAAAATACATCCATGCCCAAAGAGTCTATCGCTATTGGATTCCATATGCCAATTATGAGATTATTTAAAGAAAAGAAAATCGGGCAGATTTTTTTTGCAGTTTTTATTATAAAGAAGCATTTGTATTTTAATATTAATGGATCATCACTTATCAAGGCAAAAAGACACTCGAGGATAAAGGCTAATGAGATGGGATGGTTTTGGCATAGGACATCATTAACAAGAATGTACACTACATTCCGAGGAGCTTATCACTTCATCACAGAATCGCGGTCTCATGGTTACCTATAGAAGGTGTACTGTCGTCTCCTTTACAGAGAAAAGAAGGTTTTAAAGAATTAAAAGCACAGTTTTGGAATCGACATTCTGTGGGGATGATTTACTGAAGAAAATATGAAACATTGCAACCTTCTTCCCACAGAAGAGACGTTACGAGCCTACCTCTTCTCTATCGTTATTTTCATGGCAAGTGCTCGTCTGAGCTTCAATCTATGGTCCCCTCTCCACGCCAAACAAAAAAGTACTCGTCTATCTATAGCCACTATCGACAATTTCCCCTATTCTCTATCTGTACCTAAATTTGAACGCAGATTCTAAAAAAAAACTTATTTCCTAGAAGTGTCCACCCATCGAACTCGTTTCGGCTGGCACGCTTTCCAGCTGACTACAACGTGGTCGACTTCAATGCCAGTTTAAAGAACTTTTTTGATATGTTGCCCTCTTAAATAATCATATTCTACCCAATGATCACTAAACTGTCGTCTCAGTCATTAACCTTTATCCTCGAGTGGCCTTCGAACCTTGATAAGCGGTGACCCGCCAAAATTAAATAAACTGAGGATTTTTAGGATTAGATGCAAACGACAAAAATAAAAAAACAAAAACAAAAAAAATCAATTAAGCATCCCTCTCTTTGTTTATCTATCCATCTTCCTCTCTGGTTTAATGAATGATGTCATAATTTTTTGACGTCATCCTTTATGCTCCGTTATCTCCATCTCCATATTAATGGATATCATCATTTAGAGGCGTAATCATTTTCTGACATTATTTTATCTGCACGGCTATAAACAAACAAGTTAACAAACAAGATGCACATTTGCATTAGTTTATAGATAATGTATATGTGGGTAATTTAAATTCATTTTAGAATTGAAACGTAGTTTCAGTTACAGATAGACGCAACATTTTTCTATAGTAATAGAATTATTACAAAAAAAAACCGCTAAAATGTTAAAGTTGACTTTTTTTGAGGAATGATTTACTGAACAAAATATTAAACATTTAAATAAAGAAACTAAAGATTTTTATCAGAAACAAAACAAATAAAGAATTTCGTGTTAATTAGTACGAATCTATAGCGTAACCTTTTTTTTTACACAGTGGTCACCACTTATCAAGGCCCGGAAGCCACTCAGGGATAAGGGTTATTGCAAGTACATTACGTTAGTGTGGATATTTGATGAAGTGTTTACTTAAGGGGGTGGTTCATTAGGAATTTGTTAACGTTGGACTTGAAGACATCCAAGTAGTCAGGTGGGAAGCAGGCAGACGGAACAGAGTTCTACAGGCGTGCAGTTCTAAGAAAGAAGCTTTGTTCATGGAATCCGCGTTTTGATTTAGGCACAGATAAAGAGTGGGGGAAATTTTTCACAGTGGATTCAGCTAGACGGGTGTTTTTCGTGAAAGATTGGCGAGGGGGGGGGACCAGAGATTGGAGTTCAGACGAGCACCTGCCATGGAAATAACGATAAAACAAGGATAGGTTCGCAACGTCTCTTCTGTGGGAGAGAAGTTGCAGGGTAGAGAAAAGGGCATCCCCCACTAAGCCACGAAGTCTATTTTGTACTCTGTCAAGGCAGGATAGGCTGTTTTTAGCAGTTCCTGCCCAGATATGGCAGCAGTATTCCTTGGACGTACTTGGCTTTTATATAGATAGAGAATTGCATCATAAGGTAGATATCTTCTAGAGCGGTAGAAGGATCCCACCATCTTTCCAGCGACCTTGGCAACAGACTTGATGTACGTGTTCCATTTCAGATCAAGAGTAAAGTTCAAGCCCAGAAGCTCGTCAAAACACGGGGCCTCTCCCAGACGAGAGCCATCCATTTCAATTGATGCCAGATGGGGATCAGAGCGTTGATGATGTAAGGATAGGAGTTTGGTTTTAGATGCATTAAAGGTAACCAGCCACGTCTTTTCCCACTGAACCACGCGCTCGAGATCAGAGGAGAGAGAATCAGAGAGAACTTTGTCATTTACAGCCTTTGATGTGTTGCCGTAGATGGTCGTGTCATCAGCATAGGTGTCAACGAATGATTTAAGTATGTGTTTAGGGAGGTAATTGATGTAGAACCTCTATTGATTACTTACGTATTAATAGAAAGAATGATGTTTGACAATTGGTGGATATATTGTACATGTCATGCACCTAAGAATTTGTAATGGTTCTAATAATACTAATACTATTACGATATTAAAGATTTTGTATCAGTCTGTAATTGAAACTACATCTTAATCCTAAAAAAAATATTACATTATCTATTTTATTCTAATAATTTCTTTCTTCGGAATGTTAACTTTGGAATTCCTTCCCTGTTTCCTGCTTTCCTGATTGTATGTAGAAGCTTAAAGGTAATATGAACAGACATCTCAGTATTCAATTCCTAGACATGATCCTAGGTAGTAACCATTTACAATCCAATTGGCAATATACTATTTACGAGGTGACAAAAACATATATATTCGCATAAAAATATGGATACAGAAGAATTCGAATGTAAGTAACACGAAATATAGATTTTGAATTAAAACTCGAATTATTTCGTTTTTTTTTCTCTCCAAGGTTTTTTTTTCTCTCCAAGTTTTTTTTTATCAGGAAAACTCAACATGATGATACTTCACTCTACAAGTAAATATCGATGAAATATTCAGAATAACATAATATTCCAAGCCATCAGCACAACTATATACTGACTCATGCGATTAATGGTGCTTCTTCTCCAAGCGATGTTACCTCAGCTAAAAGCACTTTGTTGGATACTCCATTAGACAAGATGAATGCTTGTTCTGGAAACTTTGGAATTAATTAGTACGGATCGATAGCGCAACCTCGTTTGATTACTTAAGCATTATTAGAAGGAAGGAGAGTTGACAATTAATTGGTGTGCGTATATCTTCAGACGCAATTATCGACGCAAACGAATTCGAAACGATAAAGTACTCAGAAATCTAGATGAAGATTACAAAAAACGTCGCATTTGAAAACGCAGCTTCAATACGAATAAACAAATTTGATTGGACCTGCTTGAGAGTTTGAATTATTTACTAGATGCCATCCTCAGTGTCTACCGTTTCTATGTATAAGAGTTTCTCAGAAAAAAAACTGCATCAGGATACTCCACTCTTACAAATAAACCTTCATCAAAATAATACAGGGTGTCCCAATAAATGTATGCACTCTTTAAATTATTTCAATTTGCTACATGAATACGCTTTACGACGTTCCCAGGAGATGTTTAGGAATAAAGAATGACACTTCCAACATGATGGAGCACTTCGCCATTATCATCATGACGTAAGAGCATGTATTGATAGTCACCTGCGAAGCAGATAGTTAGGACGAAGAGAAAGTATCAAGTACTGTTCACTGGATTTGACCCCCACCTAGATTTTTATCTTAGAGGAAATCAATTTCTTTTTAGAGGAAATCAAACAAAGAATGATAGTCAAAAGTGCGAAAGTGAAGAGATATGAAGAAAGAAGAGAGAATAGGTTATATAGTCTGGACCAAAAGTTCTATGAAGGATTTAATCGCCAGTCAAATTACGTAAATGAAATAACAAAGTCAAAAAATTTACAAAACATGTTTCAGTAAAATCTAATGGTTGGAAAAGATTCTATGTCCCGAAATGTGCTATTTTTGTCTATTTTGGGCTGAAAATCACCATTCTTATTCCTTTCTGTCCCCCATCCCCCATCGGGGATGAAACCAAAATTTCCTCAGGATAAAATATTATGTTACCAATTGTATATCTATGTGGTCTTCCTTTTGGTAATTTTTAACGAAATCTAATAATCGCAAAATATTCTATTGACCGAAAATTGCTATTTTTGTTCATTTTGACTCCCTGAGAATGCAACCAGAATTTTTTCGTTTCGTTTTAGTAAAGTTTCGTTTCTTTTTTATTATTATAATTAGAGCCAGATAAAAATTGCAATTAATGTCCATTGAATGTTCTTATAAAGTGAAATTGAAATATTTTGTTTGATTGATGACGTATTTAAAAATTTTTTTTTTTAAATATAATTACTTAGCTAAGCAACTCAATCTGATCAATTAATGCGAATTTTTGATGCCATAATTTAAGTTTTTATGTTTCATAGATTTTTTGTTACGCCTTGGTATTTTTTGCCACATTCTGGTTGTAATTAAATACTTTTAGATGTACGAAGCGAAATAAAAAAATAAACGGAACGATACGAAAGTTTCGTTTCCTTTTCGTACAAAAATAAAAATAAATTATTAAATATTTTGAACGAAACCAAATGAACCTTGCAAAATTCTCATATACATAGATAAACTTTGAGGCGTTATTGTGAAATGGCAGGCAGAGCCGATTAGCAAACAGTAGATAATTTCCAATTAGCAGGCAAATTGTTTACGATAAGACAATTGCCTGCCTACCTATATCTGGCTGCCCTACTGGTGCTTTAAATTCGGTCGACTTCTCCGAGAAAGGGGGGATTCAAAAATTAACCTATGCTAATTAAGAAATTCACACCCCACACACACATATCGCAAGTATAATCATAACACAGAAAGTTCATGGACAAATGTTGAAGCAAGGAAACATTTTTCAGGGATGTCGTGGTTATCTTGCCAGTCGCTTCAGGATCGAACTTGATTGTACGCACATTATATCGTTGAATGGAAGAAATGGGATCTTCCTCATTTATTTGGTGAGGTGAGATATTTTTAACGTCTTTGTTGAAAGATTTCTCAGTTAAAATGTGTTTCTTTCTCATGCAATGTGTTTTTCATTAAAAACAAATGAATGCGAAAGTTATACTTTCTCAAACAAAAAAATATCTAAACTAGTTAAATGCGAACGGTAATTGCGGCGTTTTTTTTTTACTCTAAACGTCGGCGGTTGTTACGGCGCTTCTTTTAGAACCGAGGTAAAGTGAAGCATTGTTTAGACTGTTTGAAATATAGTTTACCATTCTTTCTTGAGATTTGTTGACGGTAATTGGCTAACCAATTACATCGGCGTAGCCACAGAGACACACATTCTTCTTATAGAAACAGTCTCGATTTCAGACAAGCATAAATCACTCGATACCGAACTTCCGGATTAAAGAAAGTACGACGCAGGATACCTTCTTTCTAAACTTCTCTCCTTCATCTCTCTATCCCTTTATATATATATATATATATATATATATATATATATATATATATATATATATATATATATATATATATATATATATATATATATATATATATATATATATATATATATATAATCTTACTATACTTATCCAGCACTGCCCGGGATGTGCAGTGAAGTCAATTTATTTAAAAGAAATTAAAGATGTATATGAAGAATTCGAATGCTAAATGAGATAAACTTCTCTCTCTCTCTCTCTCTCTCTCTCTCTCTCTATATATATATATATATATATATATATATATTAAGTAATGTGATTGATAATTTAAAATTTAAAAATCAAATTTTAATTAAATTAAAAATCCGTTTCATAAGAAGGAACATCAACAAAATCAATTATCTGTACGATCGTTTCGGAAAACAATGCTTTTTATTGTGGTATACATCAAGTTATGTACAATAATTATATATAGTTTTTTGATAAGCAAGGTCTCCTCATCAGCAAATTTTGAAGGGTTTTTATTGAATTTAAAAGACACCATAAATAAACTTAGCATTAAAAGTAAGGCAGATGAATCTGAAAAATTGAAATAAAAGGTCTGGATTTAAAATTTATAAGAAAATTAATATGGGTTAGAGATAGAAATAAGTAGAGAAAAATATATATTTTTGAATTTACATAATTAATTTGCTTTAAAAATATATAGAGATATTTACCTTTTAATTTTTCGTTTTTTGAAATCAGGAACTGTGGTTAAAATAGTCATTTAGATATTTGCTATAGATTTTTATCTTATTGAATGATGAATTTTAAAAGGGGGGGACGCTCGTGAAATAAATTTTTTCCGTTAGCGTATTTTTGATTTAAAGACGCTACGGTTTATATATAGAGAATATTACTATTACATATTTTAAGGGGAGATAATTGTCATGTTTTCTTTACTTTATTTATTTGAAGGGTGTAAGGGAGATAATTAGTCTAACTTAATTTATCAAAAAAAAAATTATAATTGTAATCTATTTTTACTAATAAGTAATTTTTAATGATTTAAGGTGGTTTATATTTATTAAATTTAAACCAACGTTTATGACTACATGTCATAAGCTCCTGTCTTGAATTTAATAGTTTGGTTGTATTTTTTATATCTTCATATTTTAAAATTTTTAGGGTCTCTTTTGTACATAGTGCACAAAATTTATCTCCTGGTTTATATGATTTGCAAGTCTCAATTATTTGCCATTTTAAGTTGAAAGAAATATTGCTGTTTTTTAGTTACCAAATATAGTTGGATAGAGTAGTTTGGTTTGACAGAAAGTTATTTTTAAAAGAATGTTTGTGCGTTGAAATTCTATGTTTTATTAGGCCAGATGTGGAACCAAAATATATTACCTCTTATTTGTTGTGATTATTATATTATATACTAATAAGCAGCCCAGCGTTGCTCGGTCGTAAAATATGCTTAAGTATGCTATTTTAATTTATCACATTTTTTTCTTTAATATTATAGACCCATTACTCTATTGCTTATAGTATTGGCCCAATATATAGTAGTTATTTCAAAAGTAACAAAAAATATATAGTAGTTATTTCAAAAGTAACAAAAAATATATAGTAGTTATTTCAAAAGTAACAAAAATATATAGTAGTTATTTCAAAAGTAACAAAAAATATATAGTAGTTATTTCAAAAGTAACAAAAAATATATAGTAGTTATTTCAAAAGTAACAAAAAATATATAGTAGTTATTTCAAAAGTAACAAAAAATATATAGTAGTTATTTCAAAAGTAACAAAAAATATATAGTAGTTATTTCAAAAGTAACAAAAAATATATAGTAGTTATTTCAAAAGTAACAAAAAATATATAGTAGTTATTTCAAAAGTAACAAAAAATATATAGTAGTTATTTCAAAAGTAACAAAAAATATATAGTAGTTATTTCAAAAGTAACAAAAAATATATAGTAGTTATTTCAAAAGTAACAAAAAATATATAGTAGTTATTTCAAAAGTAACAAAAAATATATAGTAGTTATTTCAAAAGTAACAAAAAATATATAGTAGTTATTTCAAAAGTAACAAAAAATATATAGTAGTTATTTCAAAAGTAACAAAAAAAAAAAACTAAAAAAAAACAAAAGAAAAAATATGTCTTAAGGCCATTAACTAAAATCGAAACTGAAACATATTGCGGTCCAGTGTTATTAAATACTCTCTGAGGAACGTCCAAAAGCATATATGAGTTCGAAAATAATTTTGTTTAACCTACAAATATATATTTGCGCATGCGTAGAAAAGCACTTTAAGTCGACTTACGCTTGCAAAGTTCCATTTCTTTTCCATATTGACCCATTAGCAGCTACTTTTAACGGCTAAAAAACAAAACGGATTTGTTTCACATGCCCAAATCCCCTATATATCAAATTTCAAGTGTGTAGGCATATATAGATTGCCCAACGTTGCCCGGTCGTAAAATACGCTTGAATATGATATTTTATTTCATGCAGATTTCGTAATTATTATTATAGAGCCAGTTCTGCATTGATTATTATATTGTACCCAATATATAGTAGTAATGTAAAAAGTTAAAAAAAAACATATGACTTGGGTGCCATCAGCTTGAATCGAAACGAAAACACCTAGCGCTCCAGCTTTATTCGTTATCGTCTGAGCAAATCACAAATTGAGATAAAAATTATAAAAATTAACCGATTTTAATATACAAATATATATTTGTGCATGCGTAGAAGAAGCAAGCTTAATCGACTAATGCCTGCCAAGTTATTTTTTTTTCTTTCTTAGCAGCTATTTTTACAGACTAAAAATTAAATCGAATTTGTTTCACAATTCCAAGTCCACTATGTATCATGCTTTAAGTTTGTAGACCAAAAATTGTCAGAGGAGTTTTGTAGAGTTCCTTTCGTGCACAGAGAGATAAGATCATATATATATATATATATATATATATATATATATATATATATACATATATATATATATATATATATATATATATGAGCAAACAGTTAATAAAACATGTTAAAAACACTTTGAAATGAGTTAAAAACATATTTAATCTGAAAAGGAAACACTAGATAAGTGGATAGTCCTTAATCCGCGGAATTTCGAAGAAATACTTTCCTTCTCATCAGAGGGTAGGAATTAGCAAAATGCGGGATCGGATTTTGCATGCAAAAGTATTTGATGAAACAACAAGTAAGCCAAAGATCTTACTTGAAAACCAAAAAAGTGAAGCAGAGGGAATATGGTGAAGAAAAAGGTGATTACACGTGAATCGATAGTCTGGTGGAAGATAAATAATCCAGTGACGGTAAAATCCAAATATATAACTTCAAGAAAGTTAATTGAATTTCCATTTGCACAAGTAAAATCTCCAAATCCCGTAATTGGAAGAAGATGGTCCATAATAATCCAAAGGCAGAAATCCATGGAAAAATTCACAAAAATGTGTACAAGAAATAAAGGAGAAAATTCCAATAATATTAATAAAAGAAAAATAAGATATGCTTTTCATTCTACTGCCGAGATATAAATATAAATAAGAAAGATCAAGGAAGAAAAAGAGGGAAAAATGGTGATAAATATAAATAGAGAGACAAATGTCAAAATGACCCAGACAAGAAATGTTAAAGGCGCGAAAAAATATATAGGGCAAAATAATATAGGTCAACTGAAATGTACAGGTCATCACTTAAAAAAGGTCAGCAAGAGTTGTTAGAAGACACTAAATGGAATATATATATATATATATATATATATATATATATATATATATATATATAGTTCCTGTTCTTGGGTTGGAAAACCTTTGTAATATTAAAGTTCGGAATTCTTTAGATGAGGGCCGATTGTTTACATTACTTGTATTGATCGGACTATTGTTCTCATCTTGAGTATTATTTGTACGGTCCTGGATATGACCTTAAACTATATGCGATGGTGAGGCCCCAGTTGCGAGCTTTGGGGAGTGTGGAGCCACCCTTTAATTGCCATTGCTTCCAGGTCTACTCTGACCCGGAGTGCTAGTACCTGTTAGGGTCCCAACTATGGGTTAAATAGAAACCGACTTGAAAACAACAAATATATTCTATTAAAAAACCTTTCTTCAAAATCACTGGATTCGGCATTAAATAACCTGAAAAGGGTTGATATGCCGTAAAACAAAAACAACCAACCAGCCAAAGTTATTTGTACAACGATTTGGTCGGTTTGGCCTTCGACCGTCTTCAGGCATGTTGTCTGTTGTTTGGAAAATAAAAGAGAAAAGGTACTGGGTCCGCAGATATTTTCGTATTCTTGGAATTAGTTTCTGTTTTATCGTTGTGTGTTTTTTTTTCTATGCACTGATAAAGCCCAAGTTTGTGCAAATAATAATATTACTATTAATTATTTATAATCTTATATGCCAACAGTGGGGGCTGAAACAATTTTACGAAATGTTGTGACCAAGAAAAAAGCTTTTCAAAAATGTGTAAATTCTTGTGTATCTATCCCTATTAGCGCGATATATTTAAAGAGAAATACTTATAGCGCTAGTCTTTCTCTTTCTCTCTCTCTCTCTCTCTCTAACTTCATCAAAAGATTTACTTCTGAACCGAACAGAGCCTAATATCAACACACAAAAACATGAAATGCAAGCCACACTCGCATGCACATCCATATAAATATACACACCCACACATAAATGAGAACTGACACATTAAAACACACACACACGCGCGCGCATACAACCACACACAGACATAACCCAGACAATACCAACCCTACTTAACCTCGAAACCAACAACACTAAGAAACACCTAGAACCATAGTATACTATCTGTTCCAACACCTCGCCCCCCCTCAGTCAGCGGAGGAGAAATCTCTCATGACTGAGACAACTATCATCCCTTCTATCATCCCCCTCCCATACCTATACCCCTCCAATTGGCCCCTTCCCTCTGGGGAACAAAATCTTCCCCACACTAGGAACCGATCCTGGGTCTGTCCGCACTTTTCTCAGTAACTACGCTTTGGAATTTTTTGAAATTTTACACAAACATTAAACATGCTGGGGAGACAAATAAGTAGAAACATTAAAAAATCCCCTATACATATTTTAAAATACACCCCTCTATCTAAACAAACATAATATAAAGAATACCCGAAAAAACTGAAACGAAAAATCACAATACTAAAATCTAAGAATCCAAAAAATAAATATCAAAATAGAATGAAAGCACCCCTACCCTTATTTCAGAAGAGCTGGTTCTCCCCCCCTCCTCACACATACACATTAGTAACGACCTTGGATCACAGTCACCTTCCTAGGGAAGCAAATAACCTCATAATACTATAAAACAGTGCACACATTTTCAAACCAATAAAGAAAGCACACACACATCCTACGCTAAAAGGAAAAGAAAAAAAAAACACAAGCAGAGGGAGAGAGAGAGAAACACAACACAGGAGTGACCACAGCCGACTCGCCACAGCCCAATAAAAGAGTAATAAAAATTGAACATTCCAATGAATAGTAGACACTTACACGTTTCCACCCCTTGGAAACACTTCAAATGAACTACGAAAATGCTATTTTTATATTTCCAACACATTTTGAAAATAATTTCTGAAGAGGATGCTTCAGAGAACGTCTGAAACGCGTTAAAAACGATTTCAATGATTTAAAAACATTATTACAATGAAAAACCAAGACACGGAATAATAAAATAATGTTAAAAAATACACATTGTTGGTGACTACCCCTTATATATATATATATATATATATATATATATATATATATATATATATATATATATATACAAACACAGAGGGTGGAACGATAAATTTGTCGCCCTAAAGAAGAAAACACTACAGCTTTATTTTAATACTTTATCAAAAAAATCAATTCAGATAACTTGATTTTGTAGTAGAGCTGACATTTGTTCAACGTAACCGTATTCAGCCTCAATCACCGCCTCTGCCCGGAACTGGAAGTATGCCTTTTCCACAAGCGCCGGCAGGAACTCAGCGAATACTTGGCGGATGGCTGCGAGCAGGCTGGCTTTGGTGTTGCAGGAGGTCCTGTTGGTGATGTTCTCGTCGTATGACCAAACGAAGTAATCCAGCGATTTTAGGTCGGGGGAAGAATGGAGCCAGCGAGAGAAGGAAACAAAGTCGTAACACTCTTTCTGAAGCTAAGCCTGTGTCTCTTTGGACTTGTGGGCCGGCGCCGAGTCCTGCTGCCACACCCAAGATCTGTTAGCGGCCTCATAATTGTACCAGGGGACCACCACACTCTTCAGCACATCCAGATACACTTTGGTGTTGACTTTCGATGATGTGAGGTGACATGATGTGGCCCTCACTCGAAACCACACCAAAGACCATAATCGTAGCCTCAAGCGTTGAACTGTCTGGATTTGCATTTTGCACGTGCTGTCAATTGTCCTGTTTCCATTACCGGGATCCGTAGCGAACACGAGTTGCACCGCGGCGCATCTCCGATCTCGCTCGTTGAACATTGTGTCACTTTGAGGCATGATAGAAGGCTCCTATTGCTCGTTGGCATTTGTACATAACTGGACAACTAGTGTATGGTCTACTACTACTACTACTACTACTACTACTACTACTACTACTACTACTACTACAACAACAACAACAACAAGAAAACCAGTTTTCATAAAACGAAAATGGAATCATGTCGTCTTTTCGAGAGAGAGAGAGAGAGAGAGAGAGAGAGAGAGAGAGACAGATAGACAGACAGACAGACAGACAGACAGACAGACAGACAGAGACAGAGACAGACAGAGACCGAGAGAATAATGATTACGAGAGTAGATTCAGGTGTTTAAGACAGAGTAAAACGAGAGACACAGTGAGTCACAAATATGAATAAATAAATAAATAAATAAAATGGAGGAAGAGAAAGCAAACGATAAAGATTTGGACAGCAATAGAAAGATTAAAAAAAAAAGAAGAAAATGTGTCTGTGTCAAAAGAAGAAAGAGAAAAAGAGTGAATAAAACGAAAACAAAACACATTTTCTGATACTTACTAGTTTTATTTTATTTTCAGGTGTAATTTCTGGGACTATTCCGTTTCGCGCATTTATGGTGCAGGCACGAGTGGACGCTTCACAGAAAGCGGTTGGCAAATTCATACGTTTTGATGGAGGCATGACGAAAACGTTGTCGTGTTCACAAACAGACGACACCATCACTCACACGGACGATAATCCCAAGCAACAAATAACGTTCGTTTGGCACGTCGATGACTTTGATATGCCAGAAAGCAGAATTCATTTCGTGTAAGTAATTTTGGATTTTAAATGCGAAACCATCACTCATTCTACCAAAGTCTACCACAATTTATACTTAACAAACACTGGACTCCTTTTGTTGGCCCCCGACAAATGGAAGGTCGACCTGTAAATTCACCCTTGTCCATTCGTCCGTTGGTCCGTTCGTCTGTCCGCACTTTTCTCAATAACTACGCTTTGGAATTTTTTGAAATTTTACACAAGCATTAAACATGATATGAGTAAAAAAGTAAGATAACGGATTTTCCGGGAAAACACCGGTTGTCCCACCCCCTAGGTGTGCCTTTCTGGTTAAAATGGCTAAAATTGAAACTTTCGTGCTAATTAAAAAATTGATGCCATGAATTTTTATAAAACTTTCTGATTTCTATATAATTTTGTTTGTCTATACTTCGCGATGACTTTTAGGTATGTCCCAGAGGCTCTTTTAGGGCTAATAAAAACACTCCATTTTTGGGACTATTTTATCATATTTGTCCGAAATTTTCTGTGTATGTCTATTTAGCAGTTTAGCATAGTGCTGAAGTTAAATTTAAATATGTTAAGGCCTTGGGGATTTTGGGGGCTAAATGAAGGGGAGGGGGCAAATGATGGACTTTCTTTTTTTTGCATGATGCAGAACTCAAATTTATCTATATATAGTGCCTAACACTGCACCGTTTGTTCATTTGCACTAGGATTTGACGTCCCCTGGGGTCTTTTGGGGCTAAATGGGGGAGAGGGCAAATGCTGAACTTAGTCATTTTTTAATACCTCGTTCAGTGTGCACTCACAGGGGACCAGGCATGCTTCACTTGTTTTATTACTTTTTAACACATGCCCTAGCGCCGCAATATTGTATCACTGTGCCTGTTTTACAAGTATTTTAATGGAATGTACTCTGAACTCATTTCACTTGTACCCTTTCGACGTAACATATCCCTGATAAAACCTGTTTAGCAACAAAATTCCAACCCTTCACCCTGTAACCAGAGGAGAGTGTATTAATCGCAATCCTGATTCACAGAACCAATTACTGTAATTAGACCACCTCAAGTATCTTAAGGCAGGGGCTAACCCTTTATCTCCGTGGCTACACTTTTATCTTCGTCTAGTGATGGAGCCTTAAAAATGTGACCAGACACTTACTTGTCACTGGAACTATCGCTCCGATCCTCCAAGTGCACAAAACGCGCACGACCCCAAGTCTGGATGGTAACACTTTTCATTTTGGCCGACTGTGCGCTGTTTTGACGTCGTGTTGTGTCCTTTTCTCGTTTGGTCTGTGTATTCACTAGCATTTGGGCGTCAAGGTAGATCTGAAATAAACTGTATTTCAATTCGACAGGCAATCAACAAATAGGAATAAATAGGAGACTGATTTTTATAAACAAAAAAAATTATTGCGTAAAACAATTACAGATACAATCGTGCGAGAAAAGTTAAATTATTCAGGTTTCAAGAGGACATATTTTTTTGCAATTCCTTTAAATATTATTTACTGAGCTCTTTTGGGGAAATATCCAGCTTTTTGGGCTAAAGCCAGTGCAGTGAAGAAGAGAAAGTGGGGCCGATCAAATTGCATATAAGTTTTTGCAATTTATCAAGAACTTGAGAGATACATCCCTCAACCCAAATATGACTACAATACTCCATAATGGTATTATAGTAGATTTATACAGACGTAGTTTAGAATCAGGTGTGAGAAAGTGTTTGAAGCGATAGAGAGAACCGATTTTACGATAGGTACAAAGAGCAGTGGATCTAATATATGAACTCTTATAAAGATTGGATGAGAAATGAAGATTAAGAAAGTGTTTGAGTCGATTCCACATCGAGAATCACGGAAAGAAAAGAAGCAATTTAGAATCCTTTTCCTCGTAGGGACGTGTGTAACTTCACCACAAAAAGAATTTATCTGGAACTTCCCTTGATAAATCCATATTCTTTCAGGAAATTCGGGTTCACATCAAGTAATTCTTGGTTCATTTTGAAAAATTCTGGTTCATTTGAATAATTCTACTCGACTATAATTAATTCTGGTAGACTGGTACACTTTTAGAAATTCTGTTTCACCGTGAGCAATTTTGCCCTATCAAAATTTATCTTACCTTCTCGAGAAATTCCAGTCCATTTTTTTCACTAGAAATCACCGCTTATCAAGGCCCAAAAGCCACTCAGTGTTAGCGAGTGTCACCATGATTATCGGTAATGGTGAAAATTAGGAAGGCTCTCAACAGGAACTTGAAAAACAGCCTTACTTTAGTGAGTTAAGAAGCAGCTCCGCGGTATTGTGTTCCACAGACCAGAAGTTCTAGGAAAGCAACGTTGCCAGTGGAATTTACATTTATTTTTAGGTACACTTATAAATGATAAGATAAATTGTGAGCAGTTGCTGTAGCTAGGGGACCATTTGCTGTGAATGTTCTACAAAGATAGCATAGATTGAAGCTCAGTTGAGGATCTGCTATAAAGATTACAATAGAACAGAAATAGATTCGCTACGTTTATTTTGTGATAAATTGAAAGTAGGGTTGAAAAGAGGGGTTTACTTTGCCCACTAGATTGTGAACTTGGTTTCGAACCCTGTCAAGAGAGGAAACGGTACTCTTAGCAGATCCTTAATAGATGTAACAGCAGTACTCCATCTTAGGAAATATTTGGCTATTATACAGATAGATTATTGCAGTAAAATTAGTCGACCATTTCACAGCGACATCGGTAACTGCTCTATCTTGAATGATTGTGACCATTCCTGATCAACTATTTTTACAAGGTGATCACCACTTATCAAGGCCCGGAAGCCACTCAGAGATAAGGGTTATTGCGTGTACAGTACGTTAGTGTGAGGATTTAATAAAAGTGTCTACTTAAGGGGGCGGTTCATCAGGAATTTGTTTACGTTGGACTTGAAGACATCCAGATTGTAGTCAGGTAGGAGAGAGGTTGCAGGGAAGAGAAAAGGGAATCCCCACTAAGCCACGTAGTCTATTTTGTATTATGTCAAGGCAGAATAGGCTGTTTTTAGCAGCTCCTGTCCAGATATGGCAGCAGTATTCCATCCTTGGGCGTACTTGGCTTTTATATAGATAGTGAATTGCATCAGTTATGAGATATCTTCTGGAGCAGTAGAAGGATCCCTCCATCTTTCCAGCGACCCTGGCAACAGACTTGAGGTACGTGTTCCATTTCATATCAGGAGTAAAGGTCAAGCCCAGAAGCTTGTCAAAACATGGGGCTTCTCCAAAACGAGAGCCATCCATTTCAATTGATGCCAGATGGGGATCAGAGCGTTGATGATGTAAGGATAGGAGCTTGGTTTTAGATGCATTAAAGGTAACCAGCCACGTCTTCCCCCACTGAACCACGCGCTCGAGATCAGAGGAGAGAGAATCAGAGAGAGCTTTGTCATTTACAGCCTTTGATGTGTTGCCGTAGATGTCGTGTCATCAGCATAGATGTCAACGAATGATTTAAGTATGTGTTTAGGGAGATCATTGATGTAGATCAGGAAGAGAGTTGGGCCCAGGATGGACCCCTGAGGGACTCTAACATTAATACTGCAGGCTTCTGATTTTTGTCCATCGACCACTACTCTTATGAGCCTATCAGAGAGAAATGATTTAATGATAGAGAAAACATTTCCAGTTATACCGTAGCTGGAAATCTTGTAAAGTAGGCCTTTATGCCATACCTTGTCGAAGGCCTTTGATATGTCAAGAGCAATTGCCCTAGAAAGGAAGCCTCTGTCAAGAGATTCACTAATCCTATGAGATATAACCGTTAGCACATCTATGAATATGGATTCCAGCAACTTACTCATGACACACAGGAGACTTATTGGTCTGTACTGAGAGGGAGATGACTCATCACCTGAATTCTTAAATACAGGGCATACTGATGAGGTTTTCTAGGGTGTTGGAAAGCACTTCTCCTTAAGGCAACGCTTAAACAGTTTTGGAAGTATGGGAGCAATTTCTGGTTGAAGCTTTTTAAACACTATAATTGAGATGTTGTCAGGGCCAGTTGCTTTACTGAAATCAAGGTTCTTGATTAGCTTGGCGACCTCATGCACAGATATTTGTATGTTACCTAGCGTGTTCTGTGTTATAGGAGGAAATACGGGGAGTTGATGGCCTTCGTCGCATAGGGTAGAATTAGCTGCAAAGTTCTTGGCAAATAGTTTGGCCTTGTCTGATGCTGACGAGATGACCTCAGGTCCATTGATAATGGTTAGGATAGAACGCACACGAGAAGAGCTCGAACAGCTCTCGTTCACTTTGAACAAATCTGATCTACTTTGAAGAATTTTGGCCCAATGCGATCAATTCTAGCCCACTTTATTTTCAAATGTAAACCTTCAACAAATTAAAAAAAAAAACACGGCTATATTAAATCCTTGAAAATAGATTCGAATTTGAAACAACTGATTGGATATTTTCCGTTGTGTCATGTCACATGACTCAAATGTTAAAAATACGTATGTTTTTTGTTTTCTTTAAATTTTAATCGTTGTTTTAAATGTATCTTTCTTATTCAGGGCGACTGTAGCAAAAACGTACAGTGAATTCTGGACGAACGTTACGTCAGAGGCTATCACCATTGGCTCACCAATAACAGAGATGGCAGCGACCAAGTCCGTTACGCTGAGGAGACAATTAGGTGAGATTATACATTAATCGCCTTCTTTGCATCATCCAAACGAAAAGATAATTGTATGTCTTAAAAAGAAGTCGATTGGCACTGATATTTAAGTTTTATTAGAATTCACTTTGACGCATTAATGCTTAGAGAGGGAGAAACAACATTACTACTTAGATTAGTTATGGGATCTATGCGTGGTAAAAAAACAAACAAAACAAAACAAAAAAAAATGTGTACGTTTTACAATGGTTGTTGGGAGGTACTAGAAATCGAAAGGCTAACGAAGACTTAAGTAAAAAAGAGTACTTTGAAGTAGTGGTCAGAATTATATATATATTACTCTAGGGTAAGAATATTCAAAGCTAAAAACCAATGAATTTAACGAGGTTTATATAATAGTGCTCAATAAGAAAAAGCGAGGTATACCTTTATTTATGCTCAAATATATATTATTTTAATGTCGTTATATAATTAAAATCGTATTTCGGTCCAATTTGCTATTGCAACAACCAACCGACTCTCATCACGCAACAGAAAAAAAGTTTTTAGAAGTAATCCACTTTTTTTTTTTAGATGCACAGAGGAAATGAAATTCAAAACATGAGGTTAGAAAGAACGACCACGTGCGAATTTTTATTTATTTATGTTTTAAATACACACATATTTTATTTATTTATTTGTTTATTAGTTTCAAAATTTAGGCTTAGCACAAAGCCTGCACCAGGAATGTTTAAAACAACAACATTTTTTCTTCTTTTTTACTAACTTGCCATGGTGTCGTTTGGCGCAGTTTGTTTGTCGAAGATGGTGATTGTGTATTGTCCAGTTCAGTGGGTAGGCGCCCGTTCATGCGCAAATGTGTAGCAATTAGAAGTATTCCATTTTTTTGATGCATAGAGAAAATAAAATTCAAAACATGGGGGGTAGAAAGAACGATCACGTGCGAATTTATATTTTTAAAAAATAAACATATAATATTATATAATGCATGAAAAGGCACCAACCCACTGGACTGGACAACACATAATCGCCATTTTTGATAAATAAACTGTGCCAAACGACACCATGGCAAGTAAGAAAAAAAAAAAGAAAAAAAAAACATGTATATTGTTTTAAAAAACTTCCTGATGAAGCCGAAAATTTGAAACTTTAAATAAATGAATATTTGTTGTTTTTTTTAAACCTCAAACCTCATATTTTGAATTTGAAATTTTTTTATCCTACTTTCCATTCATTAAATGAAAGCGATATATATATATATATATATATATATATATATATATATATATATATATATATATATATATATATATACACACACACACATATGTTTGGGAGTACGAAATTTCTAAATACATTTGAAAATAAGCAGAAATCTCTCAAGAGCTTATTTTTGCAAGGTTCGTTTGATTTACATCCAAAATAGTAACATTATTGATGAATTTAAATGCCAATGTGATGCTGGTTATGTCGGGCAGACTTCCTTGCATTTGCAGACTCGTATAAACCAGCACGTTCCATCCAAGATTAGGGTATAGCGGGATTTGTGAGTCTCCCTTCCTCTACAGTTTTGGACTCCGCTATTAGTCAACATCTGGTTAGGAATCCTTGTTGTACGAATCAGTATAAAATAGAGTGGTTTGAGATACTTTAGTGTGGATTCTAAAAATCATTAAAAATTTTAGAACCTGTCTCTATCGCAATTTGTAAACCTTTGTGCCGCCAGATGGAATTGGTAAAAACGTTAAATCTCTTCGGGGAACTTTGACCTCCTCATGTTTTTTACCCTCGCGGTGATATTTTAATCATTTTTTACACGCTTTATTAAATTACATTATTGATTTTAATCGCCCCTTTTTTTTGGCACTTTTAATTCATAAAACATCCCCATTGCTCTTTTTTCGTAATTTATATTATTTCAATGCTATCGAGTTTCTCCTGATGCCCGAAAGAGCTCTTGAGAGATTTCCGTTGATTTTTAAATTGGTTTATAAATTCTGTACCTACACACACACACACACACACACACACACACACACACACACACACACACACACACACACACACACACACACACATATATATATATACACACACACAGTAGCATCCAGAATTAATGGACACACTTTAAAACATAATATTTGTTAGAAATAACAACTGTGAAAAGCTGAGATTTTAACAACTGGTAGTCGATATCATCCATAATAACATACTAAAATTTGAATCATTGGCAATGACCACCTACGCCCGACCGTTGCAGAGATACAATGCTGGTGGGTGTTCGTACTTCGCTAAAAAGGGGCGTGGCCGTTTCGCCAATTTCGGCGTCAGTGGCAGATGTGTCACTAAACAAACATTAATCAGTGACCTTCAATTAATATATTTCTGATGAGTTTAGTTGTACACACAAAAGTGCATACATAACTAGCCCAAGCTACTATAATAGCACACGCTTTGAAGTGTTTCTACGTATTTTTAAAATGTTTGGAACTTATAACCTTCCACTCCTCGCCACCAAACTTGAAAAAATATTAACAATTACATATCTCGTTTACTCCTACGTAGCCAACAGCGGGTGCTTATTTTACGTTAAATTTATATAGGAAAGTGATCCCCACTACAAAATGTTAAATGTTAATTATTAAAATAAAATATGTTTTTATAACATCTTTAAAAGCCGTTGAAACGTATTAGCAAAAAAAAAAAGTAGATTTTTATTTCTTTTTAGGATGTAAACTGCGCTAGGTTAGGTCGTACCCCCCCCAATACTTTTCAAAAATATGTAAATTGATGAAGTAGTTTTTTTTATTTGTTTCGTTTTTATTTACATTAGAAAAATGTATTTGTTTCGTTTTATGGTTTTGAAAACGATTCCAACTTTTAATATTTTTGTTTACACATTTACCAGCAAATTATGGAAACATTATTTGTGTTATTTTAAATGAAAATAAAAAGTAAAACACTTAAGCCGAACTATTTTTTACTTGTAACGCAAACTAATTAAAAAAATATCTACAGTTTTAGGAGTGTAGAAAAATAAAATGTATAAATCTATTTAAAAAAAATAAAATAAGAATGATGATTCTGTAAATTGTCGATTAAAAAATCTTTTATGGCTTTGTTTTTATTGGAACCGGAAGTCGTAAACCGAAACCGGATACAATATTTAATAGATTGTGTAGAACGATGTGTCTTCGAAATGTGAGGATAAATACGTTGAAAAGTACGTTGATGATTAACCCCTTGGCACCCAAGAGATACACACGAACATTCCTCACACTAGTTTGTTCTCCGCCATAGTTTCTAAAGGGTTATCAGTAGTTATTCGAAAAACTTTTCTACAATGATTCTTTTGCGTTTGTCGTCTACATTAAATCGTTGACAATAGTCGCCAGCAATGATTCGCTTACCGTGATCATTAAAAATCAATTGCTGAGAGTTGTAATATCCAACAGACTACGGAAAATAGTAGAATAGACAAAATCGTTTGCGCTAGTGGTCTAAAATAGATAATTTACAAAAGTCATCTATAACAAACACTCGATAATAAATTATAAAAGTCGTCTGCAATAAATCATATATAGCAGTAATCTAAAAGAAACCGTTTAAAAAGTCATCAAAAACCATTTCACCCTATTATCTAACAAATGTTTCTAATTCGTATTCCAATTCGTCCAAATGTCCTCCCTCATAAAAGTTTTCAATGATAACTTGATAGTAATAACGTTTTCTATTATAACTTGGCGGTAATAAAGTTTTCTATAATAACTTGGTGGTAATAAAGTTTTCTATAATAACTTGATGGTAATAGAGTTTTCTATAATAACTTGATAGTAATAAAGTTTTCTATAATAACTTGATAGTAATAAAGTTTTCTATAATAGCTTGGTGGTAATAAAGTTTTCTATAATAACTTGGTGGTAATAAAGTTTTCTATAATAACTTGATGGTAATAAAGTTTTCTTTAATAACTTGATAGTAATAAAGTTTTCAATAATGACTTGATGGTAATAAAGGTTTCTATAATAACTTGATGGTAATAAAGGTTTCTATAATAACTTGATTGCAATAGAGTTTTCTATAATGACTTGATAGTACTCGAGGTTTCTATAATGACTTTATAATAATAGAGTTTTCTATAATGACTTTATTGTTAGAGTCTTTCATAATAACTTGCAGGTAATACAGATTTTAATAATGACTTGGCAGTAATGGAAGTTTTCATAATTATTTGAATGTAATAGAGTTTTCTATAATAACCTGATGGAGATAGAGGTTTCTATAAAGATTTGATAGTAACAGACTTCTATAATAATAACTTGTAACAGAGTTTTCTATAATGACCTGCTGGTAATAAGGTTTCTATAAAAATTTGATATTAATAGAGTTTCCTATAATGAATTGCTGGGTTAGCGGTTCCTATAATGTCTAGAGATTTCTATAATAACTTGATTGTAATAGGGTTTACTATAAAGACTAGAGGGTAATAAGGTTTTCTATAATGACGTGATTGTAATAGAGTCTTTTTTTTTAATAAAGACTTGATAGTAATATAATAACATGATGGTAATAGAGGTTTCTATAATGACTTGGTGGTAGTGGGAGTTTTTATAAAGATTTGATGTTACCGACTAAAAACCAAGCAGAGTTTGTTCCACATGTCAAAATCCCCTTTTCATCAAGTTGAATGTCTATAGAATAAAAATTGACAGAGGAATTTAGTAAAGACCATTCTGCACATAGTCCGACAGACAGACAAACAAGGTCACTTATATATATATATATATATATATATATATATATATATGTATATATATATATATATATATATATATATATATATATATATATATTGTTACGTGGTACGGAAATACTTCATTAAGAAACTATTAACAAATAATGAAAATATCTGACGTGTTAATAAAGAAACCGAAATTTTAAGTGCTAATTTAATTTTTTTTATGAAATACTATTTTAGTCATGCTGAAACTCTGTTTGCAAATAAAAGCTGTGTGCTGCAGGCAATTCGGAATTAAATAAGACAAACACGTAAATAATTGTTTAATTCAAATAAAGCTTGCATTTTAATCCACTCAAATCCTGTATGTTTTTATATATAAAAATCAAGGTGAATCCGTTCGAAATTACATGTCGCAAGCGAAAATGGTCTATAGAAATATGCTGGTTGGTTGGTTGGTTTTGTTTTACGGCATATCAACCCATTTCAGGTTATTTAATGCCGAATCCAGTGATTTTGAAGAATTTTTTTTTTAATAGAATATATTTGTTTTTTTTTCCAAGTCGGTTTCTATTTAACCCATAGTTGGGACCCTAACAGGTACTACCACTCTGGGTCAGAGTGGACCCGAGAGCAATAGTAAGTAAGGGGTTGCTCCACACTCCCCAAAGCCTGCAAGCCGGGGCCCTACCATCGGATATAGTTTAAGGTCATATCCAGGACCACTATAGAAATATAAACTTATCGATAATAAATAATAAAATATAATAAATCCTGCTCACTGCAAATTATGATCTAATCTATGTCAATTCGCTTATCAAAACGCTTAAAACATGAATAAATGTCAAAGCTACAAAAATATGTATCGTATTAAATGTGTTCCTTGTACTTAATGAGTGACACTTTTAGTATATCATTCTTAATGTGAGAAAAAAACCTTCACTTTCATTGATAAATACTAAGAAAATGAAAATATCGAGTTGGATAAATTATGTAATTAATTAAATCGATTGAAAATACAAGTTTCTGAATAATATACTTGGTTCAAAACAAGTATTTATATTTAAATAGAATTATATATTTGGGTTGTATGTCTTAGTCTGTAGTAAACAGAAAACTGAAATAGACTGAATTTATCTTATATACAGGGTGGAACGATAATTTTGTCACCCTAAAGAAAACAACACTACAGCTTTATTTTAAAACATTTAAAAAAAATCACTTCAAGAAACTTGATTATGTTGTAAAGCTGACATCTATTCAATGTAGCCGCCTTCAGCGTCAATCACCACTTCGATACCAGTCCGGAACTGGGAGCATGCCTTTTCCACAAGCGCCAGCGGGAGTTCAGCGAATACTCGGCGGATGGCGGTGATCAGGCTGGTTTTGGTGTTGTGAGAGGTCATGTTGGTGATGTTCTGGATGTATTACCAAACGAAGTAACCCAGCGTGTTCAGATTGAAGGAGAAGGAGGAGGAGGATGAGGAGGATGAGGACCAGTGAGAGAATGGTACAAAGCCTTCGTATCTTTGGACTTGTGGACTGGCGTTGAGTCCTGCTGCCATACCCAGGATCTGCCAGCGACCAGCTGATTACACCAAAGGATCACCACACTCTTCAGCACATCCAGGTACACTTTGGTATTGACTTTCAAGCCGACTTCGAAGATGTGAAGTGGCATGATGTGGCCTTCACTTGAAAGCACACCAAAACCATAATCGTGGCCGGAGCTTTGTTGAGCTATGCCCTCAAGCATTGTATTATCTGGAATTGCCTTTTGAAGGTGCTGGCAATTGTCCTGTTGTCATAACTTGGATCGGTAGAGAGCATGAGTTATACAGTGTCGCATCTCCGATCTCGCTCGTTAGATCTTGTGTCACTTTCAAACAGGATAGAAGGCTCCTATCGCTCTTTGGATTTGTACACACCTGGCCAATTAGTAGATGGTCAGCATAAAAAAAGAAAACCGGTTTTCATAAAACGGAAATGGAATCATATCATCTTTTCTAGGGCGACAATATCATCGTTCCACCTGTATAAGATGACAGTTGGCAATACTATAGTTGATAATAATTAGTGTCATATTAATACAAACGATTAGCGGTTTTAATTATTTTTATATTACGATCAAATTTGTTTTTGTTTTTTTCACCCCCTCCCCCTGATTTTCCCATGAAAATACACTCCCATGAAAGTATAGGGGCACACATTATGACAAAGAATAAAATCAATAACACCCACCACCACGCTAACAAAAGTTTTCGAATTATTATTATATCTTATTCTGTTTTCATCTTGAAAATGACTTCCAAATATGCGTTACATCTTTGAGTTCCAGAAGAAAAGCGTGGCATTGGGAATCGCAGAGTAACCTCTTCGGACAGGAAAGATAACGAAGACAACTCCCGGAAACACCAGCAGAATGAATGGCACCAACTTCCCGATGGTCGCGAGGTATTGGAGACGGAAGGCATCCACTTTCCACCAGAGATGAAAGCATTATTTCAGCATCTACCAATGCAGCCAAACGGTTTTTTGGAGCATCAGCATCTTGACTTAAATCACCTGCTAGTGCCGATCGTAGATCTCGAACCTAAAACGTCTACGCTTCAATCTCCACTTGTTCTTAAGATGAATGTATCCCTTGCACAAGAGGCATCGAATTTATCAAGGGTAAAAACCGGAAGTGAACCTAATAAGGAGGGGTACGTTGATGTATTTCTTTCTAGCAGAAATGAATGATATGTTTCTGAATTGTTTAGATGAGGATTAATTATTCAAATTATTTAGATTCTTCGGACTACTGTTCTCATCTGGAGTGTGATTTTCACAATGTTTCAGTCGATGTAACCTACGACCTTCTTGAGGTGTATCTTGGCGAACTTCGGAATATTTCTGTCGAACTCGGGAATCTTTATCTTTAACCGGGAAATCTGCACAGAATTTCGAACGGAACACTTTATTTAATCTATGAGGATAACATGCTCTTGTCCAGTCAGCCATGACTCAGTAAAAGTCCTAAGTAATTTGCAACTGTATTTTGAATATAGCCCGCAATGAGAACAATAAATATAGGGTTCGTTCAACAGAAGTCGACAGAAAGAATTCCAAATTTCGACAGGATACACCCGAAGAAGATCAGAGGTTACATCAACCGAAACTTTATGAAAATAACCCTTCAGAAAAGAACAGTGACCCAAAGAATCCGAATAACACGAAGAAAATAATGATGTTTGATATTGCAGAATTTTGGTTTTTGAAAGATAGCATTGTTAAGTAATCAGCTTAGTTTATTCCAGTAATTATTTTAAAATACTCCCATAATATTCTCCATCCTTTACCTGCATATCATTTTATCTCATTAAACTTTATTTTCCAGTGATTTATGGCTCATTATTAAAACATGTTTTAAATATATATATATATATGTATATATATATATATATATATATATATATATATATATATATATATATATTACTCTTAAGAACAGTAAGTAGTGCATATTGCTACTTGGACGCAAGGGGCAACTATATGGGAGTATGCGTACAGGGACACTAATCCAGATATGTCAACAAAATCAATACATGCGCGAATAGTGGCTTTGAAAAAGGATACTGCAAGGCGTGAGTAGTTTTCTAGTATGGTAGACGGAGCTCACTGACTTTGCATCAGCGTTGGCAACGTCTTCAATTTATTCCTTCTAGTCTATATTGTGACGTTACGTGGCCTTACACTTTACTTTAGTAATTCATAAAGATAAAACTAAAAACTAAAATAAAAATAAATTAATAAAAATGCTTTTGTTAAAAAAGAAAAAAATGCCGACGAATAAAAATGCTTTTGTTAAAAAAGGGGTTGGCATTTTTTTCTTTTTTAACAAAAGCATTTATTGCCGTTACCTTTCCGTCTCAACACCATTTGAAAACGTCTCTCGCTGCCACATGTCCATCTAACCGGATAGTGTTTCTCTTTTTTCCGACCGCACTCTAGCCACAGCCGGCCCATTCTCTCTCCCATCTCCTTCGGCGTCGACTACTTTGCATACCTGCTCAAACGTTGCTTCTACAATCGTTTACCATCCATCCTTCAATTGCTGCTGATATTTTCAACGCGCTCATATGCGCCCTGTTACAATATCGCATGTGGATATTAAGTCGGAGAGTTTGAACGATTGGCTTTCAGGTAGGATGTTATTAATCATGGCAGCCGATAATTTAGAAGGTTTCCTTTCAACTATAACAAACGTGTAACAAACCGTGTCGGCAAATTACTAATGACTCTCTTATTCAAAACCAGCAAAGTGCCTTTGTCTTTTTCTTTCATTTTGTGTTTATCTAAATGGACTCCCTCTACCGCGCTAGAAAACTTTTTTACTTCTTCAGCCACTATTTCCACACAAAAAAGACATTGCTAGTCTTTCTCCACTCTATCGATATTTCGATGGCATGTACCCGACTGAAATTCAATCTCCGATTCCTCCTTGTAAAACATTTACAGCAAAACTCATCTTACGACAACGTCAAGCAGATATCCTTTCTTTCCCGTGTGCCTAACATAATACGCAATTTTCATGAACAATCTTTATTCCGAAGAGCTTTCCATCCGTTGAACTCTTTGCTACGGAACTGCTTCCCTGTTAACTACAACATGATCATCACAAATTGTTCTCGTATGGAATCAATTTTCATCAATTTCATTCATAATTTTCATTACCAGTTTTCTTTTTTCATGAAAATCGCTCAAGACAAGGTATGAAGCCGCTGTATGCAAGTAGCTAAAAAAGAAAATACTACATCCAGGTAAAACCCAACGAAAAGTGGATATATTTCAGCATAGAAAACAGCAATTCTTACCCCTTAATTAGAAACATCGACAGTTTAATGTGAAGACTAAACGCACGATAACTCTCATAATATTCATCATCATCGAACTGATAATCCATTCTATATTTATTTATCTATTTATTTGTTTGTGGGCTGTTAACCTCATCTTTATAGTTGTTGTTGTTTCATGATTCCTATCTCGTCGTGGTTAACCGCCCGACGTAGGTCAGAGGAATAGTTGACTAAAACGTCGTGAAACAACAACTATGAACATAAGGATAACAGTCATATATATATATATATATATATATATATATATATATATATATATATATATACAAATTACTTATCTAAAATATGAAGTAAAAGAGAATCATTCTTCGATTTTTAATGCAAGACAACACAGTATCTATTTACCTCTTCTGTTGGTTTGATGAAAGTGTTTTTGTGGAGCAAACACACTCACCGTCACCACCACCGTAAAAAAGCGTTGAGCCTAATCATTACTAAAATGGGTGACCAGTTTGGGAATTCCAGGCGCTGTATATAGGAGGACGTTGATACCCCCCCCCCCTGCAAGAGTTGCAAAAACCTAACGTCGTCATCTCCCCTGACAGGGATATACATGCGACTGGGGACCGCTTGTATATTTCATACTCCCACGCAGCTTCCTCCTTCGGACGAAGCCGGTTAAACCCGAATAGGGTCACTGCCGACACACACATCTCAAAAGGATTCCAATAATAATATAATATGATGATCGATAATTAGCCTCTATCCTCGATTGATTTTTAGTTTTCGTAAATGGTAACTCCTTATTAGAAATGATGACAAAAAGAAGTGATACTTTAAATTTAAGCATACAAACGAAATTGCATTCCAAATATGCGTGACTGATTCGTCTACACAATCAGTCCCTTTGGCAATGAACGTGTTATTTAAAACTGAAGCGAGTGACAAAACAAATAAAATCCTGTTTCATAACTTTTTGAGATGAGATTTGATAATTTGGATTATTCGGATTATTTGGATTATTTCGATTATAGGGACTTCTGTTCTCATCTTGAGTGTTATTCGCACACAACGTTTCGGCTGATGTAACCTCCAACCTTCTTCAGGTATATCTTGTCGAACTCATTAGGACCATTTCCAGCACCATTCTGTATGCAGGAATCCATGGTGTAACATATAAAGTAATAAATAAAATTAAGTTATAAGTGACACTCTCCTGGATATTAAAGGTTCAATCCTCAGTGCGGGTAATATTAAGAATACAATTACGAATTACTTAAGATTTCTATTCGGTCATGGCTGACAGAACAAGAGTATGCAACCCTGGATGATTAAATAAGGTGTTAAATTTTTAACTCTATACAGATTACCGAGTTCGAGATTTGTTTTATTCGAATTTGACACTTATTTTCAGAAATATTTGCATATTTTAATCTATTTAAATCGTTTTAAAATGCAAGACATAACAAGGCAAATATGTTATGCGCTATTAAAAATACTTCATCTTACTTATTATTTTTACAACGTTTCGCCCGATGTAACCCACGACGTTCTTCAAGTGTAGCTATCCAAATTTCGGAACCTTTATGTCAGAATTAACATTTGATGCATATTGTTAAATTACAGGCTGAAACAATAAAATTGTTGCTCTAGACAAGATGACATGATTCCATTTCCTTTTTTATTGTGGCAGACCATCTACTAGTTGACCAGTTGTGTACGAATCCCAAGAACCTTCTACTGTGTCTGAAAGTGACACAATGTTCAACGAGCGAGATTAGAGATGCACCGCTGTACAACGCATGTTCTCTACCGATCCAAGTTATAACAACAGGGCCATTGCCAGCACCATCAAAATGCAAATCTGGACAGTTCAACGCTTGAGGGTACAGCTCAACAAAGTTTCCGGCTACGGTTATGATCTTTGGTGTGGTTTTAAGTGAGGGCCACATCATACCACCCCACATCTTTGCACTCGGCTTGAAAGTCAACAAAGTGTATGTGGATGTGCTGAGGAGTATGGTGATCACCTGGTGCAATAAGGTGGCCGCTGGCAGAATTGACTGCTTGTTAATTTGAGATTCCTATGAAACTTCCTCCTTCAGAAGAAGCAAGTTCAGCACATTTCGATATAGCATAATATAGGGATATCGCAGCATATAACAGCACATTCGGTCGAGGGGGATAGCCGTCAATAAATGTGCAGTGTTGCATTATAATCATGCAGCGAAGAAATATATTGGCAGTTGGAATGTAAGGGGTTACTATTTGGGATCGTAACTAACAGGGGACTGTGGAGAGTTGATCAGCAGGATGTCTATTCACATTTAAACTTTTGCAGGTTATATAAAGTCAGGGAACCAAGAAACAGGGAGGGAATTCCAAAGTCCAGCAGTCAAAAGGAAGAAACTATTATAGGAGAAATTCCGGCATCTAGGAACTTCAACAGTGAAGGAGTGGGATTTTGCTGCTTTTCGGGTTAGTCGGGGGTATGTACATCGATGGGACAGAAGTACTTTGAGTTCACCAGAGCAACTTCTATTAAAGTACTTGTAAAACAGGTACTGGGGTGCGATATTGCGAGAATGGGACAGAGATTGGGGCTCGGTCGACAGTCCGGGAGCTATAAGATTTGAGACTCTTTTTTGGACACTGTCTAAACGTGAGAGACTAGTGGCAGACCCACTAGCTCAGATGTAGCAACAATACTCCATGCATGGTTTAATTTTTGCTTTGTAAAGATGGATATTTGCACTCTGGTGTGAGTAATTTTCTAGCACGATAAAAAAAGCCCACCATCTTTGCAGCAGTCTTGGCAATGTCCTCAATGTATTTCTTCCAATTCACGTTGCCTGTGAATATTAGACTTCAAAAATCTTTTTGCACACTAGGCATTTATTTTGGTACTCAGTATCTATTTTAACACTAGCAGGTAGAAGACCCGAGATTAGGCAGGATTGAATGAGAATCGAAGAGTGTTCCGCTCTTCCAATACTTTGTCATCGGAATCAATGAAAATCGTCCATTTTTTAATCAAATTGATTGATTGCCTGCTATAATCGAGGATCCATCATGATGCACCAGGAAAAAGCTTCATATAACTCCCCGCAGTGACTTAGTCTCTAGACATTGTGGTCTACATTGCACTGTAGAGAAACTACTGTTGATTTTATTAAAGTATTTTCGTATAATGGCTTGAATTAAAGTTTAAAATACAAACGTCAAGTATCATGATGCATTGTACTCTAAACAGAAACATTAATTTCGAACGCGCTCCTGCCTTATCAAAGAATCTACTGTTAGTTTTATAGGTCGGACCTTTCTGCTTGTACGATGATAAAACTTCTCAAATGCACTTATGAAGTTAGGTAGTATAAGGGTGTCAACTTTGGTCAAATGAGACTTCGTTACTTGTATTTTTTCGATTATCGATTTTTTATATCTGTCGGGAGCATTCTGATACAAAACCTATCTAAGAACATTCCCAGACACATAACGCACATTTATGTGAAATTAAAAAAGAAAAAATCGGTTCACCCGTTTCGAAGTTGATAAGGAACAAACTGACTCCCACACAAACACACAGTGTCTTTCATATATAAGTAGAGATGTATAATAGATATTGTTTGGAAATAAGATATATAATGGACAGCATTTGTTTTAGCTGAAATAGAGTGTATGCAGATATCTGCATATTTTTTTATACTGATACATCACTAACTGATGTCAAAGGTCACTCAAGGTTAGTGAAATTGTTAGTTGGATGATGACCAATACTATGAGAAGATTGAAAGCGATGAGTAGAGTGGACAAATTTATTACTTAAGTAGACAAGAAGTATTTGTTAATATTAAACTTGAAGTTCTCCATATTATAGCCGGTAGAAAAGCAGTCCAGTGGCAATAAGTCCCAAATATGTGAGGTTCATGGAAAGAAACCCAGTCTATGAAAATGCCGTTTCTTAGGCGCACAATGAACGAAAGATAGTATTAGTAAAATATGGCGATAATTTTCGATATTTCAGAATTTGAAATTTTTTTTTTTTTAAATATGAAGTAATGCGAAATGAGACGTAGTTTGAGTTTCATACACCAACTCTCTATTTGATAAAGTATAATTGTACGTATGTTAGTATTTGTTAATATTTTTTTGTAAAAGCGACTGGAGTCAATTATTTTTCCGACATTGTATATAAAAAAAAAATCATTCAAAACTCTTGAAACTTGTAATTCTTTCTCCAAATTTCAAAAATAAATATGCAAGAAAAATATTTAAAGAAATTGCAACAAGACGCAGATGCATTTTTCTCTGCAGAATGTTGAGGACAGCGACTTTAAGAGACTTGTTTACGATAATAAGATGACAGCTGCAAAATGTGTTCGGACTTTTACAATTAATAATCAGTATATGTGTAAAATGAACCTGCACGTTAAAAAGTAAGTGAAAAATGTCTGAAATGAAATAGAAAAAAAAAATTTCATTTAACGATGACACTAGCTTATCAAGGGAGATAAATCCTACGTATAAACGAAAACGAAAAGAACACTTGTTGACACGAGCTATTTTACAGACTTATCGTGACATGAAGAACAGTAATATATAAATTCACAGCCTCCGTCAAAGATGAGTGAAAGATAATGCTTTTCCAGCATTTAAACTGATATTTATATTGATATAAATGACGTCTTAATCAGTGAAGTTAACAAAAATAAATAAATAAAAAAGAATCCGTTTCACACCTGAATGCTTAAAAAAAGAAAAAAAAAATCACAGACAATAAAACCGTATTTATCAATATAGAAAAGAAATAGAAAGAAAAGTCTGATTATGGATATAGAGTGAAGAGATTCTGACCGAATTCATTTCAAATAGTGTTTTTTTTTTGAATTGCAATTTGATAAGTTAATCAACGTTTGTTTTGTTTATGCTTGTATCGCACACATCTAAAGCATACGAAATATATACTTGTATATTCCTTCGTTTTGTATACTTATAAGTTATATTTGAAATAGAAATCTATTTTTATATTCTTTTAATTAACCATATTTCGTAATTAACCGAACATATTACTCATATCACTCTCTATTGCTCTCCCTCTCTTTGTTATCTACGTATTTTTCTCGCTCTCTCACCACCGTATATTGATTTAGTCATCCTCTAATAGTCTAAGTCTATTACACTCATGCTACAGTTAATTTGTATAGTATGCTCGTACTCACCGTAAACACGTATGAAAATTAGATAGCAAATAGTCCATTACATTAGGACAATGACAGCCACGAGGAAAATGTAGAAATCAGTCGGCGTATAATTTTTAAATTGTAAAGGAAATCTGTGAATAGATATATCACAGTGCGTGTGGAAGTGTTTGAATTTTCAATTTCAACCATTTATTTAAAAAGACGTTGTCATATATCTGGCGTCATTCATGATGCAAGGTATAAGTTTGAAATAATAAATAAATAAATAAATAAATAAAATTTAATTTCAATAAGATCAACCCGAGAATAGCCTATGATTCTTCTAACACACACACACACACACACACACACACACACACACACACACACACACACACACACACACACACATATATATATAGTGTAGTATATATGTATATATTTACAATAATTACTTCCCTTAGACTGCCAAGAAGATAAAAATAGAAGGAAAGAATAATTTTACTTCTGTTAATCCAGATTTAATAGGCCCTGTTGGTTGAGCATTAGAATACGCCGACTGCCCCCCCCATGCAGAGGGTAAAAGTCCCTCAATGGGGGTCCTGGATATGACCTTAAACTATATCCAGTGGTGAGGCCCCAGCTTGTGGGATTTGGGGAGTGTGAAGCCACCCTTTAATTACCATTGCTCCCAGGTCCACTCTGACCCGAAGTGGTAGCACCTGTAAGGGTCCCAACTATGGGTTAAATAGAAACCGACGTGAAAACAACAAATGTATTCTATTAAAAAATTTTTTTCTTCAAAATCTTTGGATTTGGCATTAAATAACCCGAAAAGGGTTGATATGCCGTAAAACAAAAACAACCAACCAACCAAATTTAATAACTTAACAAACACAACGTAATTAAAGAGAATATAAGAAATTACAATTAAAATACATATACATATAACAAATCATATTATTACTAACACGACATATGGAATTAATTTAAATTCAATTAAAACTTCCGAAGTAGGTAAAATAGTAAAGTAATATTAAGTTTCGTATCCAAAGCAAATCATTAACAAAAAACAGTCTGACAGAAAAAAAATATTATGAATTATAAATTATTATTATTAAAAAATAAATTAAATATAACTACAAATTAGCATGAATCGGAGTCGAAGAATGGTAAAATAAATAATAAAAAAAAAAACTAATAAAAAACTTTAAATAAAATAAAACTATAATAATAATAATAATAATAATAATAATAATAATAATAATAATAATAATAATAATACAAAAAATACGAAAATAATTAATATAAGTTAAAATAAATTCAGCATGACCATAATCTTCGTAACTTGAAAGGAACGGCACAGTTTGTCGGTTACATGAACCATTTAAGTTGTCCAAATGTTTTTCTTTATAAATTCGTAAGGTAAACATCTTATAAACATGCAGCAATAAATTGATACAGTGTCGTCAAAACGAAAGTCTGCACTTGTTCCACTATAATTTTATCATATTTGACTTTTAATTTTAGTGTTCACGTCGATTTAAAAAATGAACTTCAAATGAAGACGGCAAAAAGAAACTCTGCAAAATGGAAAATTGTTATTTAAATGTAACTTGTTAGTCGCAATACGAAACAATGGATACGTTTTAGAAATTAGTTAATGGCTAACTGAAAAAAACATGATATTGGGAACGTAGAGAAATAATATACTACACTATATATGCTCTGGAATCCAATAAAAAGGGATTCATTGAGCTTGGATAAAAGCAATACAAAATTGATATGAAAAAGATATTTTTCATTAAAAAAAACTTTATTTATGAGACTTTTTTTCAAAACCATTATAATTAGTACTGAGTACGATTAAAGTAAATGATTAACCTATATATATATATATATATATATATATATATATATATATAGGTTAATCATTTACTTTAATCGTATACATATATATATATATATATACATACATATATATATATGTATGTATATATATATGCATACATATATATTGTATTTTTATATATATTATATATATATATATATATATGTGTGTGTGTGTGTGTGTGTGTTTGTATCTGTGTGTGTGTGCGTGTGTGCGTGCGTGCGTGTCTGTGTAAGTATTGTAGGTAAAATAAAACAAATAAATGGCACCTACAAAAAGCCGGTATACTTTTAACTCGTAAGAGTTGCTTCCGTGATAGAGTTTAAGACCGCAGACTCTATCCTGGTTTGGAATCTAGGTTGAACCACGGTGATGAGACGTATAAAGAATAAATCCGTATCCATGAGTAATTATATATATATATATATATATATATATATATATATATATATATAGATATAGTATAGTAATTATATATATATATAGTATAGTAATAGTAATATATATATAGTATAGTAATTATATATATATATACATATATATAGTATAGTGATTATATATAGCAGTAGTAGTAGTAGTAGTAGTAATAATAAAGAACCAACCGCATCAAAGCAAAGATCGAAAAAATACAAGAAAACAGCAAATGCAGACTCTGTAAATACAGAGATGAAACGATAAACCATATGGTAAGTGAATGCAGCAAACTGGCCCACAAGGAATTCAAGAACAGGCACAACCAATTGGGAAAGGAAGTGCACTGGGAATTATGCAAACAACTGCATCTCGAACGCACAGACAAGTGGTACAAACATAAGCCGGCAACAGTACTTGAAAACGAAATATAAAGTTCTCTATTCTTTCAAGTTAGAAACTTGCTAGTTTGATTTTCAAACTGTAAAGTTTTTATTTTCTTCGGACGTAATATTTAAACGACGTTTTTGTTTTCTTTCAGACGGGAGTCGATCATCACCAACCAGTCAACCACTGTACAAGCACGTTCGCAGCGGGTAATTGAGATGCCAGGTTCGTTAGTGCACCAGACAACGCCAGAGGTCGTTGGTGAGAAACTTATCGCAATTTAATGAAATTTTCTTAGCCGCTCAGATCTCAGAAACCATGGAATTTTCCCACAACATCCAAAATTGGCACCGTCGTAAACAAAAGAATATACTAACAAGTTTAAGCCGGTAATTCCTCAGAGTGATCGATATCCCCCTTCATACGCCGCGCACTCTTGTACAACATTCAAAAGATTCGATAAATGGTTTGGATCATTTAAGCATTTCGATTCGAAAGCTAATGTCAGTATTAGTATTTAACTTACAGATAACTGAGATAAATTTGTGATATAAACTTTAAATTAGTTATTATTAATTTTACATTAGCAGGGTAACCCGGTACTGCTCGGGAATCAAAGTTGTCTTTACATATCAGAAGATGAAAACAAAATATATAGGCTCAATAAATATAAGATTCTTCGGACTACTGTCCTCATCATGAGTGTTATTTTCACAGAGTTTCCGCCGATGTAAACCTCCAACCTTCTTTATGTGTATCTTATTGAACTCGGCATCTTTCTGTTGAAATCTAGAATCTTTTTTGTTGAAACCGAGAATCTTTTTGTTGAATCCGAGAATCTTTCTGTTGAAATCGAGAATCTTTTTTGTCGAAATCGAGAATCTGCACGAAATGTCGAACGGAACCCTTTATTTAATTCACGAAGGTAGCATGCCCTCGTTCCGTCAGTCATAACTAGGTTAGAAGTCCTAAATAATTCCCAATTGTATTTCAAGTGTCACCCGCACTGAGGATTGAACGTTCGACCTCCAGAAGACTAACTTTACAACTGTATTATTAAGTACTTTATTCAATACGCAAGCAACTGTGACGTAGTGGATAAAGTAATTGGCGGATTGCCAAGATACATATGAGGAAATTACATTGACCGAAACATTGTAAAAATAGCACTACAGATGAAAACAGTAGTCCGAAGAATGTAAATAATACGAATAATCAATCATCATCTCCAAAATTGGGAAACGTAGTATCGGGTCTGTTGTATTAGAAATAACACCTGGCCGGAAGAAATACAACCTATTTTTTTTATTTTTTTATATGAGCTCGCGCCTGGCCAGAAAATAGATAACTATGCAGCAGCATTTTCAAATTTTTATCTGCTGACATAGTGGACAGAAATATACCTGTCGCCAAATAAGCAATAAAATGAATAGGAGCCATATATTGTGGATTGTAGTGCCCACATTGAATACATAGATGAAATCACTGAATGGGCGTCAAAGTTGCGAATTTACTTGCACAAATTGTGTTCGGGAAGAGATTTCGAGCTAGAATTGTTGAGCTCAACTTCCACTAAATTTCATGATCTCTCTATCTCTGATTCCAAACGGTTGTTGCGACCGAGCAACAGAAATATATATTTAAATACATCAGTGTTTATTCTGATTCTTTAAAGCATAGCCGCAGTATACAACAATATATCTATTTATAAGAAATGATTTTTAAAACCAAAGCCGATGCTAAGAAATTTATTTATGTTTTTTTTAATAAAAAAATATAAATCAAATATTTCGGTCGACTCTGGCCTTCTTCATTGAGTTATAGATTTCTATCTACAATATCGGGCTATAACGAGATGCCCTTTTTAAAAGTCTAACAGTAAAATCATTATTAACATTAACATTATTTCATAGATTTTATCGAAAATCAAGCACTCAAGGTAGATAATAATTACCATGATTTGTTGTAAAAATATTATTCAAGAAAAGTAATTAATCTCCTTGGAATAGTTTTTATGAATAAAATAAATAAAACATGTACGGAAAATCAGACGCTTTGAGTTTTATGTTAATACAATCATTACTACCAGGACCTGTGGAAATTCCATGGAATGATGTATTCATATATTAGTAAATTTGATTTCTATTTTTATCTTTGTCTGTAATTATGAAAAATACACTTTCGTTTTAACAGAAAAGAATTACTCAGTACAGGCCAATAAGCCTCCTGTGCGTCATGAGTAAGTTGCTGGAATCTGTGATAAATAGATAAGTAGTCCACCATCTTAGCAAAAATAACCTTCTTAGTGACATGCAGTATAGTTTCTGTTCTGCTAGATCTACCGTAGATGTGCTTACAGTTATATCTGATAGAATTAGTGAATCTCCCGACGGGGGCTTCCTTTCTAGGGCAGTTGCTTTGATAAGATATGGCATGAAGGTCTACTTCACAAGATCTCCAGCTATGGTATTGCTGGAAATGTCTTCTTAGTTATTAAATCATTTCTCACTGATAGGTTCATAAGAGTAGTGGTTGATGGGCAGAAATCAGAAGCTCTCAGTATTAATGCTGGAGTCCCTCAGGGGTCCATCCTGTGTCCAACTCTCTTCCTGACCTGCATTAATGATCTTCCAAATCACATTCTCACATCATTCGTAGACATTTATGCTGATGACACTACCATCTATGGCAGTACATCAAAGGCCGTAAACGACCAAGTTCTCTCTAATTCTCTTTCCCTTGATCTTGAGCATGTGGTACAATGGGGGAAAAGTGGCTGGTTACTTTCAATGCATCTAAAACTAAACTTCTATCTTTACATCATCCCGGGCATCAATTGGGGATGCTTCATGTTTTGACCAGGTTCTGGGCTTGACTTTTACTCCCGATCTGAAATGAAACAAGCACATCAGATCCGTTGCCAAGGTCGCTGGAAAAATGGTGGGATCCTTCTATCGATCCAGTAGATATCTCACTACTGATGCAATTATCTACCTATATAAGAGCCAGGTACATCTAAGAATGGGGTACTGTTGCCACATCTGAGCAGGAGCTGCTAGAAAGGACTTATCCTGCCTTGATAGAGTTCAAAATAGACAGTTGCCTAGTTGAGGATGCACTTTTCTCTTCCTTGCAATCTCTTTCTCACAGAAGAGACGTTGCGTGCCTGCCTCAGCTCTATTGTTATTTTCATGGCAAGTGCTCGTCTGACCTCTAATCTATGGCCCCTCCTTGTTAAATTTTCACAGAAACACTCGACTAGCTACAATCACTATAAACGATTTCCCCCACTCTCGACCTGTGCCTACATATAAACACAGATTCCATGAACAAAGTTTCTTTCCCAGAACTACCCACCTGTGGAACACTGTTTGTTGGCCTGTTTCCCGGTTGAATACAACATGGTAGCCTTCAAATCCAATGTAAACAAGTTCTTGTTGAGCTGTCCCCATTAATAATAAAATTCTACCCAATTTATACCATTAACGATTATTACACTACCACCTTTCATTCATTAACCCTTAGCCTCGAGTGGTATTCGGGTCTTGATAAATGGTGGCTCCAAAGTAAAAAAAAACAAACTTGTGGAACTGTCTTCATGCTAACTGTTTTCCTCTTACATATAGCTTTATCTTTTTTTTCAAGACTAAGGTTGATAGGCATATCGTATCTTTACAATAATCATCTTTCGTTCTTGTTAGCTCCTTACATCAAGTGGCTTCATGTATTTTCCGGAGTGATTTTCTATTAAATAAAAATATCAGCATACTGGCCCTTGTTTCATTCCAGAAATGAAAGTTTTGTAAATACTTCTAGCCAGTTGGATTTGTAAAATCGAATACAAAATATTTTTTTCTTTTCAATCCAATAAATTAAATCATCGAGTCTATTCTTTGAGTTTATGATACAATTTCTAATCAAATTAAAATATCTAGAATGAAGCTGCTATGAAAATAGAATACAAAATTGATTGAAACTTTGGAATTAATTCTTAGAAAAGTTTCTGCATATATAAATTGTAAATTTTAATTTCACGTTTTTTTTTTTTCGCTTTATAGCTTTTGGTTTATTGATTGTCAATACACACATATACAAGAAAAATGAATATAAACGCACAAACTAATTTATGCGTATCCAACTTACATATGTGTAAACATAAAAATACACAAATTTATTTAACAGATAGATACGTGTTCGCGCGCACACACACACATGCACACACACATGCACACACACATATATAGGGTAGCTTATGAGTAGGGTTGTGAAAACAGCATATTCTTTTCGTTCTTTTGACTCTAGAGTATATATCCGTTAATATCATATGTTTTTATGTAGACGAATGTGGTTCTCGGTTGATTAAGTGTGTCTGTCTCGGATATATACCCGAGAGTCAAAAGAATGAAAAGAATATTCTGTTGTCACAGCCCTACTCATGGGTTACTTAGGCCTTAGAAAAGGTCTATGTCTGCGAAGCTGAAAATAGAGGTCATTTACGTGACCTTATTTTTCGTACATAATTCAAAATAAAATTCCAATCTTTTAAACTATGTAATAAAAAGAATTTATGAAGTATGAATAATATTTATAACATTTTATTTTAAAATGGCAAAGTGACTTATGCACCACCATCTATGTATGTATGTATGCATGTATGTATGTATGTATTTATTTTATTGTGTCAGGTCATGTCATGTGCTACTGGTACCATGTAACCCAGTACTACCTGCCTCATGGTCGGGTCACCGACGACTAAACTGGTTCCCCCACCAGACTTGTTTGGTGAAGAGGGTGGCTAGTCTCCCTGAAGGATTAAAAACAAGACCTTCCAAAGGGCGAATGAACTCTTTTTCTGGGTCAACGGCCAACTAGCACCGTGTTATTTTTGTGTGTGTATATGTGTATTGGGGTGGAGAGGGCTCCCGTAAGCCGTGGTGAAGGCAACCTTTCTAGGAGAAGCAAATCTCTGATTTAAAAAACCATAAAGCGCAAGACCATTACCCGCATTAAGCTGGTCTGCAGTTTAATTTGTTGCTGGCTATATTGCTCTTGCTTGTTGCTGGATCTCAACATTTTGAACCAAGAGAGAGACTTAGCTGTCGTACAAAGCTAAGACTCTGTAACATCATATTTGTATAGATACTCCCTCAGGCATTTGGGCTCATGGATTTTAAATGTCTGAGAGAGTGGCACTCGTCTGACAAGAGTTGCAATCATCATCAATGTATTTATTTATCTATCTATGTATCTATCTATATACCTACCTACCTACCTACCTACCTACCTACCTACCTACCGATCTATCTATCTATCTATCTATCTATCTATCTATCTATCTATCTATCTATCTATGGAGTTCACCTCTCTCTCTTATATATATAGACAGCCATGGTCAAAATTATGGAGCATCTATGAAAAATCGAAATTAGGATTCAAACATATACGAAGGGCGTGCAATAAGTAATGCCCCTGACCCACTTCCCATAGCAGTGGAGCAACGAAACTTGGTACAGTTATTAGTCTTGCTCTACATAGGAACCATCCAGAGTTATGCATTTCTCCCATCGTTTGATGCAGCCCTGGAGACCGTTTTTGTAGAACACCTCAGGTTGGTCCTCCAACCACCACGTGACTTCAGAAATCAAGGCTGCATCATCTGGGAAACGCTTTCCTTTCAAAAACGACTTCATGGCTGGGAAGAGGTGAAAGTCAGAGGGTGCAAGGTCAGGAGAGTAGGGAGGATGGGGAAGGATTTCATAACCACATGCCCGTGCTTCTGATCTGGCGACATACGAGTTGTGGATCGGAGCGTTGTCCTGTAGGAGGAGAGTACCTTTGCTGATCTTGCCCCGCCTCTTGATTTTGATAGCTTCCCTTAATTTCCTCAAAAGTGAAGCAATATATGCTTCTGTAATTGTGATACCCTTTGCCTGAAAATCTGTCATCACTACTCCGTCCTGGTCCCAGAAGACTGCGAGCATGACCTTGCCAGCGGAAGGCTTCACCTTTGCCTTTTTTGGAGGTGATGAGTCCAAGTGCTTCCACTGCATTGACTGGGCTTTGGTCTCTGGATCATAGTGATGGACCCAGGTTTTATCCTGTGTAATCAGTCTTTTGAAAAACCTTGACTTATCTTCTTGGCACATCTCCAAATTTATCCTCGAGCACTCGACGTGTTCTCGCTTCTGGAATGGTGTGAGCAACCTGGGAATCCATCTGGCAGACACCTTATGCACATGCAAAGGTCATGAATGATAGTTTCCACAGACCCTGTACTAATCTTGACATCTTGGGCTATTTGGCGAATAGTAATGCGCCGATCTTCCAAAATGGTAGCCTCAAATTGACGGACAGATGTCTCATCAATGGCAGAAGTGGAAGGGGTGACCAGGTCCGGGAGCTGTTTTCACAGACTTCTGGCCATGTTTGAATTCACGATGCCAGCGTTATACAAGGCCATATGATGGGGCATTATCACCATAAATTTCTTTCATTTCATCAAAAGTCTCCTGTGGTGTGCGTCCTTTCAAATACAAAAACTGGATCACTGCTCGACATTCAACAGGCTCCATTTCACACCTCACTCAGTTCAAACACCTGTAAAACAGAAACCACAATTCTTTCAGAGCTGTAATTTGCCACATAACCAGTAGAAATATAAATCATTACACATGCAAAATTTCAGCTAGATCAGACAACTGGAAGTGGGCTAGGGGCATTACTTATTGCACGCCCCTCGTATTTCAAGGTTAAGAATAGCAGAGTAAACAATAAATCTATTTTTATAACAATCAATATTTGGCATGTCCTTCTTTTGCCTTTATAACAGTTTTTATTCGTCTTTGTGCATTATTAGCTAAATTGTTGCAAGTGGTAGGATATATTTTCTGCCAACTTTCTAATTCTTTTTTTATGAACATTTGTGCATTCTCACTCGTTTCCCTTGATGAGACCACAAAGTTTCAATGGGATTTAAGTCCAAGGATTGAGAGGGCCACTTAATCACTGTAATCCCTTTTATCTCAAACTAACACATTGAAACTTTTGGCATATGGCTTGGCGCATTGTCTTGTTGGAAGATTATATCACTTGGAATGTTATCAAATATTTTAGTCAAAGAGGTTTAATAAACCTGGTCCAGCATGTTAGTATAAATTGTGGAGTTTATTCTACACTCCCATGTGTACAATAGTCCGGTGGCTAAAGAAGCCGTGCAGTCTCAAACCATTACGCTTCCTCCTCCAAATTTGACAGTTGGAAGCACACAACCATGATGAAATACCTCTCCTTCTCTACGGCGAACATAAACTGCTCCAGGGGTGCCAAAAATCTAATGAAAAAAAAAAGAAAATGAGAATTTGCTACAATTTTTGAATAGATGTTAGGGGTGTGTATTCAGATAAAAATGTCAATTGTTCCTTTCAAAAGTTAGGAAATGGAAACTGTTAACTTACCTCAAAGTTACTTTCGTCGGACCAAACAATTTTAGCCCAATCATCAGGTGTCCAATTTTTTATTTATTTATTTTTTTGCAAATTCCAGTCGTTTTTTCTTGTTGGCCTGAGACAAGTATGACATCTTCCTTCCTTTTAATAACGCTTCTAATAACCTTCTTCTCACTGTTCGAGCTGATATGTTTTTGTTTGCGCCCCCCCCCCCCGAGTTCAGCAGTAAGCTTTGAAAAACTTTTCTTCCTATCTACAAGGGATGCTCTTTCCAAAGACCTGTCTTCTCTGGCGGTTGTAAAGTTTTATGGCTTCGTTTTTTTTCTTTTTCGAAAGACTTTGTTTTTTTTTTTATTTTAATCATTGTTTGAACTACGTTCCTTGAACGTTCCATCTTTCTGGCAATTTCTTCCTGAAAATATCCTTAACCAGATAAAGCAACAATTTGTACCATTTTAATCTCTATAAGCTCCTTCTTTGGAGGCATTTTTAATTAAATATACAATTATAGCATTGACAGAAAGCAAATATTACCTGAGATATAAGAAACAACTTTTAGTATAGCAATGAATCATATTGAATATTGGAATGAATTTAGTATAAAACTCAGCTAAAACGAAAGAGACTTTAAAGCAAATAAATACGGCAATCTATTGTTTAATATTTTAAATTTGATCTCAACTGTTCACTAGTTATTAACCTTTAAATGCGCAGGTTTAAACTATTATCTAAGTTTTTTTTATTGGTGCTCCATAATTTTGTCAGGCTGTCAAGAATTGTGCATGTCAACGTACTTAAAGGAATAAATTGTAAGATCGTCATTTATTTGTTATATGCCCTGTAATTACATTGAACCTCATAAATTAAAGGGTTGGTATCAATAAAAAGTGAAATATAATAAAAAAGCATATTCAATATATATATATATATATATATATATATATATATATATATATATAGTCATCCACATCCATATATATATCCACATCCACATCCACATCCATATATATATATATATATATATATATATATATATATATAGTCATCCACATACAGTATTGTTTCGCTATTTCACAGCTCATCAGTGCGGTTAGACAGGCAACTGCCTGAATACAGGATCGAAACCCGACTGCCCATATATATATATATATATATATATATATATAATTTTATTTTCTCTCTCTTACATACACACACACACACACACACACAAATATATATATATATATATATATATATATATATATATATATATATATATATATATATATATATATATATATATATAACTAGCAAAATATGTGTACCGGCTTTTCCCGGTTGAAGTATCTCCCCATTGTAATAGAAAAACAAAAAAACAAACTACGGTTGTTAGTGGGAGCCACCGCCGGCCCAGTCAAATGGCCAAAATGAAGCAACAACGTTAGTGTATATAAACCCATTCTTAACATTGGGATTTGATTATATAATGTGATTATTATGTGCTTCCACCTAACGTGTCAAATAAAAATAGGGTAGTGTGGCCGATTAGATAGCAGGTGTTATTGTCTGCTTGTAATCTATAATAAAAATAAAAGAATGACCTAAAATTTATTATAACCCAGTGTGTTTATTCCGGAGGGAATATTGTGTCACTAAGAAAAGTAACAACCCAAAAAACACTGCGGCTGACCCGAACAATGATTTTTGTAATCCTTAAATTTTTCCTTTTCACTTTGTCGTAATTTTTCCGGCGATTATCATCGAGTAAAAACTTAACTTTTAGATAAAAAAAAATAACGTAGTATTTTTAATGATTGTAATAGTCGGGGATCATTTTGTAATGATAAAGTTCTAATAAACACATTTTTCACACGTCAGTTGTTAATGCTGTCCCTAGCCGTTAAATGTTTCCCTTTTCTGTTGGTAAGATGTCTACAATTAAGTTATTTTGGTAATTTGCGAAAAATTGAAAAGGAAAAATCTAAATGCTAGTGGCAGCATTAACAACCGGGGGTGACCAAAAATGTGGGTGTTCACTGTTGTAGAAAGTTATACTTTCAAATTTAAGCCTGTAAGTGCTGATAATCGCCTGAAAAATTTACGAATAAAAAAAAAACGTAAATTGTAGGAGACGCATTGTTCAGGTGCACATATTTTTTTCTTTCTTTTAAAACATTTTTTTTTGTAATCTGAAAGTTATGGCTGCAATCGATGATAATCGCCGGAAAATAAAATATGAAAACTGAAAAGGTAAAATCTAAACCATGTTAGAGTGTACCTGAACAATTGAAAACTCCGTTACCAAAGTTGACCTTTCGTTTTTTTTCCAACTATTTGTGCGGATTATTATCGATTGGGCCCTCGGCTACCAATAAAGGCTGTGCATTTAAAGAGTTGGAAAAGCGGTTTTCATTTCACATGCAATGTTATAGTAAATATAAAACGAAGCTATATATTAAAAATTCGGAACAGGAAATTTTTTCTTATCAATGTTCTTTTATAATAGGGTAACTTAGTGGCCAAGCGATAATAATCTGTAGAATTAGTTAAAAACAGCCGAAAAAGTAAAAAAAAATGTAATTGCTAGGGTGCACACCGTGTTTATATTACAGAATGTGTTGTATAAAAAATAAAAAGAAAAGAAAACGAATGGATAAAACACGAGCGAAAGTTTTAGATCGAGAGAAACTATTTTGTTGTGG